>NC_140794.1:65441733-66041733 GCF_037176805.1 Vigna unguiculata
ACCTTTGAAAAAAGTGGCAAGAAAGAGAGGATGAATCTCCGCCGCGCCGTCATGCTGGAAGATTGGATGGAGAAGCATACTTCTCATTCCCATTCCCATTCTCAAACTTCTCACTTTCTCAACTACAGTTCAAGCTCCTCGGAATGCAGCTCTGGGGGGATATTTTCCTCTTCAGAAACCGACACGACAACCTTCAAGAAACACAGACCAAGACCCGCATCGGAGAAGAAGAAACAAGACCACAGGGTTTCCGAGAAGCAGAACAAAGAGGGTGGCTTCGCAAGGACCAAGTTGCGGGCTTTGAAAATTTACGGTGAACTGAATCAGAGAGTGAAGCAACCCATTTCACCGGGGAGTAGAATCGCCAGCTTCCTTAGCTCCATCTTCAACTCCCAGAACGTGAAGAAAGCCAAAATGTGTTACGTTGGGGCTGTTGATGATGTTAGCTTTGAGCACAAATCAAAGTCCCCGTGTTTCTCTTCCACTCCTTCTTCCTTCTCGAGAAGGTCTTGCATGAGCAAAACACCCTCTTCGGCTAAAAAATCCAACACCAATGGGGTCAAAAGATCCGTGAGGTTCTACCCCGTTAGCGTAATCCTAGGTGAGGATTCTGAGCCACAACCTAGTTATCACAAATGTAGCAACATTTATGAGAGTGAGCCTAATTTCACCGTGAGGAAGATCACTAGAAGTTCTTCGATAAAGGAGCTGAAGAACGGTGTTCGGGGAGAAGAAAATGGAGCTGAAGAAGCTGCGGCGCGTGGTTTTGTAAAAGGTTATCGAAATTCTGGTAAGGGTGAACTTGATTTTAGAGGCTTTTACGGTAACGAGGATGAAGACGAAGACGAAGACGATGACGAAGAAGATGATGCGAGTTGTTCAAGTTCAGATTTGTTTGAGCTGGATCATCTTATTGGAGCTGCAAGGTACCAAGAAGAACTTCCTGTGTATGAAACTACCAATTTGGAAACAAATAAAGCCATTGCCAGTGGTCTATGTTTGTAGTTTAGTTTAACAACACTTAATTGTAATTATTTTCCATAGTTTGTGGAGCTCATGAATTTTTTAAAACAACCTTGTTCTACTTTTGATGTTGTTAGCTACCATTAACTATGATGTTTGCTTAGTTGAGATTGTGATATAGGCTTTATGCATGGTAGAAAAGGAGTTAGAATGGTAGACAGATTTTTGGATAGAATTGTGCGAGTTAGAGAGAAAGATAGGTAGGTGGGTAGCTGATGTTCACTCGCACAACTTGTGAAAGCAAACTAAGACAAACTGAAAAGAGAAAAGTAAAAGTAGATTGATTTTTATTTTTGGTAGCCGATGAGAAAAGAAAAGTTAAAAAAGCTTAACGCTTTTCCACTGGGTTGGCACATGGCCTCACTGAGAGATGGTAAAAATCTGCACCACTTTAACGTCATAGAAGATTTAAATAAATGATTACAAGTCACAACTTTTTGCGCGTTTGAAATCCGCGATTAGAGAGTGATTTTGAACTGATATTCTGGGTTGTAAAGCCAAAATTGAAGCTAATCTAGAGAGAAGATATAAACATATTGAGAAAGGAAAGGTTTATATATGTATATAGGAGACAGGGTAGGGCCTGTGATTTGAAATTGGGGAAGTCAAAATATGGATCGGACATAATAGCATGAATCTAAACTTACTTTTGACAGCGCAGAAGAAAAATTGATGATCCTAATCTTAACAGATGAAAAAATGAGACAGCATGGGTAGGTTGGTTGACGAAAACAGCATCCCCCAAAGGGCCTTTTGAGGAAAAGATTAAAATGAAAAAGCAGGGTATGAAATCTCATGATTTGTTGCATTATGGAAGGTTGATTAAAGAGAAGAGGGATTGTTGCAATGGCATGTGAAAGCAGCTTCACATTATCATCTATGACCTCAACCCATATGCCTATCATTCCTTTCCCATTTTCTTACCAAAAAACTTCCTCTGTGCTTCCTCTCCATTAATTCCCTCTCTTATTTCATGCTTCCTCTGTGCTTCCTCTCCATTTTCTTTATAGTAAGTATAACACAAGTATAATAAGTATGAACACTATAATATATTTTTCTTTATATATTATAATAATCACCATATGTTTGGGAGGCCGTGCCATGAACAAAGTAACTGCTTTCATACTTTTAAGGTTTGAAAATAGTTCGTATTATTATGAGTGAGAATTTTTTTTTTTACAAACATTTGTTTTGATAAATTCGACGAAGTTTTCATAAATAGAATTAAATAAATTATTTTTTATTTTTTAATCAAAAATAAAATAATAAAAGAATACTTTTTTTTTATTTAAATAGATAGTTTGTCAAATTTCGTTAAGAAAAGTATTGTCAAACTATCATTTTTCTTATTATGAAATAGTTAATTTGATCAACTTTTAGTCGTTCCAGAGTTTAAAGGAGAAGAATTCAATTAAAAAAAAACTAAAACTTTTTTAATATGTTTGATTATGTGTCTAAATGTTTTTAAAAATATTTATAATCACATAATGTGTGATACCGATACATGGATGAAATAAAATTTTTGAGATTTGCAGTTTTTCTTTTTCAATTTGATAAATTATGTGTAGTTATTTGCTTATGACTACTCTGGTTTTCTAAATGATTTGGAAAATAAAAAACCATAATAAATTTTAGTGTCCAATGATTTTTATTTTTAAATTAAAAAATTGGTGCATATGACTTTAAATAATTCAAGAAATTGGTGTGTATGACTATAAATAAATTCAAGAAGCATATGATTGATATGTTTATGATTTTTCAATGTTGAAAATTTTTCAATATTTAAAGTATGGAGGGTAGGAGGTTTCATCTACGAACGTAATATGAAAAATTCTATATGTTAATTAGATTAAGATCAATTATGATGGTGAAAGCAGGGATTACCGATTTAACTTCATGTGTTGGCATTTTAGAAAAAAGTCGAAGTGAATATATATGTAGTTTTTCAGTTTTTTTAGTTGTATAAACTTTTGTTTATGTTAAATTTATGGAGTCATTTATGCTTTGGAACATGCTTGTAAGGATGATTTTTAGAGGCTTTAGTTGGAGAATGGTTTTATTTTGGTTTGACATCGTTTTTTGGATCAACGAAGTTTTGAAGGGTGATGGTATCGGTGCTTATATTTTTGTAAGTATATACAATTCAAAGTTTTTTAGATTTTTTGTGAGAAAAATTATTATGTTAGATAGATTAGCTAATTTGACTTTTATTTATACAGAATAATACAAGTGATTTACTGTTTTACATCATGTTTTCAATAAATGTATTTTTTATCACGAATTTGGTCTTCATCTTCTAATTTTCAACAATATTTATTATTTTTTATGTATGTATTTTTTGTTATTTCTTAAAACTATTATTTTTTTTCAAAAATAAAATAAAATAAAATAAAATAGGATGACATAAGAAGGATAATAGTTTTTGTCAAAAAAATTTAAAGACTTTGTCAAAGTTTATATTTAAATCACGTTTTAATGTATTTATTAGGGATGGCAATTAGGGCCCGGCTCGCGGGCCCGCAAAAAAACGCGGGGCGGGCCAAGATAGTGAGCCCGCAGGCCCGCGCGGGCCAGTACACATAAAATTAAAAAAAAAAACTTGCACTTGTGTATATTAATTACTTCTTTTATGGACTCTTGCATTAAAATTTCAAATTCTTGTATAACTGGAAAAGACAAGTATTATGTAATTTTTAATGTGCTAAAATTTAAAGAATACATTGTGTATGTCATAGTATGAATATGATGAAAATGTTGAATTATCAATTTATCATCTAATTCCCCAAAGTCTTTACTTAATTTTGTGAACTTCTTAAAGTTTCCCAATTTGTAAACATTGAAAGTTTTATCATAATAAATAAATAAAAAAAAGTGGGCCGACCGGCAGGCCCATGGACCAACTTATATGCGGGGCGGACCAGAGTATGCAGCCCGCATAAAATGTGCGGGGCAGGGCGGGCCGGCCCGCGGTGTGCGGGTCTTATGCGGGGCGGGCCTAAACGGGGCGGGCCGGCCCGCATTGCCACCCCTATTTATCGGTTATTACTTTGTTTTTCTAGGCTTTTAGCTGTAAATTATTAACTAATGTGTAACAAAAAGTGATTTCCATAAATAACATTGTATTCGATTATTATTTCGAAACAAAGGTGATGTCAAAAGGCTATAATTGTAAGGAAATTATTTTTCTTGTAATCACAATAAAAGATTAATTTTTAACAGAATGTATGTTTCCATTACTATTATTTCATCAAGATATATTTTTAAGAAATTTAGCCAGTATATTATTTCCAACGTCAATGTTTTACGAGAATTGAAAAATATCTTTACATGTTTATGGACACATATATTATCAACTATGGGGTGTTTGAAGTAAACTCACACCCATATTCTACGTTCAAGAAAACATAGTTAAAAGAGTCCTTCTACCAAAGATCTCAACTACAACGAAAATCATCGATCTTTGAACAAAGTTAGAACATAAAATATTGAATTTGTTAATTACTTTAACTATTATGAATATGCTTATCTTATTTATTGCTCTACAGACTTTAACATTCAGGTTGGTGATTAATGATAATTATATTCATGCAATAAAGTATAAATATGATATTTCTTTCATAGTGAAATGATAAATCATAATTATAACTGATAAAACTAATTCTATCTCGTAAAAGTTATGTGAAAATTTTAAAAGAATATCATCATATTATTGAAGTAAATAATTAGAGATTTTTAAATGATGAATAATCTATCTTATCATTGATAAAGAATTTAATTCATATTCTAATCTAAGTTTGATAGAAGTTGGCTCTAAAATCAATATTTTAAAATAGAATGGGATTAAAAATTAACATTCACTGTTTTTAAATATTATATGATTATATACATAATTTTATTGTAAAAGGTAGACACCTCACAGGGGTGGCCACAGCCAGGGTGCCCCGCTGTACCAGCTAATTATTATTTTGTTTTTTAGGTCTAAATTCCTTTCACTTAATATTGGATTGTTCTTGCAAACAACATCTGATGCTATTCCAATTATTTTCACATGTCAAATCATATAAATGTCACCAAACAGAATCATTTGCTACTACTATATCAACAACATTTATTAAAAATCATTTTTTAAAGGTAGAGATATATCCTAAATTACAGTAAAAAAATTTGGATTTTTTTAATAGAATAGAGTACAAAACAATAATAAACCATAGGAATCAGCATTCAGTGTCTTTTAAGATTCCACTAATTTTCTGCGTGTATTTAAAGGTTTTTATTTCGAACAAATTTCGACAAAGAAGTACCCATATTATTATCATTGGTCAAAAGAAACAAAACATTACTTTGCTTATTGCATGCTTACCTTTTTGGTTGCATTCTTAGGTAATTTTTTAAATTTTAAAAATAACATTATCGAAAAATCGAGTTTCCCAAAAGTGGTTCGACAAAGTTTTCCATAGAAAGCTTTTTTTTTTTTGGGAGTAGGAAAATTTTAATTTTCAAATTAAAATAGAAAAATACAATATTACTCGTATACAAATATTTAGCATGATAATAAATTTAATGTTTTAACAAAGATAACACTTTATTTCCTTGGGTGAAAATATATAACAATGAAAGAGATTGAATTTTGTAACTGTTTTCTCGTGGATATATATATATATATATATATATATATATATATATATATATATATATATATATATATATATATATATATATATATATATATATAAAGTAAAATACGAGGTTACAAATCATATATTTTTAATATTCATACATATTATTAATAAAATAATTCATTCTTTTACTATATACAATTTTTTTTTTCAATTTTATCTTTTTGATAATTATTTTTTAAAATTTAAATAATTATTCATAACAAAAGAATATTTTTCAATTTTATCTTTTTGCTAATTACCTTTCCGAATTTATAATAACTATATAATAAAAAAATTATTTTTATAAATAAGTTTTTAAAAAGTTATTTCGTGGTTTGTTGATATATTTTTTTTCAATAATTAAAAAATTATTTGTAGTTTAATATTTGTTTCTATAATAAAATAAAGTAGACATACATTGTTTCCACTAATAATAACACAAATTAAAAAATAAATTAGAAAATAATTTTTCCCATGCCAAAAGAGGAGAAAATAGTGGGGGACAAAGGTTAACCCGCTATTTCTATGGTTAACAAATAGGCCCAAAATTTTATATAGGGCAAAAAGGCCCAGCCTAGGCCCAGGCCCATCAAAGATGACAATTAGTTCATGATTCTATGGTTTAACGCTTGCAGTGTAAGAAAGCTGGACGCTGGAATCGGAAAGCAGATACATCTAACGCAGAACAAAAATCTTCCCAATTTCACCTGATCCGTTTCGGCGCAATTAACGTTAATTTTTTATTGGATTTCTTCTGATTCCGGCATCATGAGTTTCATCTTCGGAAAGAGGAAAACCCCTGCAGGTATCTTTGTTTTCTCTTATAAGTCAACTATTTCATTACCTTAGTTTCAAGAAAATTAAAATGTTTTAATTTTCTATTTATTGCTTGATATTATTATTATTATTTAAATTATTATTACACCTGAAATGTTAAATGCAGACTTTAATAATATAATACCATGAGTAAAATTTGAGCAGCACATTGATGTCGTTGTGACAACCAGAATTTTATCGAGCTATTCTGTGTGACATGTTTTCCATTTTATGCAAAATGGGAACTCTGGGAATAATGGTGATCAGTTTCGCTCATGCATTTACATAACCTTCAGGATGTACAGCTTTAGGTCGACATGATAGTATCGTTTTAATATTTATAAGCTGATATACTCTATGTTGATATCACTGTATGTGATTGTAATATTCAGAAATCTTGAGGGAGAATAAGAGAATGCTGGACAAATCAATTAGAGAGATAGAACGAGAGAGACAAGTTTTGCAGTCACAGGAGAAGAAACTGATTTTGGAGATAAAGAAAAGTGCCAAACAAGGCCAGATGGTATGCTGATTGTCTTTTGAACTTTTGTTAGTATTTGTTGCCAGTGGTTTATGTCTAACTCAAATGTACAAAATAAACTTATAAGATAATTATAAGGTGATGATTGCACTAGTTATGTATTATATTTGGGTATTATCTTTAGTCCATATAAGACTTAGGTGTTTCTCAATATTTTATGCTTTAGTTTTTGGTTGGAGCATTGTCTATTGCTAGGTTAGTTCTTCTTTACTGCATATCCTTAATACCCTCCTCTGCCCCCTAAGGTGGAGGGTGGAGTTTGAGTTTTCTGTCTGTTTATTCATTAGTCACAGAGGGTAGGTATGCGGATGTTGGCTGCTCACTTAAATACAATGTTCATATTATTTCAATTTTCATGTACTTTTAGTGTATGTTGCCAACAATATATGTGGCTGGAAAAATTGTTCTCCGTGTGTTAATAATAACAAACATGTAGGACTTGTTTGGAGATATTTTTTCCATAATCACTTCTAGGAGAGAAAAATAAGAAGGAAAAATGAAATTAGTGTTTCTCTAGATTAAAATTAGCGAATATGTTAGTTAAAAATGAAATTATTGGATTTCCTAGCTAATATGATTTTCTTTTACAATTTTGTTAAGCATAAGTTAAGTTTAGCCAATGGTGAAGTCAATTTTCTTTTTCCTTCTTATTGTTTTCTCCTAAAAGTGAATATAGAAAAGTTCCTAAAACAAACCTATGTATATAACGCATACACAGGTATTCACATTAATGTTGAGGATTAAACTGTGTACCTGTTCCTCTTTTAGCAATTGCTTTCCTAATGCAGTCCCCAGGCTCAAAACTATCCACTTAGGCATCTGCTTATTAAAATTGTTGAAGAGTGAGCATTCATTCCTTTAGAAAAGCAATGGACAAGCTTGCAATTTGGTGGAACTGATATCTCCTTCTGCTGTTAAATTTAGGGTGTCTTTAATGTGATGCTGATGTTATATTCTTCTCATCGTTATAAGGTGTTTTGTTTAATTTTCACTCATGTAAATGACTTGTAAACAAATAAATTGTGATTTTATTACAGCGACACTCAACTTGTCTCTTTGGGAAGTATATATGAGATGGCCATAATTTTAAACTCTGAAATTTAACTTCTTGCAATTCTTGCAGGGTGATTGAAACTGGCTTGCATATGATAAACTCTTTTTATTTTGATATAAGTACGCTGTTTTATTCTAGTAATATAATTTGGTAAATGCCGATTCTTTTGACCAATGAACTGATTTCTATGACAAACTTGATTTTTTCAGCAAATTTGTACTTGTGCTCATGATGGTATGTATTTAATTCTTAACACAGCCATTAAGTTGGGTAACCTCGGCTTTTCTGATGCTATGTTTTATTTATGCAATATTTTCCAGGGAGCTGTTAAAGTGATGGCAAAAGATCTTGTCAGAACTAGACATCAGATTGAAAAGTTTTATAAGCTCAAATCGCAGCTCCAGGGTGTATCCCTCAGAATTCAAGTATGTGCAGCATGCTATTGTGGTAGCATATGATCATTATAAGATTATAGTTCTGAATGTGAACGCTTGACTTTGGAAACTGATTGACTGGCTATTATTAAATTCCTGCAAGATTTGATAAAAACTAGTGTCTTTTCTGAATGTGAATGCTGAAATTTGGTTTCTAATGTTTCAAAATTGTTCAGACTTTGAAATCAACACAAGCGATGGGTGAGGCAATGAAAGGTGTGACTAAGGCAATGGGACAGATGAACAGGCAGATGAACTTGCCATCATTTCAGAAAATCTTGCAGGAATTTGAGTATCAGAATGATAGGATGGAATTGATTTCAGAGGTGATGGGAGACACAATGGATGATGCTTTTGAGGGGGATGAAGAAGAAGAAGAAACAGAAGAACTAGTGAATCAGGTTCTCGATGAGATTGGTATCAACATCAATCAAGAGGTAACTTGTTTACCCTTCCACTTAGATTTTTCAGCTGAAGTATATGAACTAGTCACTATAATGTTATCTAACAAGTTCTGATTTGATATGCAGCTTCTGAATGCACCATCAACAACTGTTGCTGCTCCAGCTGCAAAGACTAAAGTGCCTCAAGTTGAAACTGCTGGCGATGATTCCGCCATAGATAGCGATTTACAAGCAAGGTTAGACAATTTAAGAAAAATGTAATGTCCATTCTGATCAAGGGACTCCAACTTTTACTGTTCCTTTTTTTGTTGTACTTTTTCTTTCTAGTTTTGTAACTTGTTCAAGCTTAACTCTTCTGTAATGCTTTGTTGAAACAATATCTATGCATGTTGTAAAGTAGTACACTTTGAATAGATATATACTAATTATTTTTTTACTTTGTTGCTCCAGCTCTTCGTAATCACAAGAATCACAAAATTATGATCTATCTCTAACCTAAAGTTCATTTGTTTATAACATCAGTTGTTTGAGTTGTGTTGTATAAACTTCTCAAGTTATAAGAGACCCATTCTTAATGATAGTTCAAAGAAAGTAAAGAACTAACCAGATTAATCTTGATATGAGAACAGAGAAAAAAAAAAAGATGTGGAAGAAGATATATGCTAATATTAATAAATGCATATATTTATAATAAAAAAATGAGTATTAAAAACTACTTTAAACACATAAATTGGGAAGTGACAAGTGAAAGATACCTCTGAAAAAGATATCAAAATATCTAATTTTTAAATAAGCACCCAATTTACTTTAAATGATTCTTAAATTAATTAAATGAAAATTGTCAATCTTGATATCCAATCAAAATATATAATATCATGTATGGTTAATGGGGAGGCTTGAATACGTTGTTCCACTTTTAAATTTTGAAGATAAATTATGTTTAAATCATCACTTTAAAATGTTATAACTTCGTTAAATTATTTAACGTCGACTATACTTTTATTCCTTAAAAGATGTAATATAAAATTGAAATTTATTCGAATTTTAGTTTTAATACGAATTAATCTTCAAACTTTTAAATTAATTATATAATTCATATTTAAATTATTTATATTGTTTTGACACATTTTAATTTAAATATTTATAGAACGAAGAGATTAAAAAATTATTTATTTATTATTCAGTCGTTCACCTACCTACTTCTACTTTTGTTTTCTTTATTCATTCTCCATGGAAAGCACGATTCTTCTATAGTTATATAAATTGTGAAGCAATAATTGAGATATTAACTAAATTTGGTGCTAGAGAAATGTTGCAGTAATAGGCAATGGAAGTCAATTTTTTGAGAAGTCTTGATCATGGTTGTCATGATCGTTCGCGCTTCAAGGCTTTCTGCAACAGTAACATACTATTTCTTTTCCAATTATTTCTCCTTTATGGATTTCTCTATCCAATGGAATTTGCCATAGTTGTTCTACTACATTTTCAGTAATATTTTATTCTAATATACTTTTTAATTATGTTGAACATTTTTTTCCTAACTAAAACTTCTGAACGGATTCTACATTATATATTTTAAAATTTTAAAACAGAGAAAATTGCAAACAGCCATGTCATGAATTCTAATTGTATAGTTTCTATATGAAAGAGATGCAACATTACATGATATATTTACTGATTTTACTGTGTGCATGATTAATGAAAGAATAATCGGATAGAATTTGAACAAACCTATTATCTATAAATTGGATTGAGTTTATTTTTTATATTAAACTCAATCCACCCAACCCAAGCTATTTTAGAAGGTTGGGTTGAATTTTCAATCGGGTTAAAAGTTTGATTTTTTTTTTCTAATAAAAAGTTACAATATTCAAGTTTAAATTAAATAAAAAAAAGATAGTATTTACGTAAGATTTCACATGGTGAATTTTCTCGAAGGTCTTGGAGAAATGGCATAACCAAAATTTTTCAAATTTTTAATAAGTACAATAAAAAATTAAATTAGGTAGATTTTTAATTATTTTATAAAAAGAATTATTTAATATTAATAAATAGTAAAACACAAAATTATTTAATATTAAATTATCTTGTCTCTTATTTACCGGTTTTGTTCATCTTTCACTCTTCACATATTTTTTTTTCTTTTGAAAATAAAAAATAGTAACTTAAACACAAACTCATTATTAACTATTATGAGTCTTTTGTATATAGTTTTTTTAAGATTATAAAAGAAAAAAATAATTATTGTGAATCCTTTCGTACCCAAATTTTAATTGTGATTTGACTATCATAATTCTTTTTTTAATAATTACCTTCCTTAATATTTACGTAGATTTTGATAATTTATTTTTCAGTTTTGAATTCTTTTTAAAATGAAAGTATTTTTTAAAAGTAATAAAACAACATAAATCAATTTCTTTATCTATTCTGAAGCATAATTATATGATCCAATTGTTCATTTTTTGTTTTATTAGTAATAATGATTAAATCTATTAATTTTAAATGTATTATTTTAATTTTTCAAAATTATTGATCAAAATTCGTTACTAAAATTTAAATTATTCAATATGTAAAGTCATAACAAATTTATTTAAATTCATGTGACACATGTTAAAACATATATAATTTGTCCAGATTAATCAAGTTATCATCACAAAATGAATACTAATATATAAATACAATTAAAAATGTAAATTAAAAGAACAATATTGTGATACATGAAGTCTTCACAATATATCAAACATTACAAAACAAAAACAAAAACAAAAGTAAGACGAATTAAGACACGCATATAATTTACATTTTGAATTGATGTCAACTTATCAATTGTAAGTGCCATATGTTTATTTCCATACAATAAGCTAGTATAATTAGTACAATTACAAATTACCAAACATTTCAGTAATAATCAAACTTTGTTTCGTATAAAAATAAAAAATAATAGTCAACAAAAAGAAGAATCATAAATTAACACGGTCACCATTCACCTACCACGTTCATCCAAATAACTGCAGAAACACAGAGTAGAATCATGCAACACAGATTATTGGTGTGTTTTCTGCTTGCAAGAAACAACAGCGACGAACAACATAATGGAGGTAAACAAGAGAGGCAATAGATAAAGAAAAAATGACAAAGGAAAAAAGTGGAGGGGAATCAAAAACAAGAATGTTAGGTATGCGAAAAAGAAAACTCATCACAGTAATGTTTAGGTTTGTTTGTCTAATGTTAGGATTAATATGTGACATAAATGTTAGAGTTGATAAGAAGAAACGATGTACTCCCACACTAATTCTTAAGGTTGTTTGTTTGATGTTAGGGTTTAATTTAGATTGATTCAAATTTAATCTAATGAGGCCCAATTTTAAATCTAATTAGATTTGATTGGGTAATGAAATATTCAATTCAACTAACATCCATACATTTTATCTTACCTTTATGGTAAGACAACTCTTTACTTTACATATAATTCCAAAACATACATGAATCCAATAAATTATAGTGCAAAATGTTTTCATAAATTGTAATATATCTTATTCTTATATGTTACGGTTAATATTAAATCTAAAATAAATTTATTCTTGAAAATAGAACTATAATTTAAAATTTAAAATTAGAAAATAAGTTTATTTTAAAATTTTAATTATAAATGTTCAAATTAATTATTATTATTATTATGTTTTAATGTTTAAGTTATTAATTGATTATTAATATTTTATTGTTATTTTCATTTTTATGTCTACTAATTAACTACTTAGTTAATTTAATGTAAATTTATAACAAATATTTACTCCAACCAAGATGTTTATAAAGCAACCCAAACACAAATGACCCCACTAAATTATGGTGCAAAAGATCTTCATAAATACCTATTTATCTTTATTTACTATATTTTACTATGTCATACAAAATTCACACTGCACCTATGCTTTTCATACAATACACGTATAAACTTCCAATGCTTCCGACAAGCATCCCTAATCGAAAATAATAATAATAATAATAATAAAAATAATATTAGTTATAATAGTAACAAATTATTCCAACGTGTCTTTATAATAGCAAATAATATTAGTTATAATAATAACAAGTAATTTGTCTTTCTTTCTGAATTATGCAATGATTTAAAATTTAAAACTTCCATAGACAGCTACAGTCCAACAACAACAATGGTATCGTACCAATCAGAATAAATGGCCATAGATGTGACGATTATAATTTAAACAAATACAAATTTTAAAATCAGTTTATATATATAATAAAATGAATAAATTATTTATGAGTCAGCCTAAAGTGAACGGCAATCAGTTATTTAAAATTAAAAATCAGATCCTATCACTCACTCATGTCTTCACGACAACGAATCAAAATCAAAATCTTGAAATCTTACATTTTTATATCAGAAGAAATCTTGTTCGAAATGATTAAGTCTATTAGAGACAGCAAATTCTTGTTCCCACCAAGAGATATACTTTAAGATCTGCATCAACAATTTGAAAGTGCAGACTCTAAATTTTTATATTACTACTATGATTATTAAGCATTGGTTTGAAGGATATAAGAAGAAGAAAAATAAAAAAAAAAAGTGTGGAGTACTGAACCTCTTTTTGTGACGTAACATCAGGAACAAGGTATCCAAAGTTGGGTGCTTTAGCTGTGTGTTTGTGTCTGTTCCTTGTGGAGAAAGTTGTGAAGGACTGAGTGGTCACAATTCCAGCGCAGTGCCATACCCCACAAACCATCTTCCTCTAATTTGCATTTCATTCTGAATCAATTCCACAAAATCCATTCACAAACTCATAATTGCTCATTCCAACACACCACTACCCGATTCCAGCAATGCCTGCGAGAAACGCAGCACAGGTGTTCGACAAATTGGGCAGTCCAAGTGAGAGTAGAGCCACATGTCTATGCATGGAGCGTGGAACCAGTGCTTGCACTCTGGAAGCTTCCGAACTTCTTCTCCTTCTTCAAAACCAGATAAGCAAACTGAGCATTCATCATCATAACCCACAACTCCTTCGTTCTTGTACTTGAAGCTTGAAACCAAGTTGAAGTTCCTTTCACAGTTTTCTATTCTACTTTCCATCACCACCTCCACCAACCCATTTGCCCCTTCACCTTCTGACTGCATGTCGTGCCTTCTGCTCCTCCTGATGATGATGCAGTTGTACAGGGCTAATGCCGTAGCTGCAACACCCACCACTACAAGGCCATAGTATTGTTGGGTATTGGGCTCCCTTCCTATGTGGAGAAAAGGCCCAAAATTTGAGAAGCCCATGTCTCACTTAAACCTAGTGGAGAGGAGGCTATAAAATAAAGAGAGAGGCAGAACAATAGAGTCAGAATACACTGAAAGCCCTAACACATAGAGGGAGAGGTAGAGGGAAAATTCTGTTCACGTTTTTCATAGAGCTGTCGCAGTAAATTCGGCGCTGCGGATTCGTTCACCGTTGGATCGGGCTGAAATTTTTACAGCAGGTTCGGAACTCATTGCTCTTCATTCTGACCGGTCGGATCTTTGATACGAGGTCTGAGTTGGGAGATATTAATTTCGCACTGCAGCAGTGATTTGTAGAGGTTTTCCTCTCTTGTTCTTCTCTATTTGAAAGCTTTGTTGCTTTGTTATTTGGTTGGGTGTTGGCACTAATTTGTGCTATTGATTAAGACTCTTTTGTACTCTTGTTGATCATAGTGAAGCTATTTCTTTGGTCTGGACGACTCGTGGTTTTTACCCTTGATTTGAGGGGTTTTCCACGTTAAAAATCTTGGTGCCTTTATTTGTGCTTTTGGTGGTTTATTATTGCTGCTCTTTGATTATTGCTCCTCATAGATTCTTGCAAGTTAGGGGAAATTATATCCGCTGCATTCTCTGGTATATTGTTTGTTATTGTTTTCCCCATCAGAGTGGCATCAGAGCTCTTGGTTGGGCTATATTTACTTGCTTGAATGATGGAGGCAAATGCAAAGATGGTTGCTTTGAATGGTACAAATTATCATTTGTGGAAGGGCAAGATGAAAGATTTATTATTTGTCAAGAAATTGCATCTTCCGGTCTTTGCTACACAGAAGCCAGATTCTATGTCTGAAGAAGAATGGGACTTTGAGCACCAACAGGTATGTGGTTTTATTCGGCAATATGTTGAAGATAATGTTTATAATCATATTGCTAATGAGACACATGCCAGAGCTTTGTGGGAGAAGATTGAGTCTTTGTATGCTTCTAAGTCGGGCAATAATAAATTGTATTTGTTAAATTGCTTGATGAATTTGAGGTACAGGGAGAATTCTTCTATTTCTGATCACTTAAATGAGTTTCAAGGGCTCCTAGATCAATTGTCAGGAATGGGCATAAAGTTTGATGACGAAGTTATGGGATTATGGTTGCTTAATACTCTACCAGAGTCTTGGGAGGTATTTCGGGTTTCAATTACGAACTCTGCCTCGAATGGTGTTGTTTCTTTTCAGATGGCAAAGAGCGGTGCTCTTAATGAAGAGATGAGAAGGAAGGCACATGGTTCTTCATCTCAGTCTGAGATGCTTGTTACAGAAGCTAGGGGGAGAAGTCAGAAAAAGGAACATAAAGGTGGTAGAGAGAAGAGTAGGAGCAAGTCCAAGTCAAGATACAAGAATTTAGAGTGCCATTTTTGTCATAAAACTGGACACATTCAGAAATACTGTTTTAAGTGGAAAAAGGAGAACAAAGACAAGAAGGGCAAACAGAGAGAGAATGATCATGATGATGATGATCGTGTCACTACTGCTACAGATGGTGATCTTGTTCTTCTTCGTGACTTTGAGTCCGTTAATCTTGTATCTGATGAGAGCATGTGGATTATTGATAGTGGTGCTACACTGCATGTTACACCTAGGAAGGAGTTCTTCACATCTTACACTTCTGGTGATTTTGGAGTGTTGAAGATGGGTAATGATGGTGAGTCTAAAGTGATTGGTGTTGGTGATGTTTGCCTGCAAACCAACATGGGAGTGCAGTTGTTGCTTAAAGGAGTCAAACATGCTCCGGATGTCCGTTTTAATTTAATCTCTGTGCAGTTGCTTGATGATTGTGGTTATGACAATCACTTTGGTTCTAGTAAATGGAAGCTCACTAAAGGTAACTTGGTTATGGCCAGAGGGGAGAAACAATCTAAATTGTATTGGACTAAAGCTTTGGTTGCTAAAGACAGTGTGAATGCTATGTATATGGAGGCATCTTTGTGGCACCGGAGGCTTGGTCATATAAGTGAGAAAGGGCTTAACTGCTTAGCTAAAAAGGATGTGCTTATGGGATTGAGAAATGCAGAATTGGAGAAATGTTCTCATTGCATGGCTGGTAAACAAACCAGAGTATCTTTTAAGAAGCATCCACCCTCAAGGAAGTCAGAATTACTTGAATTGGTGCATTCTGACGTTTGTGGCCCATTAAAGGTAAAGTCATTTAGTGGTGCAGTTTACTTTGTTACTTTTATTGATGATTGTTCCAGGAAGCTATGGGTCTATGCTCTTCAGCGGAAAGGTCAAGTACTTGAAAAGTTCAAGGAATTTCATGCTATGGTTGAGAGGCAATCAGGCAAGAAGCTGAAATGCATCCGTAGTGATAATGGTGGTGAGTACCGTGGACCTTTTGATGTTTATTGCAGGCAGCATGGTATTAGACACGAGAAGACTCCTCCTAAAACTCCTCAGTTGAATGGTCTAGCGGAGAGGATGAACAGGACCTTGGTTGAAAGGGTTACATGTATGCTTTCAGAAGCAAAGTTGCCTAAGCACTTTTGGGGAGAGGCATTGCTTGCAGCTGTGCATGTTATTAATCTCAGTCCCGCAGTTGCTTTGAATATTGAGGTGCCAGACAAAATTTGGTTTGGTAAGAATGTTAGATATGATCATTTGCGTGTCTTTGGTTGCAGGGCATTTGTTCATGTTCCTAAGGATGAAAGATCCAAGTTAGATAAAAAGACAAGGCAATGTATCTTTATTGGCTATGGTGAGGATGAATTTGGCTACAGGTTTTATGATCCTGTTGAGAAGAAGCTTGTTAGAAGCCGTGATGTACAATTCATGGAAGATCAGACCATTGAAGACATTGATAAGGTGAAGAAGACCACACCCGAGAAAGACAGTAATCTCACTGATGGTAATCCGATGAGGTTGCCCACTCACAATTTGGAGAATGTTGAAACGGAAGCTCAAGACAATGAGCAACATGGTGATGTTGATGATCGACAGTTTGGAAGTGGAGTAGAGGTTCCAATTGATGATGCTCAAGAGGAACATGATGATGATGACGATCTTGGTGATATACCTGAATCACCTCAAGTCCAACTCAGGAGGTCTAATAGACAAAAACAACCTTCTACAAGGTATTCCTGTGATGAGTACATAACCTTGACTGACGGTGGAGAACCTGAGTGTTTTGAAGAGGCTTTGGATAGTGAAGAGAAGAAACAGTGGCTGGATGCAATGCAAGATGAGATGAAATCTTTGCATGATAATCACACTTACGACTTGGTGAAATTGCCTAAGGGCAAAAGGGCATTGGAAACTAGGTGGATTTTCAGGGTGAAACAAGATTCAAATTCTACACTTCCAAGGTACAAGGCCAGATTAGTGGTGAAAGGTTTCAGACAGAAAAAGGGTGTTGATTTCAATGAGATTTTCTCACCTGTGGTGAAAATGTCATCCATCAGAACTGTGCTAAGTTTAGCTGCTACTCTTGATTTGGAGGTTGAGCAGATGGATGTGAAGACAGCTTTCCTTCATGGTAATTTGGAGGAAGAGATATACATGAAGCAACCTGATGGTTTTCTTGTTAAAGGCAAGGAAGAATATGTGTGTAGACTAAGGAAGAGTCTATACGGTTTGAAGCAGGCTCCAAGGCAGTGGTATAAGAAGTTTGAGTCTTTTATGTGTGAGCAGGGTTACATGAAGACTACTTCTGATCATTGTGTCTTTGTTAAAAGTTTTTCTAATGATGACTTTATTATCCTGTTATTATATGTTGATGACATGCTTATTGTTGGAAAAGATATTTCCAAAATTGACAGGTTAAAGAAGACACTTGGCGAGTCTTTTGCCATGAAAGACTTGGGAGCTGCTAAAAGGATTCTTGGCATACATATCTCACGTGATAGGAGAGAAAAGAAGATTTATCTATCACAAGAGCAATACATTAGGAAGGTGTTGCAGAGATTCCAGATGGAAAATGCTAAAGCTGTGAGTACTCCTCTTGCTACTCATTTTAAACTGAGTGTTAAACAGAGTCCTTCAAATGAAGTTGAGAAGACCAATATGAGTAGAGTTCCTTATGCATCTGCGGTGGGCAGTTTGATGTATGCGATGGTGTGTACAAGACCAGATATTGCACATGCTGTTGGTACAGTTAGTCGATTTTTGTCAAACCCAGGTAGAGAGCATTGGAATGCTGTGAAATGGATTTTGAGGTATCTTCATGGTACAGTTGATATGAAGCTTTGTTTTGGAGGTGATAAACCTACTTTGATGGGTTACTCAGACTCAGATTTGGCTGGGGATATTGATTCCAGAAAGTCCACTTCGGGCTATTTGATAAAGTTTGCAGGGGGAGCTGTGGCTTGGCAATCAAGACTACAAAGGTGTGTAGCGTTGTCTACTACAGAAGCAGAGTTCATTGCTATTACTGAAGCATGCAAGGAGGTGTTATGGTTGAAGAAATTCTTGCAGGAGCTTGGTTTTAGGCAAGATAACTATTCATTGTTTGTTGATAGCCAAAGTGCTATCCATCTTGGTAAGAATCCAACTTTTCATTCTAGATCCAAACATATTGATGTGAGGTATCATTGGATACGTGATGCTTTGGATGCTAAGTTGTTGGAGTTGAAAAAGGTTCATACAGATGATAATGGTGCTGATATGATGACTAAAGCATTGCCAAGAGGAAAGTTTGAAGTTTGTTGTGAGATCGCCGGTTTGGCGGTTATCTCCACATAGTTGTGAGGGGGAGATTTGTTGGGTATTGGGCTCCCTTCCTATGTGGAGAAAAGGCCCAAAAAATTTGAGAAGCCCATGTCTCACTTAAACCTAGTGGAGAGGAGGCTATAAAATAAAGAGAGAGGCAGAACAATAGAGTCAGAATACACTGAAAGCCCTAACACATAGAGGGAGAGGTAGAGGGAAAATTCTGTTCACGTTTTTCATAGAGCTGTCGCAGTAAATTCGGCGCTGCGGATTCGTTCACCGTTGGATCGGGCTGAAATTTTTACAGCAGGTTCGGAACTCATTGCTCTTCATTCTGACCGGTCGGATCTTTGATACGAGGTCTGAGTTGGGAGATATTAATTTCGCACTGCAGCAGTGATTTGTAGAGGTTTTCCTCTCTTGTTCTTCTCTATTTGAAAGCTTTGTTGCTTTGTTATTTGGTTGGGTGTTGGCACTAATTTGTGCTATTGATTAAGACTCTTTTGTACTCTTGTTGATCATAGTGAAGCTATTTCTTTGGTCTGGACGACTCGTGGTTTTTACCCTTGATTTGAGGGGTTTTCCACGTTAAAAATCTTGGTGCCTTTATTTGTGCTTTTGGTGGTTTATTATTGCTGCTCTTTGATTATTGCTCCTCATAGATTCTTGCAAGTTAGGGGAAATTATATCCGCTGCATTCTCTGGTATATTGTTTGTTATTGTTTTCCCCATCAAGTATAACATGGTTGTGCTGGACTTGTCCGAGGAAGAGGGTGAAGGAGGGGGTGACACTACGAAGGGGCCTTGGAAATCACCCATTTCTGGAACTTTGGACTCGGCAAAATTAAGACAAGAACAACAAGTTGGGGAATATGTTGTCGACAACCAGACATCAATCAGAGAAAATCTCGTCTGGTAGCTTGGAGGGCCTGGCGCATGCAATTATAGACATTACCTTTTTTTTTTACGAAATTAAATTAATGTAAAGTTGTTAATCTAAATGCCGTGGTGGTTATGTAATCGTTGGAGAAGAAAAAACGATATTTTTTATTTGTGAGATATCATAAAATATGTTGTAGCAGTGTTGTTTTGAGAGATGAGAAGATAAGAAGTGTAGTAAATATGTAATACAATAATGAGTACAGACAGAGACAGTGAACACAGAGATGTGTGAGAAGGCGCAGAATTGTTGATAAATGTGCTTTTTTTTTCCCGTTGCATGCGGGTATGGTAATACTATGTATGTAATTAATATATATACACTTCTATATGAAACCCCTTTTGTATCCATTCAGAATGCACAATTGTATTTATTCGCCTCTCAACTCGGCTCCTTGTAATGTCTATTTCCAATAGGGACGTTTTGATTGACACATGCAACAGAATTTTCTGCTCTTTCATCTTTTCGTTTTTCACCTCTTTCGTCTTTTCGTTTTCAATCAAAAGCTAGAAGGGCCACACAGCATTCTAAGTATCTCCATAAGTTGGACGAATAATAATGTTTCAGGTTTTGTAAGTATCAAAATGATGCATTGTTTCGGCATAGTCCTGTAACCCCAAAATCATCCTTCTTTCGGGAAATTTCGAAAAACCAATTTTAAGAGAGTTACGAGAAATAATTCTAGAACAGATCTAGAAAATAAGTTTCAAAATGACTTTATTTTTTTAGAATGTAATAAAGGTGAACTTAACAGATGGGAG
The DNA here is from genome assembly GCF_037176805.1 of Vigna unguiculata. Lineage (NCBI taxonomy): Eukaryota > Viridiplantae > Streptophyta > Magnoliopsida > Fabales > Fabaceae > Vigna > Vigna unguiculata. The sequence continues at coordinate 65,462,298 of NC_140794.1, forward strand.
GAATGTAAACAGCAATAGCCCAATCCAAGTGCAACCAAACTTGGGCTAACCCAAATTATAGCCCAAAAAGAGTGCAACACGCTCAAAGCCCAATATATGGTAATAAAACACAACGAGAGGATGGACAAAGCAAAGGAGAATCTAAACTTTTGAAGCAAGAAGACAAAAAAAGATAACCTTAACTATGATTTCTAACGGAGAAGTTGCCACGTAAGACATAAGAAAACATGCTAAAAATTCCAACATCTCCTTCTCTCAGTTTTCAGAAACATCTCTCTCTGGCACACGCACCACAACCGTTTCACTTCTTCTCACTTTTGAAACAAGTTTGAGCAGAATAAGAAACTTGCAGGGGAAAGGAATGGCTTCAACTTCAGCAGTTTCAAACGCAATGGAAGGTTTGAGGTGAGGGCATCCATGAAAGAGAAAGTGGTGATTGTTGGCGCCGTCATTGGTGTTTCCAACTTTGATCCCGTGAAACGAAGCTGAGGGTTTTTCTAGAGTTTATCTGTGTTCTTCACTGTTGAACTCTCTCTCTCGTTTGTAACATTTGATTTTATCTCCCTTTGTGCAGAAACCAATTCTTGCAATGCAATGAATCATTTTGAGTATCATATAAACATCTTCACCACACCCACGCAAGAAAAATTGATTATACTGATATAAATATTCATCAAAATATGTCAATAATAGTATTTTGTGACAAAATTAAAATTGTTACTAATAGTTATGTCACTATTATATTTGTGACAATAATTTTAAATGTCACTAAAACTAAATTTTATTGTGACAAAAATAGTTGTCACTGTTAATTTTGTGTAATAATGACAATATGAAATATCACAAACATATAAGATAGTAGTGACAAATTTATTATCACTATTATATTTTTTTATTAGTAATAATAAAAAATTATGACAAATATATAAAAGAGTAAAACTAATTAGTTATTACTATTATTAATTATTATTATTATTATATTGCCAAATTTTATGTGATAATTAATTATTATCATTATTATTATTATTATAATAAATGATATAGTAATTGCAAATAGCTAACATGTTGTAATGAATAAATAAGTCACATTTACATTTTGAAAATAAATATCAATTAAAATAAATAAACATGAAATATAAATATATAACATCCATTACATTTAAAATTACAAAAACAAAAATATGTAATTATATATCCAAAAATTACATATAAATGATACCGAATTCTACTTTATACAATTACATTAAATAAGTATTTTAAAAATAATATATGACAACATCTTCAAAGATTTTGATCCTACAAAATAAAAATAAAAAAGTAAATCATTAATATTTAATAAAAAATAATCAATAATATATTATAAATGTAAAAGTATCCATTACATTTAAAATTACAAAAACTAAGATATGTAATTATATCAAAAAATGTACATATAAAATGATACCTAATTTTATTTTATACAATTACATTAAATAAGTATTTAAAAAATGGCATATGATAACCTTGATCCTGCAAAATAAAATAAAAAAATAAATCATTAGTATTTAATAAAAAATAATCGATAATATATTATAAATGTAAAAATATCCATTACATTTAAAATTACAAAAACTAAGATAAGAAATTATATATCCAAAAATGTACATATAAAATGATACCTAATTTTATTTTATACAATTACATTAAATAAGTATTTAAAAAATGGCATATGACAACATCTTCAAGTATTTTGTACCTAAAAAAAAAGTAAGTCATTAGTATTTAATAAAAAATAATCGATAATATATTACAAATTTAAAAATATAATCATTGATATTAAACAAAATACTCCTACCTTGCAAGTGTGTTGGTCTTGTTCTTAAGGTACAAATCCAAAATGCTTAACTAACGGTACATGCTTTTGAATCTTTTTTTCTCTCCATCCATATTTTTTAAATTGTCCTGTACAATATTAATATAAAATAGTTAACAAAAAAAATATTCATGATAATAAAATAAATTTGTATGAATATGATTATACCAAACATAAAATAAATTTAATGGTAATATCACATTCAATATGTCAATATATGTAACAAATCAATATTAATAATGATGTATAACAAGATGGTTAATTGTCATGGGGTGATTATGATTATTTTTTATGTTTATTTTCCCTATGAAGTGTTTTAAGTATTTTTCTAAGTGTTTCCATACCTATATGGAGGCCTAATGTTTTAGTGCTTCCTCTTTTTAGAGCTTAATCAACATTCACATAAGGCTTGTAGTGGAATTTAGTTTTCCAATCGAGACTCTTCTTCAAACAAGAGTATAACTTTGTGTCGATGCTAAATTTTGTGGATTCAAGCATATTATCATTGGTTTGAGCTATTTTAGGAGAGAAAAATGAAACTGAGAAGAAAACATTTTATACTAAAAGTTGAATGGGTAGAGAAAACTACATGGAGTTATTCAAGCACTCATCAAATTTCACATGTAGAGGAAGCATTATGTTTTCTTATCGATATTAAATTAAATTTTGAAAGATGCGAAATAAATTCTCACTACCAAAATCAATGTGTTATTATTTAAAAAAATGAAACAATTAAATTTTTACAACATTTTTCCCTGGAGTAAAGAGGTAGGTGGAAATTTTTAGGTTTCATTCCTAGTTAATACTCACATGATTATTATTACTATTGGAGTTTCACATCAAAAAAAGTTACATATTTTCATAGATCAATGGCAGAAAAGAACAATATTCTCATAAGTCAGGCATAACAAAAGAGGAGATGAACAATGCCTTATTGAAAGACAACAAATTAAGAAAGAAAGAGAAATTAATACCTTAGAGAGATTAGTTCCTTCTACTTATGGACAAGATTTGATTAACATATAGTCATTAAAAAGCATGATGATGATAAACAATATGTATGACAATAAGAAATTAATGGAGTTCCAAATTTTGAAAGATATATAAGACCAACCTGTTGGGGGTGAAACAATGAGAGTGAGATGTCATTGGAGGTGGAAAGGAACACAAATAGAAGTGGGATGTTGGTAGGGGTGGAGAGAAACACAAATAGAAGTGGGATGCGGTGGAGATGGAATGCTATAAAAGTGGAACACTAGAATTGGAAACTGTTCTTCATGATCTACATTTTATAAAACTAAAATAAAATCTGGAAGTTAAAACCAATATTAGACTACACCTAAAAAAAAACTATCCTAATTTTGTTTTGTATAAAAATAACTGAATTTTAAACGTGACAACTAAAAATGGATAAATGCTAATGTTAAAAATGTTCATTTTTATATATTAAAATAAAAATTAAGCAAACAATTTTATCATTAGAATTTTTTAGACGGTTGGATTTTATATATAATAACAAATTTAATATTTAAACAAACAAACTGTATAATTGTATATTTTTCATTAATAACAACCTAATAAATATAATTGTGTAATTTTATATAATAATAATAATAATAATAAACAAATTTTCTCAATTTTTTAAAACAAATTCACTGTATAACATGTATTAGAAATAATTATCAATCTTATTTTTAAAAAATATAAAATTAAAGATAAGGTTTGATAAAAATATCTAAAGAAATTCTTTATTAATATTGTAGTAAGATTTTATTATTACTTATTTAAGATTTATTTTTTAATTTATTAAAAATATTATTCGACATATTTAATTTAAAATCATAATTTACTATATTTAAGATTTGATTTAGTATATTAAATATTTATATAAGGTACTATTTAATTGTGAGATGTTTTTACATATATCTAAAAATATATCACAAAAATCCTTATCTATTATTCAAATAACTTGCAAGATATTTTGGGTATTTTCACTTAGGTCTATAAATACATTTCATATATTTACTCAATTTTCTCACTCACTATAATACTCAACTATATTTTTCTTTATATTTTATTTTGGTTAAAGATGACAACGAATAAGACATGGTAGAACCTATTTGTTATCCGTTGTGTTTGAAAAATCTGTTTTGTTATTTGTCTTTAGCGCTGTCAAAACGAGTAATCCGGCCCGACCCGGCTCGATCCACCACGGGTTGATGATTTAGTGAGTCAACCCAACCCGACTCACTTTTTAGCGAGCCAAAAAAATTTGAACCCGACCCGGCCCACCACGGGTTGACGGGTTAAACAGGTTGGCTCACGGGTTCACTTAATTAAAAAAAATATTATTTTTTATTTTTTTTCAGTCAAAATTAAATTGTAATTCTAATTAAAATCTAAATAAACTTTAATACAATCCAAATACAATCTAAAATAAAAAAATACAAATTATTTATGTATTGGATAAAAAAATAACTTAACATGACCTAAATGTAAAGCCCAACTTAATAAAAAATAAATAAAAATACTTGTGTGACCCTTTTATCTGCGTTGGTGAGCCAATCCGGGTCACCACGGATTCAACCTAGATGAGCCGAGTCAAAAATCAACCTGTATTAAAATTTATAAAAAAATTTCAACCCAACCCAATCCGAACCCGTGGTAAGTCTGGTTGGCTCGGGGATTCCAACCTATTTTGACAGTCTATTTATCTTGTTACTTATCGAGTATTTGTGAAAAATTTTCTTGTGAATATTTTTTTATACGTGCCTATTTGTCTTGTTACTTATCCACATCTCTAATTTTGAAGGTCAAAAGTACAACCTAATATTATATCGAAATCATCTGAAAAACATGTAATAACAATATAAATGAAGTAGTATTATCTTCATCATTTTCCTCTAAACCAACGGCTGATAATAAACAGATGTGTTACAGTAATAAGTATGGATAAATTGGTATTTTTCTTAATAGTTTCTTTTCTTCACTATATTAATTATAGTAGATGTTTTTAGTTACTATACAATAAATGTTATACTTTAATGAAATTAATCTCTTTTTTATATACAAATTGGCGGAACACTAAGACAGGTGATCCAATTATTAGTTAAAAGAATTAAAATGATAGATCTCAATGATTTTAAGATTTTTTTCTTTTAAAAATACATATGTTATTATCAAATTTAATGATTCTAACTAAATTTACTTACTTTAATGTGAATATAATTTTATTTGTTATTTATTTTGTTCAATTTAATATCTTTATTATTGAAATAATTAATTAATTTCTTTAATTTTAAAAATGCAATATACTAAATAATGATAATAAATTTTTCTATAATAATGAGTATGAGATGGCAAAATCGTCCCATCGCACCTGGTTGCTATCGTATTATAGTGGATTGTTTACTTCTTTTATTTTGATTTGTTGTTTTTTATGTGAAGTTAAGCTTTTGTTACATTAAAATTATTTTATCATTTGATTTTTTTCATGTGTATCAAATAAATTATTAATTATAACTATGTAATGCTCATAGACACTTTTATTTTTTAAATAAAGTAAAATTAAATTAATAATTATTGAAGTAAAAATAAAATTCTTTAAACGTCATAATTAGCTATTAAATTTTATAAAATTTAATATTTATTAATTATTGGTGATCGATATTCCGCAGGATAATTTTTTAAAACATCATGTGACTCATGGGATAATGCAATACTTTTAAGATTCATTCAGGTTCCAAATTTTAAAAAATGTAATATAATAACCATTCTATATGTTAAATTGGCAACATCCTCAATCCACCGTAGATTAATTACTTAGTGAGTCAATTCAATCCGACTCATTTATTAACGAGTTAAAAAAATTTGAATCGGATCTAACCCACCACGGGTTGATGGGTTAAATGGGTTGGTTCACGGGATCACTTAATTAAAAAAATACAATTTTTTATTTTTTACAAAATTATAATTAAAATCTAAATAAACTTCAATACAATCCAAATACAAACCAAAATTACATAAAATACAAATTATCCATGTATTAGCTAAAAAAACAACTAAACCTGACCCAAATGCAAAGCTCAACTTAACAAAAAACACTTTGTGACCCTTTATATGCGAGTTGGTGAGCCAACTTGACTCACCACAGGTTCAACCCGGATGAGCCGGGTTCTAGGTGGACCGAATCAAAAATCAACCCGTATTGAAATATGTAAACAAATTTCAACCCAACCCGGTCCAAATCCGTGATGGACATGATTGGCTCACGAATTCAAACCCATTTTGACAGCTATAATCCACATAGTTTAGTTTTATTAATTACCGTTGTGTATTTATTAAAAGATACATTATACTTAAATTAAAACAATTAATATTAATCTATTAATTATTTTATTGATAATTAAGGTATTTTATTAAATTTGTATTAATGAGACGGAGCTAAATAAATAATACTACATAAGACATCTTTATCACAAGCATAATCATTAATTTAAACCATGAGATTGTAAAATCTTCTTATTCTCATATAGCACAAAATTTAAAATAAATTTCATAGTCATAAAATTAAAACAGTATTTGTTTGCCAAAAGTAATTTTTTCTCCTAAGATCCGTCATACAAAATTAAAATGGAAGTGGTATAATTTTTTTTTTATCGGAGTAAAAGTTACAATAAATTTAAAAAACGAAGTGACATCATGATACCTAACAGAATAAAATAAGATCTTACATAAGACTTTGCGAGCGAAATGACCAACCATAATTAAAACAAGTATTATTTTTCCTGAGTGTTTCAAGGGCAAGGATTTTGAGATGACCGGATAATAATTGTTAGAAATAAATTAATAAGAATTTATATCTATATATATTTGGTTGAGATGACCGATTGACTCATATTTTTTTTTGACTTATTTTCAATTCATCATTTTAATTATTTTTTAATTATTTATTTTAATTTTTTTGAGTGATATCATGATCTGATGATATATGGATGATTGAAGTGATGATTAAAAGTAAATAAAAAAGAATATCAAAATATCATTATCTAGTAATACATATTTGATTTAAGGTACTAATTGTTGGGAGAGCTTGGATGGAAACTCTGAAAAGTGATTAAATAGTCGAAATCCAAGTTTGGATATTTTTTCTGGTTATAATTGAAGATCTGATTCAGTGGTTTAGGAGAAGAGCAATTAAGCAAAGCATAAAGGGAAAATAAGATTAGGGATAAGTTTGGTTATTGGTGAAACTTAAATGAGACATGATCTTGGTACCAAAGAATGCAATATAGAATGAGTGAAACGCAAGTTGGCAACGTTAACGGGTCACCTAACAGAGGTGATGTCAACCTTGTAAAGTTGATTTTGTTAAAGTGTGGATTTTTCAAAAGTGTGTATGAGTGTCTTTGCGAAGGGGAATAAAAGGATGATGAGATATTAAAAATTATGGTAAAATAATTAAAAAGTGTCATTAGGGCATAATTAAAGAGCGTGGATTATTATAGTTGGATTGCTGGAATTGGGTCCAACCAATGATGAAGATATCTAAATCTTCCATTATTTTAAGAAAATAGCTTTCATTGGCCAAACTAGAGTTGAGCTCCTTTCCAACCTATTTGCTGGAAATGCAAGGAACAAAGGGAAACAAAAGCAAAAGTAGATTCCCACCGCACATGTTATGTACTACACAATGTCTAATTTGTCTTCATTTTATTTATATCATCACATTTTCATTCACTCATTTCCTCGAACACATACCATACTTGTTTTTCCTCATTCTATTTTGCAGTGACGCTCTGAGGCTCTGAGGTGATGGACAAATGATGGTCTAAGAATTATAGGTGTAGGAGTATGAATGAGTATGAATCTACCCAGGAGGAAAAGGTCCACTCCTTCAAAATGCAAAATCTAAACCAGAACCACTCAAGTGGGCCTTCTCTTCTGAGATCAGGAAATTAGGCTGCCACAAAATGGGTCCACCAATAAAGACATCTGCACAATCACAGAGAAATACAAACAAACCATGGAATTATCAACTATGAAGTAGAACACATCTATAAGAGAATAAAAAGTAAGGGGGAAATTGGAAAGTAAAAAGGAACCAACCTCAGTAGGAAGGGATAAGCATGGAGAAGTGAAGTTCAGTTCCATCCCAAAACAGAACCTTTGGGTCCCTTTGTCATCTTGTTGGGGTCACTGTTTACACTCAGAACTCTACTGCTTTCTTTTAACCTCATACACAATCAACACCGGAATAATTTTTATTTCTCACCCAATATTAGCCATTTGCTACAGCAAAATAAATTATAAAATTAGTCAAAAGTTCCTCACATCGCTCATCTGAGATTCTGTTCTTCTGCTGGTGTGATATGGGGAACCAAAAACACTTTATCTTATATTATAAAGCTGCTCTCTTCCATCTGTTTCAGAGCATCTTCACACATATGTATGCAGTTCTCAGTTGTCACTCCCACAGAGATAAACCAGGTATGGTTTTCTTGGTAAGGAAACTCTGGCTACATGCGCATAGGCCAAAAACAGTGTCTGCAACTGCAACACCCTTCTCACTTTCAGTTCTTCGCTAAAGTAAGATCTGGGAACAACATTTTGGTTCGAGATATAAAGAGAATAAAGGTAGTCTATGACGAGTTTCCATCAAAACTAGATAAGAGATGTGAAAAAGAATGACGGACAAAAAACTATCAAGACCCTTTGGCCCTTAGCCCCTTTTGACAAGCAGAAAGAAACTCAAGAAAAAAAGTTTATCAAAGCTAAAAGCCCTTATCTCTTGCAAAACCTCATCATGGCATGGAAAAAAGCATATAAACAAGAAAGGTCCATCTCATTATAATCCATCACATGTTCAAATCCAAAGGGAAAAAGCAATCACGTTGAATAGGAAACAAAAGGGGTTGTTCTTATTCACCTTTTGAAAGACAGCAGCATGATTAAATAGGCACACAAACATGTTACATTCCTATTAGATCCACAGTCACAAGGTTATGATAGAACTCAGAAATTCCGGAAAATCATTTGTTTTTATTTGAAATGTAAGCAGTAAGCGATGAGCTAGAGAAAGTTCTGTAATACAAGAGGGCTTCGGCTACAGAACCTAATCTTGATCTACCCCTCAACACAATTGTTATATCGTGCATCTCCACCAAGCAAAAAAAGAAAAGAAATTAAAAGAAAAAGAAGAAAAACAAAAAAGTTCCCTAAAGAGGCCTGTGTCGTTTGTGGCCAGCTTTGCCGTCAGATTTTACAGCACCACTGGAATCCCCTTCGGAAGAAACCTCCATGGATTTGGTAAAGGAGCTCGAAAGATCCGCATAAAGGTCAACCACTCTTCTGATGTTGTTGTTAAGCTCCCTAATAAGGCCAACGTTTCTGCTGAGATTGTCAGGGACCTTGGACTCGTGATTCTGGTTTATCTCATTGATGAGTACCCGGTTCTGATCCAAGATGTCCTGGACTTGAACAAAGCTTTTCTTAAACGTTTGCAAGATCTTGTTATCAATCTGTGTACCGTTGCCGAGACCAGAGAATGTGTCTCCTTCCATGTTTTTTTTTTTTATATTTTTTTTGTTGGAGTCAAAAGCTTGATCGAGTCAGAACCAGCCCTGCATCATGGGCGAAAAGAAGATGATGAGAAGAAAGAACAAAATATGTGAAATACAGAAAGCGTTTCAACATATTTTTTTAATTTATCCATAATCATATCCTTCTATGTGTACCTGCCTGCACTAACCAAAACAGAGAGACAAAACATAAGCAGTTTTGGAATTGTTTAAGGCATTGGGCAGATAAGACAAGCTCTGTAGTAGAAATCATGACCACCATGAGTTTCTTTTCCAGAGGAATCAGATTATAAACTTCAATAACAATAATAATTATTATATTTATTATTAATATTTCTACTGTTGCTATTATTACTATTATTATTTATTATTTATATTGATGGGGTAATTTTTTAAAAATGATGAGACGGGAAAAAGCAGATCCCATTTCCATAAAAGGACCTTTTTTTAATGTACTCAGAAAATACCTACCTAAAGCACAGAGTTCCGAAGAAGAATCTAAAAGCCACCCCCACCCAAAAAAAAAAAACAGTCAATGATGCAGAAGAGATGATATTACGAAGTACGACAGCAGAGACAGTATCATTAACCCTTTTCAAGCAAAATTACGAAAAACAAAAATAGCAGAAGTAAGTAACCGTCCAAATGTTAAACTTTAAACTCAAATATACACGTTTAAGAAAAACAAAACCCCCATTTAATAATCTCAGATGAGCATTAACACTCAATAAAACTCAGCAAAATCCAAATTAACTTAACTACAAAGAATTAAAATATTCCAAAGGAACTTGGAAAAGTTTTCTCGATATAAACAGAAATTGGTCAGACAATAACAGAAAAAAAAAAAACATTTGAGTTTTGTGGAACCAACAAATTGTAATTGCTGAGATCTCGTGCGAATGTTTTAGTGAAGGAGGCGAAGGAAAAGAAAAGGAGCTGATAAAACCAATGAGTGGGTGAAACTGAGATCAAGAAACTCCTCATGAAACAGTTGTTGTGGGAGAAAAACAAAGAGAAGAGAACAAAATTCACATTTTATGAAACTATGGCGCGTTGTTAATTGATTTGTTTTGAGAAATTAATGTAAAGGTAAAAATAAATAAAAAAATAAAAAGATTGAAAAAGTTGTTTATACTAATATGAATAAATGATATTATAATAATTGACATGAATGAAAAATGGTACCTTGAAAGTCTGAAGCATTATATTGAGGGAGAAGAGACAGAGATTGAAAGGAGAGACGAGGGATTCCCGAGGAGCAGTGAGTAATAAAGATCGGCGATTGAATCGAATCTGCGGAGCAAAGGGGCTGTCCTCTGAATTCAGAAAGAGAGAGAGAGAGAGAAAGAAAGAGAGAGAAAACAGAGAATATGTAGATTTGACAGTCACGCTCGGACCCCTTTGTGTCTTAATATTTAGCACTATTCTATAATCAATATCCACCTGTTTTCTCATTTTCATTTTATATATTACAAACACTATTCATTTTATTTTATTTTTTAATTTCATCAAATATATTTTTATCTTTTAAAATACTCATTTAGCTTCTTATCTGTTAAATCTGACTCAACTAGGCTTCTCATATCACTGTCTCAAATTTAACCGACTTTATTAAATTATTTGCTAATTATGCTTAGCAGTGAAAACTTCTTTCCCTCCCTTCTAGTTTTTTCACTTACAAAACTTTATTCAGTTTTTCTTAATCAACAAGTTAATTAATGTTAACAGCACAAAATATTTCAAATATATTTAATTTACTTTTCATAATTTCATAAGAGTGGTGGGATTTTTTTTGTTTGACGACACGTGGCTGGTTGATGATGTAAAGATTTGTATGATGAGAGGACCCTACTTTTGCCAGCAAAGCATGTACCGATTCTTTCCTTAATATTCAGAATCAAACGAATTATGATGGGCGATCACAGGAGTTCCAAAATTTCTGTCGGCCCAATTTTTATATTAAGTGAATGTAACTACCATTTACTCTGATTTAATAATATTTTTTATATTTTTTATTAATTTTTAACTTAGTGTGATCTTTATATTTTTCTTTTAAATTTAGTATACTTTTTTTTGTTACATTGATATTAACGTTATTTCCTTTTAAATTAGACAATAAACATGTAAAAAATTTCAGGATATTAGTAGAATTTATAATAAAAATATTAAACTATTGTTGTAAATATAGAGATTAAAAATTCTATTAATGATGACAAATATATTAAAGATTAATTTAAAGTTAACAAATTTTACTAGACAAAAATTAAGAAATATAAAAAAAATAAGATATATTGGTCAGATGAGATTAGCCTACTTTTCACTTTTGTCCTTTGTTAAAATTAAATAGATCAAATTAATATATATATATATATATATATATATATATATATATATATAGAGAGAGAGAGAGAGAGAGAGAAGCACCCTTCCCTTTTATTAAAAATATTAAAGAATTGAAAATATAAAAAAAATATTGTTTACATGTACTTTATGGTTTTATATCAATCTTTGGTTTTTAATATATTTATCTATTGGTTTATTTAGTAATCTTTAAATTCTGATTTATAATTTTTAAATGAGTGCTTCAAATAATAATAATAATAATAAGAGAAGAAAGGAAGAAAATGGAGAAATTGAATTGGAAAGTTTTTTTTTTTTTTCAAAATTTGCTCTTTTAAAATTCAACTTTCTCTTTCTTTTTCAACTAAACATTATTGGTGCTCCCTTATTTACTTCTTCTGAATAAAGGTAAACTGTAAATAGCTTGTTGAGGTGAATTACCATATATGGTTTAAAGAAAAATACTTGGCAAATAACATAAATGGTTTGATTATCTTAATCTTTAAGATTGTTTAACTCAAAGTTTCCAATAGAATTTTGAAAAAAAGAATTGTGAAAATGAGTTTTAACAATTTAATTTTTTTAATTGTGAGTGAAAATGCAGGTTAAATAGATTTAAAAGTTTAATTTTCACATCCTATTTTGAATGATTTAGCCATAACATTGAAGCGTTGTATTGTGTTTTAGGTTTAACAAGGTATTTTTTACATCTCCAACCATAAGGTTTGAAAATGGAAAAGAAAAATAAATTTTGTCTAATATGTTGTGAATCCCTAAATGTTTGAGATTTGTGGCATGAATCAAATAAAGAAATGTAAAAATGTTTAATTGTATGATGAGACATTACTACTTTATGTTTGGGTTGTCATGGATCGTATACAAATACTGATTCCAGCGCGATCCCACCTGGAGAATACCCAAATAATTCAATGTTTTCAACAATTTCATCATTTACATTCTTTATGCAATCTCACGTGAAGAAAATACAAATTTATCAACAATTTATGTTTCGTTTATTTTTATAAAACAGATTTAGTAAAATATGAATTTGTCTTATTTTTATTTAATGTAAAATAAAAAATAAAAAAAACTTATAAGAGTGTGGTCAATTTAGTTTTCTCTACGAACATTATCAAAAAGTTTCTAGTTTGATCAATTTAATTAAAGGTGTAGGAGGAATTAAACAAAGATAACGTTATATATACATATAATTTTTTATAACTTAAATAACGTATATCTGTCTTAAACATCTTTTCTAATATTATTGTTACTTATAATATTGTTATGCATCTCATACAGGATTATTCCTTTCTAAAAATAATTAAAACTTGAAATATCTTCTTTGGAACTGTTTTAAAATTTTTCAGAAATCTCGTTTCAATCATTAAAATTAAGTACTTCCAATCCTAATATTGTGGATGAAATGTTTAATAATCAAATCATTCAGAGGATTTATTTCAATACATTATTTTATAGGTCTGATTCAACTATTTATATATATAATAAGTCTTCGTCAATTTATATGAAAAAATGTATGTATAATTCCATTGAAAAATGAACCATATCTTAAATCGGATCAAATTATAACTATTTAAATAAATTTTATAAGAATAAGATCAATTAAGAGGAACAATTGTTGTTATTATGAAGAAATATTTTCTAAAGGAAATATATTATTTATATCTATTTATCAAAAATCGATATGAGGTGATATATATATATATATATATATATATATATATATATATATATATATATATATATATATATATATATATATATATATATATTAATAAATATTCATTTATTAGTACGTTATGACATTTAAATTTTAAGAAACTAAGATTTATGATATCTTAAATAATGAATTTTAAATATAACAATCTTACAAACTCAATTTATAAAGTGAGAATAACAAATTTTGTTAAAATAAATTCTAACTCATGACTTTGATATTATGTTAAAAAGTATATTTTAAGTATAACTTAGTCTTATAAAACCAATTTATAAAATGAGATTTACATTTACTTGTATACTTTAAATTGACATTATCTCTATTATTAGAAAGAATTTGCTTTCTTAAATAAATAATTTTAATTAATCAATTTAATTAATCCTTTGACATAAATGTAAGTGACATGAATTTTATGTTGAAAACTAGTTAGATGCTAAGAAACCTTAAGAAACAATTATAGTATAATTTTAAAAACAAAAAAAGGATGTTAAATCTATGACATAATTTTTTTTTTCATTACTTGAAGTCACCTACTTCTTGAACAAATTATTATAAAATCTATCTACTTTTTTTATTAACAACTAATTGGTGGGAAAAATATTAAAGGAGATAGAAAGGAACTATATTTGATAAATTATATTATTAATAAAATTTGAAAATTATCAAAATATACAATTTTATCATAAACGGTATGCCACATTATTAAAATGGACTTTAATTAAAAATAAAAACAAAATTATTGATAGGCTGGCAGATTCACATTGCACTAAAATACAACATAAAATAAATTATTTAAAAATTCCTAAATACAGTTATTTTTGAACATTTTAACATTTCCATCTTTCATTTTAATAAAGAAAAAACGCATACCATTTTTTCATTCGAGAATCAGAGTAGTTTATACATTAATAAAGATATCACTTCATACAGTATAATTTACAATTTAAATTATTCAAAATATATATGAAATACATATTTTATTTTTATTATAAATAATATAAATAACTGTTGATATATACTAAACGGCATCGCATTCCTGAGTTATAAATCGTTTCCCGACCTCTGGAAAGTTCTTTACCATTAATAAGTATAAATACTGAAAGCAACAATCTGATAATGATATATGGAAAAATGTTTGTTCCGTTTGATATGATTTAATTTAAGGTAATGTTTGAATTATTGGTACACTTGTAAAAATATGAGAGATGGAGAAATAGGTTTAGTAAGATATTTTATGATTAAGTTGTCTGTAATAATTCCCATAAAAAAACGTTGTGTTTGATAATAATTGGATTTGGACAGGTACCGTATATAATTGTACGAGAAGAAGAAGAAGTGGATGAGGAAGGATAGTGGAAATCCAAACGGGGGTACTGGAGTCAACACCAACGTGATTCTCAATAGGATGTTGTTGTGTTGGATATTTATAATGTTTTGTTTGGTGTATTAAGAAAAAAACAGGTACAAGGAAATCTGAGGTAACTGTTTGGGGCGAATCGGAGAAGGACACGTGGAAATGGTGAGATTAATAATGTGAAAAGCGTGGGTCCCACTAAGAAGTGTGGTGTCCAAAGCTCATAAGAGGAACCGGACACGCTACTTTTGGCCTCACCATTGGAGACCCATGTATATATTATTGGTGTCTTCAAGAACAAGAAAAAACGCTGTTGAAACTTCGTAAACACAACGTTTTTTACGTTGTACACAAATGATAAAATCTCAATTGCTATAAACCTCTCCAATTTTTCAACAAAAAAATAGAGTTATATTTGCGTATTTGTGGATTGATTTGTTGTGTTAACTATTTTCTTGTAAAATAAAACAACTTGGAGTTGCTTTTAAAAGAACACGTTTCAGTTTTTTCTATTTCTTCTTTTCAATATTAGTAGTAGCAGCGTCTTTATTACTCCGGAGAAACAAATATACAAGCAGCGGTTGCAGGATTTGAATAACACATTCACTTATTGGGGTGACTTAACCGGAAACTTCGTCATTTGTCGATGTCTGATTTAAGGTTAAATCTAATACACAAAATCTTATCGATAATGGTAAGTGTTGTTTAAGTAATGGCCGTGCGAATAAGAGATGCAACCTTTTACTTTTGACATTGTTTGTGCTTTGTCATTTTTCCATTTTCTATCTTTCTGGTCTCCTTTGTAATTTTCTAAGAAGAAAAGTTTTTTTTTTTTTTTTTTAATTTGATAATTCCTTATTGGGTTGTCGTTTTCAATTAGTCAAATTAATCAATTTTTGGGATTTCCTTTTTGGATTGAAGTTTATAAAGGAGGAGTGTTATGCTATGCAATTCGTTTCCCGAGCAAAATGACATGGATCTTTCAACAAGAGGCAACAAACATTTGAATTTATGTAAATATAATTTTCATATAATTAAAAAAGTACAATAATAAACTTATTTTAAAATACATAGATAACATTATAAATGTTTAATAAGTACCAGCGTAAGAAATTCGAAAGGAATCGAAAATTATGTATATAGTCTCTGTCATTTTTTTATACAAATGATCTTTTATAGTTTATTAATGTCAAACTTTTTCGTATTTTTCTTCTAAGAATATAATTGTTTCTAGGTTTATGGTTCGACATCGATCAATGAATCCAATCTATTTAACGCGAATTTGTTTATATTTGACTAATAAACTTATATATTTTTTAATCTGATTTCAAGTAATTGAGTGTTATGACATCTACTATTAAAATGAATTTGACTAACAACTCAATTATATTATGAATCAAATTCACACGTATATTTATATTAATAATTTCTCTTTTAATACGGGTATTGATTTCAATCAACAATGTATTTCTTTTCAAGAATCATATTTTGATATTTTTTGTTATTAAAAAGTGAGACGATGAATGAATAAAAAAGATAAAATGATAAATGATATAGATGGATAAGAGAATGAAAACGAAGGTTTTATAGAAATGTAAATTGCAGTAAAATAAATTATCAATAATAGAACAATAACTAATAAAGTAAATCAACGAACGAAAGTGATAACTTAAATTGCCTCAATTCACATGAGATTAATCACTTTTCCCATTCACAACGTTATCGAAATATTTGAAATTATATCGAAAATTTATCACTCCATATTTATAATTGAACTATCTATTTATATTTTCTCTCTTTTCTAACACTTACTTGATAATTAAAATAAAAAAGTAATAATACATAAACTAAAGTAATTGGTTTAAACTACCCAAATAACATTAGTTGTTCTAATTGATCCCAAGTTCCGCATTTATTATTGCACATAATTTTTCCTTAACATTCATTAACAACTGAACAACTAATTATTTAAGTTATCAACTGAACTTCCTATTACTCTTTCCATCTTGAATAACCAAATTCTCTTTTCAATAGCAATAAGAAACTTTATATATACTGGTTTTGAAGCATTTGAGAGAATAACATTGAACCTTGGTATCAGTTACCAATTCTTCAAATTACTAACTCAGCCATCACCTGTAAAGAAATACACTATTAAAATTCAAACTGCAAACACGGTCATTAACAAATTTTCAAAGCTACAAACAAAGACACCACCTGCTCCTGCATTTGCCATCTTCAATGCTAAGAAATACGAAATGAATAAAAGGGACAGCCATAAAAGAAAATCTTATTACGCACCTACTTTTTAAATACGTGCAACAATAACTACAAAAGCAAAACAAAACTCATCTGACTGCACTTTGCTTGGTTCTAACAGCAATCCCCTTTTGCTCTTTTTCATGTATGATAAATTATAAATACTTTAAATGAAGTATAAGTGTGACGTCAATCTTTAATTGCTAAGAAAGAGAACCTGGGTTCTCAGAACGGCACTTTCATCTGCATTGGCTTAGTATTTAATATACCTATGCTTCTTTCTTTCTGATCATCAATGCCATTGTAATATGAACCAACATTTTCTGGGATTGACTTAGGTATTAAATTCAACTTTTAACATGTTTTTTTTTTTTTTCAGTTCAGAGTACCTTTAAAACAGTAAATTATAAAATGAGATTATTTGATCAGGTATATAAAAATTATCATCATGTCGGACTCATTCCTGACCATTTTACAAATGAAGTCGCTGTTTCAAAATGGTTTATGCGCGAATTAGGAAATAAGAAGAGTCGCTAGGAGTGCTTACGATCTCTCTTTCCTAAATTCAAACGAAGTCGCCATCCATGAATCCTAGCAACATTGAGATGAAGTTGGTGTAGGTCTCAGTCTTAGTGACTTCAGTTTTGATTATTTTTTTAGGATTAAATATGTTTTTATCCGTTAATTTTTAGTAAATTTTGAAATTAGTCAATTTTTATACTTTAAATTAATTTAGTCCTCAATCTTTTGAAATACGTGAATTTAATCATTTTAATCAAATTTTGTTAAGTTTATTTGACATTTCAAGCGCATTTCATTTAATATTTGACTTAATATTAAAGAAAAAATGTGTCAAACCGTATAAACAACTCAAATACAATCATGAAATGCATACGAAACATCAAATAAACCTAACAAAATTTGATTAAAAGAACTAAATTCATATATTTCGAAAGATGAATAACTAAATTGGTCCAAAGTTTCAAAATAGACTAATTCCAAAATTAACCGAAAGATAAAGGACCAAAAACATATTTAACTTTTTTATTACTATTTTATTTGAGTTAATTTCTTTTGCATGTAAAGACGTGGAACTAAGGTAACATAGTAATTAATATGTATCAAAATGAATTAAAGTTGAATTGTCTAAAAATAAAATTTTTTGAAATTTTTCATAAAACTAGAATTAACAAGATATTTATTTCATAATATACCAAAAAGTACAAGTGGATTGAAAGACTAAAAATAGACAAAATTACTAATGTTAGAGACAATTGCTACTGTGATATCCTTCGTTTCTACGATATAAATTTATTCCATAATTATATTCCAACTTTAATGTGATAAATTATTTATATTATTAATTTTCATATACTTTACTATTTTTTTTTATAATCAATGCTCTAATATTTATGCTCATTTTTCAATTTAAAAAATTAAACATACATATAATTTAATCACACACAATTTGGATTTGGAAACTAAAATACCTCCACAGTAGAAAAAATAAATGAAATAATAATATAACAAAAAAAAGCTACAAACTAATTTTAAAAAAAAAATTAACAAACGAAAGTCACCATGAAAGGAAACAGTTTCAACACAAGTTGGTAGGAGTCCTGACGATTTCCTTTTTATCAAATCATAAAAGTTGCTATGCATCATGGCAAATTCACTTTTCCACAAAAATCGCTATTATTCCTGGTAACTTTTGTAATTATTTTGTCAACCCCCTATTTTGTTTAGAAAAAACTGACCAAAATCTGTAAATTAATCTTTAACATGGTATCAAAGCTATAAGTTAAAGTCCATCCTACTAAGATTTGCTTTTTTGTTCTTATCGAAGAATTTATTATTTGTTGGATATTCTACCACACATCGAATTGTTTTCAGGACCACCTATTAATATTTAGTACTATGTACTATGCTGAACATGTATATATGTTGGTGTGAGTTGGAGATCTTAAGTCAACAAAAAATAAGGTCATTTTACACTAATATATAAGTAGACGCGAATCTCACCTGATTAAAAATTAGTTTTGTGGAATTGAATTAGATTTAAATTCCAGTTCTTGCTAACAAGCTAAATACATATTATTATTATTATGAAGCACAAACCTATTAAGAATTAGGCTGTTGTACCACGTTAATAACAAAATTTTTATAAAAGATGGAGCTTTCTACATCAAATTTCAATACCTATGCTGGCACTAATCTTTTACTCCCGCCGCAATAATGGAAGAAACACAGAACTGAGTTCATAAATTGTTTACCTTCAAACTAAAAAGAGATGGTGAGAGGAGAAGCAATCCGTGCATAACCTTCATTTTGGTGCCATTGGAAATAATGCAAGCAGAGACAGAAACAAAGACATGTCCCTACTTTAAATTTGTATATCATGCTTTCATAAATTCACTTGCAAGGCTAAGCTACAATGAACGAATTAGAAGATTTAAATTCCAAACAATAATGATATAGCCTGCTCCATCATTCCACCTATGTCAAAACAAACTTAAAGTAAGTACAGATATCAAACATACAAAAAAAATCTCTTACATCTTAGTCCCTTGTTTATTGTCTTTTCTTTTCTAAACTGTAGAAAGATTGTTATGGACAACTAGTTAGTGGCTTCATTTATCTCACCATTAATTGGTGAAAACTTTATGTTACTCACATTTTAGCACAGTTTTTTGCAATATCTCAAAGAAGCATACTGGAATTCTGTTCTACGGGTTCTTCATTGCTTAAAAGGCCTAAAATGTCATCCTGGACAATGTATTTTTGTTTTTTAAGGACTGCACTTTGCATCTTACTCTCCTTATATGTTTCAGATTGAGTCAATTGCCCTTTAATTTATCGCTCTTTCACTAATTTCTTTATTTTGTTGTGTGCGGTATCTCTTGTTTCTTCGAAGATATTTCTCAATCCTTAACAGAAACAAAAACTTGTGAGAGAATGATACTTGGCTTAAATCATTACCTCATAATATCATTCATGTTCATAAACAAGAACCTTGTACAGGGACCTAAAAATATGAGGGTTAACAAAGGAACTCAAACATAAGTTTGTTATAAAAGGAACTGATGGAACTCATTCATGTTCATAAGCAGGACACAAAAAATCTTTCTGTTTTGTACTGTTCCAGTGATTGAGATAAAAATTAAGAAAAAAAATACTTCTTTTAAAATATTCCTTATAGTTTTCTTTTCCTCTTTTCAAGAAAATTTGTTATTATTTTTGCTTTTTTTTAATAAAATAAAATTATTATTTCTATTATCTATTTTGTTCCTCTTCATTTATTTTTATTTTAATTATAATTCCTTTGTATCCGGTGTTGCTAAAGTAGCTTTAATGCATGGGAATTGTAATAAAATGATCGGGAATGAAAAGATGGGAACTTTAATGAATCAGAAAGGGTGTGTGGAAAAGGTGCATTGAAGTGTGTGGATTGAATTTCAGGAGCAAAGGGCACATACTATTTTTTATTGTAGTTGGCATGGTTGTCTAGGTACACTTTTCTCACCTTACCTAGGTAAGATAAGGTCTCATTTATACTATTTTTTATTTAGTTTTTTATGATGAAAGAAATAAAAGAGATAATTGTATGCAGAATTCCAAAGGGAGTACTTGGTGAGATTATCTAAGAGGAAGAGAAGGATGTGTATGGTGGAGCATGTGGTGCTGTTCAAGGTCAAAGACGGCGTGGCGCCGTCGGAGACAGATACCATGCTGAAGAGAATCCGTTCACTAG
This sequence comes from Vigna unguiculata, assembly GCF_037176805.1. Taxonomy (NCBI): domain Eukaryota; kingdom Viridiplantae; phylum Streptophyta; class Magnoliopsida; order Fabales; family Fabaceae; genus Vigna; species Vigna unguiculata. The sequence goes on from NC_140794.1 coordinate 65,483,169, forward strand.
CCTCCCTGGAACACCTTCTGCAACCCACAGTGGGACCGTTGTTGCGCATCCGAACCACCACCTCCTTCGATTTCACCCTCTTTTACCACGCGCGTTTCAAGTCCAAGCACGATCTTCATGCCTACGCGACGCACCCCACCCACTTGGCGGTGATCGAGGCCAACTCGCCCTTGGTGGAGAACACCATGGCCCTCGATTGGGTTCCGGAGGTTCCCGGAGGCGCTGTTCTGCCGGCGGGCTCCGCCTTGCGAGTGACGTTCTTGAAGTTGAAACAGGATGGTGGAGATGGCGTTAAAGAGGAGATCCTGGGGGCTATAAGGGAAATTCAGCGCGAATTGAAAGAGGCCATTGAGGTGAGTTGCGGGGAGAATTTTTCTGCAGGCAGAGCCAATGGATTCTCCATAGCTTCCCTTGAAGTTTTTCCTGGATTAAGCGAACTAGAGGAAGCAGATTCCAATGAAGAAATAGGGTTGTATGAGAAGAATGATAAGATCGCGAAACATCTTGAGAGGGTGATGGTGCTTTATTATGTGGTGCCATAGTGAGAACTGAGTCACCACCATCTTTATTAGTTTGTTTATGTGATCTTTTATGGTGGCGTCCTGCAGTGTGCTATATCTATAACAATAATAATGGACTGCAAAACTTGGTATATTTTGATGGTTTGGTGGTACAGAACATTGTTTGTGTGTATGAATATTGAAGAATTGGATAATCAAGAGAAAAATATTTATCCATTAACTGAGAGCTTTTCTTTGTCTTCCCTTACACTTCAAGGCTCGTCTTATCATTTAAAAGTCACACTAAATTATCAGTCTAATTAATTAGGCCTTTATTTGATATTGCCTGAAAAAAAAAATATACCTTCAACTAATTTTTTATAAAGTTGATAAAATTATAAAATAGAATAATTTTTTACTTTTTTATAAAAACAAAATAATAAAATTTTGTAATTTTTTATAAAAATGATAGTTTGACAAATCAAACTTTAACAAAATAACATTTATCTGTTTCTTAATTTGATTACGTTAAACCTTAAAATATAATCTGAGATTTGAATGAAAATAATTAATTACAGACCATATTATTACGATATTAAATTTTAAAATTGTTCTTTTGTAATATATATATATATATATATATATAATTTTATTTGATATATTCAATATTATTAAAGTTATAAAATACATTTAATAATTTAATTATTTTTGCCTCTGAACATAAAATCATTGTTATATATTAAAAAAGTAATCATTCAATGTTATATATATCTATGTTATAATACAATAGTCTCACATCTCTTTGGAACATAAAAGTAAATTATATTAAAATTATAATAAAAAATAGAGTATTTATAAAAAGTAAGAAAATATTTAAAACATAAAAAATATTTTTCATAATATATTAAAAGTGTGAACTTCATAAAGTTAATTATCTTATTTATATAAAGCAATGAATATAATTCTTAGTTGAATTAGAATCTTTAAAATTAATCTAATTATTTTAATTTAAAATGTTATTTATTATCTTAATATCTTAAGATTTTTTTATTTTATTTTAAATGTTGAACTACTTTATTAAATAAAACAAAATAATATTAAAAAATGATGGTTTTTAAAAAGTTCTTTCTTAAATATACTTTTTTATCTATAGTTTTACAAATATATACCTTTGGTTTTTATAAATTTTAATTAGAAATTCGATATTTTAATTTTTTAAATTAAGTAGTTTTTATCCATTGTTAATACATTATTCAACTGTTAAAAATTAACCTATTGATTAAATTGTCCTTACATTCTATTATATATGTATATATTGTGTTTATTTAATAATTATATATGACATATTTAAAGTTAAAGAAATGAAGTATTTAACTTTAAATATTAAAGAACAAAATTTGCAAATCAAATTTGATAGAATCAGAATTACACATTACATTTTGCGTGTTAAAAATAATCATTTAATTACAAAGGCCCAATTACAATAAAAGAAGGCCCATGAGGCTCTGAATCTTCTAAACCCTAGTCTTCTTATTTGTGTGTTCGCATCTTTGTTCTGTTGTTCGTCTCTCTCGAAGGAAAAAGGCACTGACGCAGGTTCCTGAGGCTTCTCTTCCTTTTCCTTGGTAAGATTCAACTTATGCTTTTGCTTCTTGAAAGTGATCCTGTTGAATTGCGTGGTTTCATTCATTGATTGTAATTGAGATTTGTCTTTCAGTGAGCGACTATGGTGAGGGTTAGTGTGTTGAATGATGCTCTCAAGAGCATGTACAATGCTGAGAAAAGGGGGAAGCGCCAAGTCATGATTAGGCCATCCTCCAAAGTCATTATCAAATTTCTTTTTGTGATGCAGAAGCACGGTATCTCTCAGTAATCAAACCTTTTATTTTTCGTTGCATCATTTAGTCTGTGTCCTGAATTGTTGTTGTGTTCGGTGATGATTTATCGTGTAGGTTACATTGGAGAGTTCGAGTACGTTGATGACCACAGGGCTGGTAAAATCGTGGTTGAATTGAACGGTAGACTGAACAAATGTGGGGTTATTAGCCCTCGCTTTGATGTGGGTGTCAAAGATATCGAACCTTGGACTGCTAGGCTTCTCCCCTCAAGACAGGTAAGTTAAAGTGTTTTCTTTTTGTTTCATACCGTTTTTTTTTTTTGTGTTGTGTTCATTTCATGTCTATATGAGCTTCTGGATAGTGCCATGGATTAAGAGTTTATTTCTGTAATTTATTGGTTTATCGTTTCGTTAAGATCAGTTGTAAAAGGGTCAATATTTCTTCATTATGGAGATAAAATTACTTGTATGATGTGAAATTTTTGTTGAATGGTTGAGTTAGATTGCTTAAGGTTCTACATGTTTTTTTTTTGTTAAGTTTAAGATCAAATAATTTCTGTTGAGTTTCTCTATCATCAGATTAACCACACAAAGGTTCCTATACTTATTGGATTTTACTAATTATGCAGTTTGGGTATATTGTATTGACTACCTCTGCTGGCATCATGGATCATGAAGAGGCTAGGAGAAAGAATGTTGGTGGTAAGGTCCTAGGTTTCTTCTACTAAGTTATTTTGAATTTTGGATGACAATGGTTTCAATTTTGAGATTCACGAGTTGTAATGGAGGATATGTTAATCCCTTAGTATATTATCAAGCATTGCAGTAACTGTTTTGTTATGTTATTTATTTTGGTTTGCAAATCCAACTTGGTTACCATTCACTTTCTGATATCTTTATCGTTATTTATTTGATGGCAAAGTGTACTAGTCAAGCTATTTTAACTGGTAAGAACTTTGATTAGAAAGTGGGAACACGGCTATGTTTGAGAATGTGTGGTAGTTGGAGTTTCTACATTTGCATTTAGCTATTAATTAGACACTCCAGGAAAGACCATTTATCAATTTGTTTGTTAAAATCAATTACGTTGCATAACAAATGGTCTCTAAATAAACGTTGGTTTGGACTTGAACTTCTGCGTCTCACGATAACTACTACCTCTATCTTCTGCATCTGTTAATCATTGGATGCTATTACTGTTAACTGTTGAATTACGTTGGTAATGTATCTTAAACCCATCGGTAGCTTTAAACTGATTTGCGTCTGACATATTTTACTTCCAGTGATTTTTTTACCTGTGTGGTTACCTGCGGGGCTCAACTTTCTTTATCCAATATTTGGGATGTTCATTCATTTTGTCTTGTTTTCTTTTTTAATGTGTTTTTCACATGACGGAAACTCCATATTTTGTAAAGATTATATAATATAATATAATATAATTATTTATTTAATGGTAATTTGTCTTTCTTTTATATTTTCTAATACATAAAATATATATCTTTGAGTGACCGTGATCCATGGTATTTATTATTTAGGTCATCTCATTAAATATTAAGAATACTAAAACATCTTCAGAATTTAGTACATAATTGAATAAGGGAATGAATTTTTAAATTATTTGAAGATTTTATTCGAATCTTTGCACTTCTATCAAACTCTAGCAAGAGACTTGATGAAAATATTTCATGACTTGATTAACAAAGTTACAAACTTTTCAAATAATTTAGCTTAATTTGAATGACAACTCGTAATAATGTGGACTTTTGGAACTTGAAAACTAATTACTAATGATGTTGAGAATATACTTAAAGATTCGTTTATGATTACTGGATTAAATCGTAGTATTAGTAATTTATTGTAAAGGAATTTAATATTGTGACAAAATTTGAAAATGATTAATTTTTCCGATAACATGAAAAATAAGATTTTAGAAAAGCAAACTGCTTATTATATTAAAAATAAAAAATAAAAGAGTTAGTTATAAGAAAAAAAAATTTAAAATTATTTTAGAAAAAATTTATTTCATTGCTATTATTACCATACGAGTTTGTTCGTAAATGCAGCGGTAAATAAAATCTCTAAAGGAGTCCCTGGATAAATAAAATGGTTTTTTGTTCAATGCCTGTACCAGAATTGATAGTACTTGACTTGTTATGCAAAAACGGGTTTAGGAAAAAGTGGATATCTTAATAATGTTTGGAGGCCTTCTCCCTGCACCTCCAACACTATTTCTATACCCCCAAAATTTACCATTATATCCTTATTTAATATATGGGTGAAGGTGGGTACCATTATATCCTTATTTAACATATGAGTGAAAGTGGGTACGGACGCAGTAAATTTCATTTACTGCGTCGCCAACATCCCTGCACCCCCAAAACGTTACTATTACTATTTCTTCTTCTCCCGTTTCTTCTCCATCCCACTCTGCTTTCATTTAAAATTTTGCTTAGTTTCATTCTCTGTGGTCCCTGAGAGCTTTAATTTTTCTGTCCTTCATTCTTTCATTGTCTTTGGTGGGTGGTGGTCCCACTTCCGGTTTGTATCACTTTCATTATTTTTTTTAAAGGAATGATGTTTATTCTCTCGGTGTCTCAATTTGCGTTGTAGTTGTGGTTATTGTGGTTGAAGGTTCTGTGATTGTTGGTTCTTTGAAGGAAGGTGATATTGTGAGTAACTACATCCTCTTATCTTCTCTCCAAGTGTGGTAGTTCCCGTCTGTCCAGGTTAGCCTTAATACTAGCTTAAGTTTTTTTTTTTTTTTTTTGTGATGTGAAACGGAATTTGTTTTCCGTTTCAGAAACTATAACACGAAATCTTTTATGAAACGAATTCTGGCATGCGTTTCAAACCTTTACCAAACAAATTGCGTAAGCCGTTTTGCGAAAAAAGTCAAAATGTATGGGAAACGGATTACGAATTCCGTTTCGTAAAATTGTGAAACGGATTCTGTAATCCGTTTCAAAAAAAAATTGCAATTTCTTTTGAAACGGATTACAGAATCCGTTTCACAATTTTACGAAACGGAATCTGTATTCCGTTTCCCATAAATTTTGATTTTTTTGCGTACACGAAAAACCAACAAAAAAACCCAAAACGGATACTAAAATTCGTTTCAGCATCCTCCTACACGGATTCCATAATCCGTTTCTGTAAAAAAAAAAAGGAAACGGAATGTGTATTCCGTTTCATCGTCCTCCGACACGGATTCCACAATCCGTTTTAGTACAATTCAAAAAAAAAAAGAAACGAAATGTGTATTCCGTTTCATACACCTCTGACACGGATTCCACAAACTGTTTCAGTAAAATTAAAAAAAAAAAGAAACGGAATGTGTATTCCGTTTCAACATTCTGGAAAATGGATCTCACATTCCGATTCGGACAAAAAAAATGAACATGTTTGAAACTATTTTGTAAAGCTGTTTCAGTGCACTCTTAAAACGAAGACCGTTTCTCAATTTTGATGAAACGGATCTTGTAATCTATTGCTAAAATCAATTAAAATACACAGACAACCATTTCTAAAATGAATTACAAATTTAAAAACATTACTTAACTGGCCAAATGGAGAAGATGGGTTTGTGGAGTTGCGCAGGAGAAAACCAGAAAAGGGAGGTCGCAGATGAACACTGTGTGGACGCTCCAGAGAAGAACTGTGTGGAGGCTGTGTGCGAGAATGTGTGGGACAAGAGCAAACGTGGGAGAAGACGGAGGAAGAGTGTGTGGAGGCTGTGTGGGAGAAGAGGAGAATGAGGGAGAAAAGACTTCACGCGGACCAGCAGTTAGGTCAAAGATTCCTGATGGGGTGCAGTGAATTAGATTCTTGCTTTATTGAGGTTTGTTTTGGGGATGCAGAGCGTCAGGCGTTTTTGGGGTGTGCGGTCAAAAAACACAGTAACTCTTATTTTTTACCATAAGCAAATATGGAAATAAGATTGGTTTTGGGGGTACCGAAAAGATTCTTCTTGGATGTGTAGGGAGAAGTGCCCCTAATATTTGGGGGTGCGAAAGCAATGCCCGAGCTCACTTGGGCCATTGGCCCACCATACACATTAAACGGGCCTTACATGGAGCAAATTAATTTAGTAGAAAAAAAAAAGGAAAATGCTAAGCCCCGAGCGTCAGCGTCAGCGACAGCGATATGATTGAAGGTAAGGCACTGACAAGGAACACCATATGTGCTTACGATGCTGCGTTTGAGAACGCCGTTGTCACATCCGTTTTCTCTGACGTTCGCGGCCTCCAGACAGCTCCGTAAGGTTCAAGCGCGCCCCTTCCGATCTTCCATCAAGATGACGTCAGCAAAGACGGTGGAGCACATTGTCCTTTTCAAGGTGAAGGAGGAAACGGAGGCGTCAAAGGTGAGTGAAATGATGAACGGACTCGGTTCTCTTCTGTCGCTGGACACCGTCCTCCACCTCAGCGTGGGCCCGCTCCTCCGTAACCGATCCTCTTCTTTAACCTTCACTCACATGCTCCATACCCGCTACAAGTCCAAGGAGGATCTCCAAGCCTACTCCGCGCACCCCAGCCACGTCGCCGTCGTCAAGGAAAACGTCCTCCCCGTCATCGAAGACATCATGGCTGTCGATTGGGTCGCCGATGGCCTCAGCAACCTCGTTCCGCCGCCGGGCTCGGCGCTTCGTGTCAGCTTCTTGAAATTGAAGGAGGATGCGGCTAAGGACGACGTTTTGGGTGTGGTTAGAGGAATTCCCGAGAATTTCAAGCAGATTAGTGAGTTTAGTGTTGGGGGGAATTTTTCGCCGGGGAGAGCCAAGGGTTTCTCGATTGCTTCGCTCGCTGTTTTCGCGGGACCGAGCGAGTTGGACGCCGTGGATTCGAATCAGGAGTTGGTGAATTACCAGAAGGACAAGGTTAGGGATCAGATCGACAGTGTGGTCGTTGTTGATTACGTGGTTCCGCCACCTCCTCCTGCTCAGAGTGCGAGCCTTTGATGAGAGGTTATTGCTTTGCTCTGCAATGTAACTGTCAGTTATGTTTATTTGCCTGAATAATGAATGTTGATTCACTGAATTGGTTACATTGTTTTTGAGTTTAGACCCTAATTTTTACCTACTTGTTCTTTAGTGACTAATAGATTGAACCTAAATTCAATTTCGCTTGTTTTTTTTTTTTCTCCCTCTTCCCTTGCCTCCTACTAGAGGCCCGATCATGTCTCCTTGGGGAGCCTTTATGATAATTTAGTATCATACTTTAGTTTAGCTTGACCCCTGTCAACCTCTGTTCTCTATGGAAAGATTTAGTGCATATTTGGGAAGCAAAAATTGCTTGCCGTTCTCTAACCTTAAGGGTTATCAAATGCGAACCTGGTAGTATATACTCACTCATCACCCATTATATATAGATGTCTAACCTTTAAAGAAAGTGGATACGGTAAAGTTGTTGTTTCTGATGATGTTCATGTTAAGGTTTACAAATGTGTAGAACAAGGTATTATTTTCGCTTACCACTTCATTTAGTGCGATCTTGAGATACAAGAAACTGTTAAATGAATGGAGGAGGGGTCCTCCTGCATATAAGAACAGCAGAGATATTCAAATCAGTATGAAATTACGAGAAGAGGTAATTGAACAGAATTAAGAAACAAGATAGCAAAGGTGGGGGAATCAATTAGGATTTGAGAGGAAGGTATGGATCATAAGTTATTTAATTTTTTTCTTTAGGGGTTGATTTGGTGGGCAGGTATTAAAGTAAAGAAAGATACATGCATATGAAAAACTTACCCATCACTATTTGTAGAAGAACACGTATCCTATAATGCTGATTGAAGTGCTATGAAAAACTTCGGAAAGGAAAAATATTCACTTCCAAGTTGTTTACATGGCTTATTTTTGGGCAGTTCAGGTTAAGACTTAGCATTCGAAATAGTTCACTAAGTAGGAGAGTCTCATGACTTAACTACTACATTAAACTTTTTATTCCCTTCCACATGAGATTTATAACACTGTCATCTCCTCTAAGAACCAATGTTCACTGAACCTTCACTCTAGTAGCACTAGCTCTACTGTAGTCTTTCCCCCTTACATTAACGGTTTCACTTACCCATCAGTGTGTTACACCTTGATCCAACCTTTTAGTAACATTTTCTTTAGCTTTATTCTCAACGAAAGTACCAATTATCATGACTTAGACATAAGAGAAGAGTGTAATTCATAAGGTTAATTGGTTAAGTGAGAGTCTCATGGCTTAAGTGCCATATTATTCTTCTTATTATATGCAATAGGAGACTCAAAACAATACAAGACATATATAATGGGGTAATTACTAATGAGTGAATTCACGGACAGGAGGCAAAACGTTTCACTGCAGTGACAAGTTTATATTAATGTTCGGTCTTCATTCTTTAATTGTTTTTATCTAATCTTGGATGTGCTTGCTGGTGATATGAAAAAGATCATTTCTAGATGCGTGCTTTGTATGAATGATATAGTTTTCATTGAAAAATGAAGGGAAGTGGTCAACATTAAATTTAAGCAGGAGTAAGATATTGCATATGCATTAATATTTAAGGAAGAAACAACAGGAATAATATCCTGGAATATGATTTGAAGTTAAAAATCGAAGATAGTATCATGGGTTTGTAAGTATTTGTATTTAGCAATTATTACTCCTTTTTAAGAGATTCTGATGTTATAAGTTAAAAAATTACGTCTAACGTACGAGACTTTCTTTCTTAAATTTTGTCCAAATTAATTATAGTTGCTACACAGGTAACATATTTGTGCTAATTCAATCATTCATTTCAAAAATTCAGTATTTTTAATATTAAATTAATTTTGTTCATTTTATTCAATTATAATAACACTTATTGTTATTATTATCGAAAACTCTTGTCAATTAACTTTAACTCTAATTATACTTACAAGTCTTTTGTAATTTTTATTCTTTATTACATCATAAAGTCCTTAGTCTATCTATACAGTTTTTTTGGTTAAATTGTTGGTTGTCAGTGTCAAACTCTTATAGTTAAATATTCGTTATATGAAAATGATTAATTTTTTTTTAAATATTACTTTTTATCTCAATTCCTTCAATATTTTGCCTTTTACTTTTAGTCTTGATAAGTATGAAAATGCTATTTTTTGTTTTTAATCTTTATAGGTATGTTATCTCATGTATCTTAGTTTTTATGGTTTAGTAGCATTTTTTATTCTTATATTTTTAACAATTTTTTATTTAATGTAGTCTTTATACTTTTTAAGAAAATTTAATATAATACGTTACATTAGAATTAATCTCATTTTTTCTGAGATTGAACAATAAATACATAAAAATAGTGGATGAATATATTAATCTATGTTAGTTCATTGTTAACATCTAACGAAAGATACCACAAAAAAATCGCATACAAATTTTCATTTTACTTCTTAGTTCCTAGTATTATTATATGCCAATTTGTCATTTTTGTTCCAACTCCTTCTGTAACGGGAGAACCATAGCATTCACAATTGTAATAATAGAAATAGTTGATAATAGAAATTGATTAAAATCTTTTTAATGAATTTTCATATTTTATTGTTATCCTTACTTTTTTTTTTCTCAGTTTTAATTATCCTTTGTAATTCTTTTTATTATTTTGGTACATGTCGTTGACAATTTTTAAGTTACAACTTGTCTGTTGCACATATTATCAACTACATATAACTGACACAAGTAACCAGTTAGCTATATATATATATATATATTTATTTATTTTTATTTTTCATTTCTTTTACTAAAACTAAAACATGTAGTTCTTTTAAAGTTATTTTGTTTAAGAAAATAATAATAATAAATGTGATTTTCTTTCAGTAATCCTAATTTGACGCTAAAATTCAAACAACATTAAGTATCACACATAAAAAGTCTACGTACTTATTAAGCTTCATTATAGGATTCACACTTTGAATATTAAATATTGAATGTTTAAAGAAGCACTGGACACAAACTTTAAATGAAACGAAACCAAATTTATTTGAGACAAATGATTATTTTTTCCTTTAAAAAAGTTTAAAAATACATATGTTAATTCCACTTAATTATTGACTTAATCAAATGATAGACAAATCATCGCTTAAAAAATGCCAGTAAACAACGGGTGAAAACATAAATAAAAAATTTATAGATGGTCAAAATGAAAACAAATTATTGAGGACAAAAACAAAATGTAAGAATGTTTTAGGACCAAAATAAAAAACACACTTATACCACTTAATTGATAACTTCATTCATCATTTTATTAATGCAAATAAATTGTAGAGACGAAAATTAAAATTAAAATTTGATCAAAGACCAAACCAAAATTAAATTTAAACGTAAATAGTAAAGAACACATTTATAGTTTCATCTCATTCTGGAACACTTTACATCATAAGTTGGTTAAGTTTTACGATAATTATATAAAAATCATTATTAACGATAAATTTTGATTAACATATAAAAAATATTGGTCTGACAAATTCTTGGAGCTGACTGCTACAACAAACTTTCCAACACGAAGAGGTTCGTAAGAAAGTCAGTTTGAGAGAGCTAATTTTAGGTAACAAAACTCATCATAACAACACACTACTTTCAATAAAATTTTCCTCTTATATTAATCATACAGAGATTAATTAGTTGGATACATGCTCCATTTTTGTGAGTTGAAAGAATCTCGGCTACAAAGTTAATCAAAAGCAGAGAAAAAAAGTGCAGATTTCTTGAGAAAATCAATCAGAGTAATGCAAGGAAGATAGATTGTATGATGCATGAAAAATGAAGGAATTAAGTCAAACTCACGTGCATGTTAGTCAAAAGAACACGTGCTTGTTTAAACTGAAGGTCTATGAACACTATATATCTGAAAATAAAAATAATAAACCCTAATATCTCTTGTTTGTGAAGTATTACATTCCCTATTTCCATTATTATACTGCTTAATATTGCATCATTAATTCTATGATTTTTTTTTATGCAATAAAAATAATTAATTTGTAAATGAACAATTAAAATAAGCAAATTTCAAATGTATTTTATCAAATAAATAAAATTAAGTTTTATACTAAAATATCATATAAGTATATTTAGTTTGGTTATTTTAAATTTATATATAAGCCATATACATATACTACAACAGATAATTTATATTAAATAACTTTTAACTTTCAACTTTCAATTCTAAACTAACATTTGAATTTTCCAACTATTTTTTCAGCTGGAAAGCAAAACGACCTAATCATTATAAGAATGAGAGTGATAAGAATTAATCTTCTCTCATATCATTTATGTAGATTTTTTTAGGCTACATGTATGACACATAATAATTTACTAGTTATAATTAACCAACTATTTAATTAAATAATTGCAATTCATAATTATCCCATTTTCAATAATGATTATCGTCTAAGAGAGTACACTTTTTTCTTTGGTGAAATATTATTTTATGAGAGAATAAGTTATCCCGTTTGAAATTAATAATTAGTCCGATAAATGTCATGTTAACATTAGCAATAGTAATAAGACTGATAGTTTTATTTTTTGTGGCCAAAAAGCAAAGTTACTTCGAAATCTACAACTTTAACTAAATAAGGCTAATAGACAATATTCACTCAAAAGCATAAAGAAGACACTCAAGAACAATATAATATAATTAACATGCTCAACTAAAATCAATAATACATGATACAATTCCTCCCAAACGATTTGCAATTTTAGTAGTTTTGTAATTTGTTCCAAAATAATTCATGTCTTTACTTTATAATGTATATTACTAATTCTCTTTCACAATTTATCTTTACACATTACTTCCTAATTACTAAATAAGTGAAATAAATGTAACACATTTAAAAAAAAAAAAAAAGAACACACACAATATATATATGGATGAGTTTCTGAAAAGAGTAGCAGATGTGTGGATGTGTTAAAGAAACGCAATGAATGTGGTCGAAAAATCTAAGATTGGTGTTGTGTGAGGAGAAATGAGATGAAATGAAGATATGCGACATGAATGACGTGTGTAATCTTCTGTCACTTACTTTCTTACTCAGTTGCGAGACTCAGATGAAGATTAATAATAATAATAATAATAATAATAATAAAATAATTGGTATATAAGTATGGACACTCCTAAAGACTTGCAAAGTAGCTAGCAGAGAAGCAGAGAAGCAGAAAGAAAAAGAGAGAGAAAAATGGGGAGAAGCCCTTGTTGTTCAAAGGAGGGTTTGAATAGAGGTGCTTGGACAGCTGATGAAGACAAAATCCTGAGAGAATACATTACACTCCATGGTGAAGGAAGATGGAGAAACCTTCCCAAAACAGCAGGTATTTCCTTCTTTACCTTATACTTACTTACAAAACAATCCTATAATTTTGTTTTTAAACATATGCACGCAGGTTTGAAAAGGTGTGGGAAAAGTTGCAGACTTCGATGGCTCAATTATCTCAGACCTGATATTAAGCGAGGCAATATTACCTCTGATGAAGAAGAACTCATTATCAGACTCCACAAGCTCCTGGGAAACAGGTCTCCATTTCCTACTTATCTTAATAAATTTAAATTATTCAAAATTAAAGATTTTAATAGAAGAGAAGGGTGTGTGATTTTGTGTGTAGATGGTCTTTAATAGCAGGGAGGCTTCCAGGACGAACAGACAATGAAATCAAGAATTATTGGAACACCAATTTAGGTAAAAAGGTGAAAGATGGCCACAAAACCTCAACCTCTTGTCGCACACAGATCCCCAATCCTAAACTAGATTCCCACCTAGTCCGTACAAAAGCCACCAAGTGCACTAAGCTCTTTTTCCCTCACCCATCAATGCTGCAACTCCCCGACAACTCCCACCAACAACAAAACCTTGTCGCCGATGCTGTTATGACTCACCACCTGGAACTCACTACCACAGATTTCAACGTCGGAGATATCTGTTTTTCTGATCTTCTCGACTCCGATTTCACCGATATCTGCAACAACGACCTCTTATTCTCTCCTTCTTCGGACCAACCTTATCATCCACTGTGCTCCCAAGAACTTCTCAAGAACTGGACGCAAACCAATTTCGCAGACCAAACCACTGCTTCAAACAACCTTCATTCTTTCATTTCGTTCCTCGACACCACCGAGGAAACACTGGGACAATCATAATAATGACTTCTAAGTTCTTCGTTTCTTCCCAATAAAATTCGTCACTTCAGGTTCCATGTATTAAACTCCTATTGTCATTCTATTCCTAGTCAGGATCACTTTCTTGTAACTATTTTAAATATTCTTTTTACTGTTTAATTGTTTCACCGGTGTATAATACTATAAAATTAAACAATCTCTTTATAATATACACAACAGCTATCACATTAAAAATTTAATTTTATGTACAATATCAATTAATTAGAAAAGCCTTATAATTGTATCAAAGTCAATCATGTGATACTTAATAAAATGCTTCATCAAAATTATATATTTATCCCTATTTTAGTTCAGTTTTATAAATTTTGTTATAATATTTTTTTTCTCAATATTCGTTAATTTTATTCAATTTTATCCTTTTTTTTTTTACTAACGCAGTTTAAATAAATGGTAATGAACCGCCATGATCATGTGTTATTTTGTGTGTTTCTTTTAAATGTGTACTTGTCAACTCCCAACAACGTGTGCCATGTGTCAGAGTCAATGTTTTATATTCAATTTGGTCTCGTTATTTTTGTTCAATTTAGTCTTAATTTTTTTTAAATAGAGCAATTTTGTATCTCTTCAAATTGAAACCAAATTTAATTTTTCTATAAATGTTATAATAATTTTAATTAAAATTCATATTTTTATTAAATATTTTGGTTTAAGGATTACAATAACTTTAATATTTTAAGGATGAGGATCAATGGTGTTAGTCCTCATCCTTAAAATTTTTATTCTAATTTTAAACTAATTATAACTTTAAACAAAAATATTTCATAAAAAATGTGAATTTTAATAAAAAGATCATTATAATTTTTATATAAAAATTAAATTTGGTCTCAATTTGGAGAGAGACGAAATTGTTCCATTTTAAAAAAAAAATGTTAGAACTAAATTGAAAAAAAAAACGAATATGGATACCAAATTGAATATAAAATATTAACTCTGACATGTGGCACGCTGTTGGGTTGACATGTTGATGACTGTTTCTTAACAATCATTTTCCAGCAGTGACGAATTTTGACCAAAATTTTTGGAGGCCTTAATAATATACTTAAAATTTAGGGTTAAGTATGTTTTTAGTCCCTGAACTTTGATCCAAAATTGGATTTCGTCCATGTCCGAAACTTCAATATATTTTGGTCCCTAAACTTTAAAAATGAATAAATATAGTCATCTTAACTCAATAATTGTTTTATAATATTTATTTTAAGTTGTATTTTTAAAATAAATGGACTTAAATGTAATCAAAATAACAAATATATGGACCAAATTGAGATTCAGACAATGACTTGACACGTGTCACTTTAACTGACTTGACACGTGGCACAATATTGACGTGACATGTGGCATGAATAATTTTCAAAAAAATAAATAAATTAAATTAAAATAAAAAATAAAAAATTCAAAAAAATGAGAAGTTGACACTTGACACATCCTTAATACCGTTACTATCATACTAACGGAATAAACCTAATTGCTACGCATCTTCAAAAATATGGACCTAATTGAGACTAAAAAAAAATCTTAGGACCTAATTGAGATTTTTGAATAATACATATTAAGATATTTGATATCACTTTTCATTCAAAATCTTAAGATGATGAGTTCATGAGTTTTTCATTTTATATAGTGTTTAACTTTGTCTTTTCTACTTAACGTGGGACGTTGACTCACGTTTGAATTATTTCCAGCAACAAATATTATTATTATATATTAATTATAATAATATTATTACTATTATGTTAATAATTTTATTATTATTATTATTATAATAATAATAATAATAAGATTGTGGTTGGGTGAACTTATTTCTTTTCCTACACCTCCATGCTTATTATTTACACATTCATATGATGGATTTTTAACTTCTTTTATTTATTTTTTAATTAATCATGGGCTAGATCTACACAAATATTTTATTTTATAAAAAAATTAAATAACACATAATTTGCTACATAGGATAAATTGTGACACGATTGAAAAATTAAAAACTAAAACCAATACTTTTAAAAGTATAAGGACCAAGCAATATACAAGTTTATACAAGTTTTGACCAGAGATTATTTCCAATTTTCTTACACTTTATTTTATTAGTTGATTTTGTAGATTGAGTAAATCTTAAAAAAAATTCATACCATTATTTTAAAATAATTTACAATTTTGAGTGAATGCAAACTTCATTTTTAATATTGAGTTAATCTTATAGTTTTTTTTCATACCATTATTTTAAAATAATTTAGAATTTTGAGTGAATGCAAATTTCACTTTTAAAATCTACTTGTTAGTAAGTTTAATATTTTTTTTCTAATTGTTTAATATTTTTTTACTTAATGTAGTTTCAATATTTATTAGATTGAGTTAATGTGATTCTCTCAATTAAACAAAATATGTAAAAGGAAAAATTCCATATCATTCTGTCAATTCTTCATATTTTAACAAAATAATTATATTGATTTTTTTTAATAAATATTGGAACCAAAGTAAAAAAAATTGAAGAAAAAATTCAATAATTATTATAAATATGGGTTAAGCCTATTGTACAAGAAAGATACAAAAAAGTATTTTGCACAAAAAAAAAATTTGTTCTCACACAAATATTGGAATCTATTGCATTATTGTGCAACATTAAAACTTTGTTGAATTAATAACATGTGATAAGGGCTCTAAAGATAGAAAGTGATTGTTACTAGCAGAAGCTGGGCCATTGACCACACTTTCAATCATGCATACTTTAGATTATGATAGAAAAAGACAAAAAGAGCATCAAATCTTGTGTACAAGAAATTATCTCTAATATATTAATTGCATAATGTGGAAGCATACTTAGTTATCAGGTAGAAATATAGAAATATCTATTCTAGAAAGGTGTGAGAATATTATTTTCTTTGTTGTCAGGTACATCCAAAAAACTGAATGTTCAAAACAAAAAACTATATATCTAATGTTTTATTTTTTTATCTCAAACTAGTTAACATGATATCAATTTTATATGCTTACCAGCAGAGATCAGGGACCTTTCAACGGATGAACAGTCAAGTTCATACAAATCGTTCATTGAACAGTCAAGTTCATATAAATCATTCACTAAACAGTCAAGTTCATACAGACCATTCACTGAATAGTCCAACCCATCACGAACCATTCATAAAAAACCTAAAATTATGTATTATCTATAAAATTAATAATCATGTGCAATATAATTGATACTAACAAATAATATAATTTATTGATTAATGTTAATCTACAATAATAATAAAATAGAGAATAATAATTTATATAAAAAAATTATATAAAATACAACAATCTCGCACTTGGATAACATTAATAAATAAATAAATTATGTCAATTACAACATCAACACAAATGTCGATTAAGAAATTTAAACATGAATCAGAAATATCATATCTGATAAGGATGTTTACGGTATGCTTAGAATTCATAAATAATGGATAATAAATAAAATAAAACCAAAACATAATAAATATGTGATCCCAAAATAGTTCATACATTTTTATATATTAAAAGAGATGTAATGAGAATGACGCAGTTGATAAATTTACATATCATGAAAACCATAATAATATAAAGTATAAATCTCAGACTCCCACTAACTCAGTACATCAAAAGACTTAACCATAGCCATATGAGTTACATGATTTTGAAAAACTCCAATAGCTAAGCCTTTGGTGAGAGGATCTACTAACATCATTTTTTTTAGTAGTATGCTCAATCATAGTCTAAAAATTCAAAACTTTCTCTCTAACAAACAAAATTTTTATATTAAAATGCTTTGAGCGAGTAAAACTTCTATTGTTTTGAGAGAAAGGAATAACAACAGTATTGTCGCAATATATCACAAGTGGCTTAGAAATACTTTCAACAATTTGAAAGTAAAAATTAATTTTTTAAGGCACCATGACTAGTGCTTCATAACAACATATTGCCTTTATGGTAGAAGTCGCGGTAAGAGTTTATTTAACACTCTTCCTAGAAATAGTTATTCCTTCCATCATAAAACCAAAAACTAAATTTTTGTTTGTTTAGGACAACCAACAAAATTAGAATCAGAATAACCAATGAGTTGAAGTTGATCATACTTCTTAATAGTCAACATGTGATTCTTGATTCCTTACGAATATTTAAAGACTCAGCGTTTCAATTACCCAAAATTGGGCCGCTTCAGTATCTCCCTGAAGTAGTAACATAAAAAAGCAATATCAGGACAAGTAAAAACTTGAGTATACATTAAACTACCAATAGCGGAAGCATATGGAACTTTTTCCATTTCAACTCTATCATTATCTATCATTTTGACGACATTGAGATTTAGAGAGTTTGTCACATTTTTTAATAGGTGCAAGCAAAAATACAAGTTAAACCTTTAAGGACTTTATCAATTTATCCTCTCTAAGACAATCCAAGAATGTTACTTGACCTGTCACGAAAAAATGAATGCGTAGAACAACATAGGCATCACCAAGGTCCATCGTATCAAGGTAGCTATTTAACATAAATTTTGTCTCAGTCAAAAGTTTAACGATGATTCTATCAAGACGAATATCATCAACATATAAGACAAGAATGATAAAATGATTCTCAGTAGTCTTCAAGTAAATGCACTTATTTGAGCTATTTTCCTTGAAGCCAAAAGAATGACCACATGGTAAATTTTCAAATATCGTTGTGTAGAAGTTTATCTCAGCCCATAAATAGACTTTTCCAACCTGCAAACCAAATGCTCTTTGCCTTATTTAGCAAAAGTCTTCATGTTGAACCATATAGACTTCCTCACAATATATTTCTACACCATTAGACACACTCTGTTTGAGTATTCTAATTTCTTACAAGAAGCTCTCTAGAAAGTAGTGGACTCAAGAGTAAGAGCTAGAGGCTCTAGAGGCTCTTATTCTCTCAAAGAAGAGTCCATATTGATAATTGTCATATACAAATCTAAATATTCTTTCCGATCCTCAAAATTTGTCCCATTAAAAATTTAGACCAAAGTCATTTGCATAGGCAAAGAAGTCAATATTAAAACGATAAAGAAACATTTAATATGCACAATTATTGTGCAATCAAAAATTAATGTTTCTGAACACACAATCAAACATGCATGTTATAATACCAAATTTCTCATCACTATGATCCCATCTAAGGGTCCAAAATAATAATAAATAAGAAATATAATTAAAAATTAAGAAATAAAATATAATGCATAACTCATGTCATAAAGAAAGGGTACAAGATAAATAATTGACATAAGATAAAATTCAAAGTACATTATATCAAAAAAGTAAAAATAAAATATGAGCATGATTGACATTAATATAATATAAAATTAATTAATGAGATAATTAAATAATCTCATTCCCACAAAAAAGTCATACAATTATACTCACATTCGATGAATTTACAATCATATCAAATTATATTACTCATGTTAACCAAATATAATAAAATTATATTATGCATAATCGACCCGTTAAATAATTACAAAATATGTAAATAAAGATCAAAGAAATTTAATAAATTAAAAATTTAATTCAAATATAAACATGCTACCAAAGAGAATAAAATATACTATCACGTCACCAAAATAATATAAAACTTCTACCAAAATTTCAGAAAAAAAAACGATAATACAATATTCAAAATTAAGTTTTATTCATGAAATAATTAAATTATTTCATTCATAAATTTTTATACAGGGAGCACAAATAATTTCCAATTCAATTAAAGGGAAGCACATGTTTTTACTCTAGTGCATCAACATAATGTGCTTAAGTCATGATTCATAGATTTCTTTTAATAAATATTGGAACCAAAGTAAAAATACAAAAAATTGAAGAAAAAATTCAATAATTATTATAAATATGAGTTAAACCTATTGTACAAGAAAGATATAAAAAAGGTATTTTGCACAAAAAAAAATATATATTCTTACAGGTATATTGGAATCTGTTGCATTATTGTGCAACATTAAAACTTTGTTGAGTTAATAAGATGTGATGAGGGCTCTATAGATAGAAAGTGATTGTTAGTAGCAGAAGCTAGGCCATTGACCACACTTTCAATCATCCATCAAATTTCCAACTTCACTTCATCACAATACTTATCATCTTCACCTATATACCTATTACGCAACCCTATAAATGTCAAATTCTTTTACGTGCTTTTTAAAAAAAATAATAAAAATTATCAGAGAGACACAGTAATAATCAAACACAAGTTCAATCTACATAAAAAATAAAATTTTGTTTTTTCATATATGATTCAATTTTCTCATCATTAATCAATAAGAAACTGAGATTTATACTTAATTCTCAATCGCTTTCACATAACTACACTTTTAAAGAGATGTGAAATTATTAAGTTAAAACAGTTGTTTTGCAGTTGATATAGTGCCAACACCTTTTCAATTTGAGCATCAAAATGAAAATTAATTTAGCTATTTTTGGTGAATTTCATTTTCGCAAATCCCTATTTTGTGACTGATTCAATCGAAATCATTTTCACCAAATGGATTAAAGGGAACAAAGAAGTGTCGTTGTTTTCCTCATTTTCAGTACGCTCTTTACTTTTTCCTCTCAGAGATACATTGCGTTTCTGGGGAAAAACATTTTTCTATCTCAAGCTACATCAATCTTCAAAAACTCTGCAAAATAAGCACTGCTCCACTTTCATCCAATCATATTCAGTTGCAAAAATTTAGATAAAAAACACAATTCTTTTTATAACTACTTTTAAATAAATGTTATTAAATTAGTTTTATATACATAGAAAAAAGCTGAATTTATTCTGCTTTCAACAATGTCTATCTTAATTCATCAAATATCACATAGTCTTCAATTGCTATATAAGAAATTTGAATTTTTTTTTACTAAGTTTGTATTATTGTTTTTCTACTGAATTTTCAAAATATACCCGTAGGCAACAATTTTGATGTTTGAAGGTATTCTACTGAAATAAATTTTTACAAGTAAAGGTACATGTTATATTGATAAACTTACCTATCACTAATTTGATGGGATAAATTAGTAACATTTTTTTTTATATTTATATTTCTTACTATACTTTTAATAAAGATAGTAGCAATTTTTCAATACTTCTTTTCTAATATCATATAATTATATATGATACATTATCTTGCATCAATTTTCAACATTTTTCTTCGATCCATTTTATTTCAAATCAATTCTTATATATTGTTTCCTGGATTTCTTTTACCAATTATATAAAGTTGAACTAATTTAATTTTTTGTTTGTTTGTCATAGATATATACTAAACCTTTTCTGTTTGCTGTTTATGTTTATGTTTTTTTATTTGTTAACCTAGCCACTTAACCCTATCATCTATAGTAAATAATGTAATTGCTTTGAATTTTCTTTTTAAGTTTTAGATCGTAATCGACATTTTGTAACGTTCCATTTAATTATTAAGCAAAATTAAAGGAAACGTCACACAAAGATAGTACTGTAGCATAGTCCTGGGATCCTTAACACAACTCCTACAACCTGGGCACACCACGATGCCAACGGGAAACCAGATACAAGTCTAACAATGAGAGTAGAGTATTAAAGCATGAAACAATATATGGGCCATAGCCCTAAAGGACCATAACGAAAAATAGAATCAAGCCCAGATGGCTAACTAGCGGAATCGCCATTTCCTTGCTGACCACGAGAACCTCGTCCATCTGCTCCCATCAATCAAATTGATGATCATCGCCAGAAAGAACAACCACATACAATACAACCATACAACAAACAGGGTAAGCTAGAGCCGACAACATTTTCATCATACAGTCAAATATATTTTTACCATCCAGTACCCATACAACAAACAAGCATGTTATGACTTTTCAATCAATACACTACGACTCGACTCGACTCATCCGGATACGTATAACCTGGTCGGATTCAGTGGATGCTTGCACCTGTGGTGGATACCTCTGCTCACCCCCGAGCTATGTGTTACAAGTGTTACAATGAATCAATTTTCCCTCACTACAAGGTTAGTCCTTAATGAATTTTAGGCCTCCTGCTACTCTCACCACAGGAGTCAGTCCGCTCTAGGTGAGACTAACTGACTCCTTAAAGTGTCAGGATGCAACCTTACCTTGAATCCTTACCACTAGTTATACAGATGGGGCACCACCATGGACACCCACTAACAGGGGCCATGGAATCACGTCCCGACCACTGAAGCGCAACCCTGAAAGTCTCACCTAGAGATTCCAAGGAATTAAGCACTGACACGGACCAACATACATAAACAGCCAAGAATTTACACATACGTTGCACATAAGATTTCAAACCAAAATCCATAACCAAATCCTCATTTCTCATATGTTGAATCATTACCAACTCGCTATTCCCAATCATGAGTAAAGTGTTTCTCCTCATACCAAAACCATACCAAAGGTTTACCAACCATCAAGATTCATTGTTGCTCATTCCAGGTTTGTGACCACACGCATATACATATGTATCCAACTTCTCATGTACAATTCATGTAGAAATCATGCCAAGCTCACAATTCCCCCACATATAATCTCCTCCCAACATGCATAATCATTTATACAATTTATAACATAGATCATACCATGCCTTTCAATTCACAAACTTCATACCTCATACAAAACACATCATAACCAACAATCTAATTTACCAATTTAAGAGAGTCATCCAACCTACAGCATATCTCGCTCAAGCCAAGAGCCCTCGCTCAGGCGAGAGGGATATTCTCGCTTAGGCGATAGACCCTCGCTTAGGCGAGATCGCGACAAATGCTGGGATTTCCTCGCAGGCTCGCTTAGGCGAGTCCTGGCTCGCCTGGGCGAGACAACCTCTCGCCCCTCGCCTGGGCTAGACCACAACAGCGTTCCAGGCCTTCACTCCTCCTCGCTTAGGCGAGTGGCCCTCGCTTGAGTGAGACTGGCCTCACTCAACACCAGAGTTCTTCGCCTGGGCGAGGGTTCGCGAAACTCTGGTTGCTCCTGCAAGTCTCGCCTGGGCGAGTTACCCTAGCCTGGGCGGGATTGACAGATCTCGCCACTGCCTTTCCTGCAACAGTCACATATCCATACCCAAGCAACAGTCCAAGATCGTTCACACATTCATCACAAACATACAGTTCATGCAATATCCAACAAACATCAACCCAGCCAGAAAATCATTCAAGACTCGAAAACTCTAACTTCCACGTACCTGAAAAAGCTTAGTAGAGATCCTGGCGGCACAACCACGGGTACAACAGCTCTAAGGACAAACTATAGGGGTGAAGTAGCAATCTCCCTTAGCTCAACGTAACAGTGAACAAACCCTAGCAGAAGGGTTGACTGCTGCAGACCTAGGTTCTGTGAAAATGAGTGAAAAGTGAGGCTTAGGACAACGAATGATGGTTTTATCTACTGGACCAGCCCTTAGGCCCACTTACCAGGACAATCCTTTTAGTTTAGGACTGAAAGATAAGGAGCAATCTTAACGGGCCTTACACATTTAATTATAGTTTAAGTAGCATATAAACTATAAAGGAGCGTTGATTTAAAAAATAAATAAAAGATTATATTTTTACTTTTAATTAAATGGTAATCGTATTTTACTTTACTTTAATTTTTAAAAAGTATAAAATCAGTAAAAAAATCATTAATCCCCGGTTCTTTTTTTTCAATCTACTGTTTCTATATAAATTGAAAAATATTTCTACCTTCCTTTCCTACATTAAGTTCTGTGAATCATGGTCCCGTTTCAACAGATAAAATTTCATGCTCATTTTTCTTATTTCTTCTCATTTCACTGTTTATGACATCATTTCAACAAATTCATAAATATATGTAGAAATGTAAACTATCTGAAAACAAAAATGATTTGAATTAGTCACAAATCAGACAAATCGTCAAGTATGCCATCTATATCCGGGGTTACTGTAACATGTTTGCTTATCTCCCCAATGGTGCACACATTTTTTTCAGTCGTATTGATAGCAACCACATCTTGGGAAAAGCCACAATTCATACCTGAAGAAACCTGCACCAGTTTAACATTTTAACAATTAACCTTGTACTACTCATTTAACTTACGGAAGGGTGAGTTGGATAAATATTCAAAAAGTAATACAGTAAAGTTGATTTTGTATGTCACATAAGATGACAATACCATTCTTGCAATATGAATTTTTTGAAGATGTTTAAATTTTATTTTGTTGATAATACATTATTGAGTATTTAAAAATTGATAAAATAACACTATGATCTGTACCCTGTAATTTATGTAGTGAATGCAACATACTTACATCATAAAGGGTATTGCCAAGCTTGAGTTTGATTTTACCAGTTTTGTATACCAGCATTTTACCCATGAAGCCAGATGGTAAGTCTTTCAACTCATAAAGCTTCTCCACTTTTTTTGAACCCCCAGGAGGTTTAGACTTCGCATTAACATCTTTGCCTCCATCAGTAGTTGATTGTATAACCATAGGCAACTTTGAAGGCAATTTAATCAGGAACATATTTGCCTCTAGGTTTTCCTCCTACCAACAATTTGTTCAAAACATTATTCTAAAATGATTAAAAGAAATTTAATTGATCGATTTAATTTCTCAAAATTCAGATTACCTACCAAAAGGCCTAACTCGATTGCTGAATTTGATGCATCTTCATTGTATGTTCTGGACTCTGCAGCCTCCCCAAATTCCTCTTCATCAAGAAGCTCTATCAGAAAAAAAAAAAAAAATGTTACGTTAAAAGACGGTCAATAACTCTTTTTGCTTAAGAGCATATATAAGGGTCTAAGTCCCATGATTCGATTATGACCCTACTCACTTGACCTTCGTCACAGAATAATTGATGCCATCACTTGGTCTCCATCACGAGACAATTGTGCAACCCACAACAATCTTCCCCTTAACAATTGCTCTCCAGGAATCAAACTCGTGACCTTGGCTATGATATCAATTGTTAATTATTCTCAAAACAAACCAATCATAAAGAGCATCAAACCTTATCATACAATAAATTTTCCCCATATATTAAGAGCAAAATGTGGAGACGTACTTGATTAGCCTTTAGAGACAATGTAGATGGAAGAGTGGTACCTGATTGTTCAATCGAAATCAACGAAAGATCTGGAAGTATGTGTGAGACGATATTGCTTTCTTTCTAGTTGGTTATTCACAAAAGACTGAATGCCCAAAATAAAAAGCACAACTCTAATGTCTTATTTCTCTATCTAAAACTGATTAATGGGATATCAACTTTATATCCTTACCTGCAAAGACCAGAAACCTCTCGACAGGTTACTCAACACGGAACAATCTAACCCATCACGGATCGTTCATCATAAACTCAAAAATTATGTATTATCCATAAAATTAATAATCATATGCAATATAATTGATACTAACAAATAATATAATTTATTGATTAATGTTAATCCATAATAATTATATAATAAAATTATATAAATATAACATTAATATGGATTAACATTAATAAATAAATTATATTATTTGTTAGTATCAATTATATTGCATATGATTATTAATTTTATAGATAATTTATAATTTATGGGTTTCTGAAGAATGGTCCGTGATGGGTTAGACTGTTCACTAAATTTGACTGTTCAATAACATGTTAAGGGATCTCTGTCTACTGGCAAAGATATAGAACTGATATTTCATTAATCAGTTTTAGATAAAGAAATAAGACATTAGATATGTGTTTTTTGTTTTGGACATTTTTGGGGATAACCTACTAGAAAGAGAACAGTATCGTCTCACAAACTCACCTTCAAATCTTTCGTTGATTCTGATTAGAAGATCAGGTGCCACTCTTTCATCGACGTTACTCCTAAAGGCTAATCTAGTAAGCTTCCGCATTTGACTCTTAATATATTGAGAATAATTTATTGTACGATAGAGTTTGATGTTCTTTATGATCCTTTTGTTCCGAGAATAATCTAACATTACTTTCAAAGTACCAATGAAATAAAGTTCTTAACTCCAGTCAGGAGAAAAAGGTGAACAGCTTAGTAACTAAAATTGTTAATTCTGGAAATGAGCCGAACAAGTTTTTTCACTAAAAAAACTAGCTGAAATCAGTCAGTTTTCCATCAATTTTACTTCATTATTTTTCTTCCTTTCCTTTTTGCAAGATAGTTCTTGAATTATACCTGGATTTCCAGAATATGGCCTCCTCAAAGGAAGAGTTTCTGGATAATTACTGTAATAGTCCTGTAGCAAAATCCAACAACCAATACTTCAGAACAAAAATAAGCAAGAACAATTACATCGATTAATGATAAACAGAAGATAAAACAGTACATCAATTAGAGAGCATATTCGTTTCATTCAGAATACTTACCCATGGTTCTGTGTATTCTTTCTCGGCCACCACTGCAATTAAAGCATCACGGGAATACTGTTAATAGGAGGAAGGATCGTTCGTGTACAAATCTATTAAATGAAAGTGTATTAATGGTGGCATACCATTAGATGCTGAATTCTGATTGATGTTGACACTTCTCCCACCCCTGCCAATACCATATGATTTCAAAGAAGTTGATTCACCACCATAACCAAAAGCAATTTGTGAAGCTGACACTGCAAACCATAAATATGCACTACGCCAGTTTAGAAAACAGAGAACATGATGTTACACTTGCCTAGGTGAAAAGGGAGTCGTGTTAAGCTTCATTATAAGATCTATACATAGACAGACTATATACTAAGTATCCAAATTACGCTACTTCAACAACAATTCAATCAATGAAGTCCGAGGAACTTGTACACACATCCGTGGGAAGGGAACAAACATTTTAGAGAGTAAATGCTAACTCATTGATTCTCCGGTAATTCGGCAAGGCATGAAACATATTCTCAGTAAAAATTCCCCGAGGTGTCAGAGAAGTTATTTGTAGTAACTTTCTTTGCCATGAGTAATAATAATTAAAGAGAATAACAGTAGCTTCACACAATATACGACCTATGATTAAGGAGTTGAACTTCAGAGTATTACAGATGTGAGAGTGGGCAACAGAGATTGTTTAATATAGAAAAAAAGAAAAAAGGAACAAAAAATTGACATCTGTTGTATGGTAAACATGGGAATGAAAAAATTGAGGCTACGCACTTGTTACCATCATGATACATAAACTAAAGATGCTAACAAATCTCCTAAAATATCAAAATAAACTAGCCGAGTAACAGACTTAGTCATATACATTACTGCTTTTCAAATAAAAAAAAAACAAACTTCAAAAAAGTAATGACAACCCGTCAGTGTACCAGACCGTGATATTGAATATCTCCCGGTATCCCTAGGTTTGGCAATCTAAATATTCCACGTCACGGGTTACTCACCCTACTATTCTTAAAACAATTTCTTCATCGTGCTTCTCTATTTAACAGTCAAGTAAACTCCAAACATTTGTGTGCACGTTCATTTTCAGGATTTATTATGAGAGGTAACATCTATTTTCATGATTTATTTCCAACAGCGAAAAGAACAAACAACGGGGTCAGAAAACTAATGCTGAAGATAAAAAGACAAAGACAATCAAATCAAAGAACTTCAGTAACATAGCAAACCTTTTTTCTCAACCTTGTTCCTTGCCTTCATAGCACTCTCCTACACAGCATAAGAGGGATATATAAAATCACAGAAAAGTAAAATAATTATGAGATACCAATCAAATTAAAGTCACATATACATTGAAACGCCGCAGCAGATCCTTAGCCTGGTTCGCATCAGCCGCAGCATCCTCAATAACTTCACTGCAAAAGCAGAAAAAGAGTAGCATTAAATCAAGCTGCACTACACCATAAACTATCATCAAACAAAATAATCCATACGTTTTAACTTCTTTCTTTGGAACAAGACGGGGTGGTGCTCTTGGTGCAAATTTATGCTGCAATGCCAATAACAACAGCAGATTAAATAATTTTACTTTGTGATGTAAAAAAGTTGTTGCATTGAAAATATTGATAATAATAATAATAATATGTGTTGAACAAATTGAAAGCAAACCTTCCTTTTGACTTGCGGAGAAGGCTCTGAATCCATGAAAGTGTAATGCTGATCCGAAACTGAAAAAAAAAAAAAAAAAAGAGTGAATGAGCAACCATGAAAACAGAGAGAAGGAAGGAAAATGTTAGTTTGACATCCTTAAATCGAAAACTCCCATTTGACATTGCTACTCTGGCATTTTATATTATTTAAAATTGATCGTGGGTCCCACACGATGACAGAGAAAAGAGAAAAGGGATAAATATGTAATGTAGATGTGTCAGTTTTTTAGTTTGGCCGCTGGCCATCACCATCAGAGTTCTGACCTGCGCCATCACCTCTTCCGGGTGCTTATATTGAGGGCAGTTACAATAAAAAATGGTTGTTTTTTTGGTATTATTTTTAGGTAAAATCCCAATCCTCTACCTCATCCTTTTCTTGTATCCATGTTCAATTCCTCCATAATTCTCCAACAAAATCTCAAAAGTAAATAAATAAATAAGCATTATATTTGGAAATAATTAAAATATCCAGATTATCTGGTTCTTATTTTGTCCCTTCTTTCCACTCCCTGAGAATCACAAACGCTAACCAAACCAGAGTGTGTGATTTGAGACAAAAGGAAAGATTAAACATAATACTTTGAAAAGATGAAAGGTCTCTTCAAGTCTAAACCTCACATTGCTACAGATGTAATGCGTCACGCCACACCAGAAGAGATCTTCTACTCGAATCTCCGGAAATCAAAACAATCGCACTCAGCACCCCACCGAAGGCAACCAAAGAGAACGGCAGAGACCACCACCGCGAGATGATTACCAAATGAACTTCTCCTGGAAAAACACCAACTGCAAAAACTAGAGAACACAACTCAAACCTTATTGGTTATTAATAATTAATAATATATAAAATATTGTAATCTTGTTAGACCAGTTTTTATTAATAATATATTAAATATTGGTCCTGCTGATAAATCAGATAAGAAAATATAATTAACTTACTGTTACCATGTTATACTTTATCGAATATTCCGCGAGTTTTCATCACTAACGCGGATATCTCGTCCAGGAGAGATATCTTGGAAGACCAGAGTGGGCCAAGTTGTCACTGGACCGGGCAGGTACAGGTTATCTTTTAAACTCGATTGATCTTTGCTTGTTAAATATGCTTATTTAAGGAATTGAATATCTTTCAATTTGACAATTAAAATTGTTTTTTTTTTAAGATATTTATCAAACTATAACCCTTTGGAAACTGCTAACATCTTTTGTTCATGTAACTTTTCTATTTGGGTCAGTCACCTCATATCAGTGTCATAATTGTGAATGTTATAATTTAGTGAATATATTGAGTAATCTTCCTATTGATAGAAAGTATATTTAAAAATTCATTATATTTTATAAAACTTTAAATAAAATAATAAATTATTTATAGTATAATATGAGTATTTTTTTTATTTGATGTACACATTGTTTTCCTTAAAATTATCTTTAACTATAATTATTCATTTGATATAAATTCTAATTACTCCATGTAATTCTTATTTTTCCATATCTCTTACATAATATATATATATATATATATATATATATATATATGATTTTTTAACTACAATATTTAATAATGATTCAAATTATTTTTAATACTTTTTAAAAAATCGAACACAGTTTTCCATTGTTCAAAATAATATTGTTTAGGTTACTAAAAATTGTGGAGAAAAAAATCACATATTATAGTATTATTATCGATTTGATTTACATTTAAATTTAAATATATTATAATTTAATATTAATATTCTTTAATATAATTTTTAAATTAAAAAAAAATTGAGATATATATTCACATGAAGTAAAAGAAAAAATCATTTGAAAATTTAGTTAATGAAAAAAACTCAAGCATGACAAAAAAAATGTACAAGATATACTAATCCCACAAATGATGTTTTTATATGAATTTTATCTTTAGTAATTAAAATATTCAAATTTCATTAATTTAATTTAATATAATTATCATTTTTAAACTTGTTTTACTTCAATCATTGAGAGGTAAATAACCATTCAATTTTATAATTATTTCATCAGTGCATTTCCTTAAGAGTGACAAATTCAATTTTTTTATAACCTACGAGAGCTTATGATTACTAGTTAGTCTCTCCACTAAGGAGATTTTTAAAATATAATACAATGATAATAATAGATAAATAGTGTTTTCTTATATATATATATATATATATACACACGAATAATTTGTCTCACCAAATAATGCGATGTTGCATTTTGTAACATCTATTATGCATATATATGATGTGAATCGTGATGAATGTCTCCACGTATTGTCTTTGTAAAATAATAACATGAATAAATGTTTTGTCTTTGTAAAATAATATGACTAAATGTTTTTTTAATGTATCACAAAAATACTATTATATGTTAATTTAACTACATAACATGTCATGACTAAATGGAAGACATCCTCTGGAAAACACTAATGCATGATAAGAGTTTCACTGAAAGTTAATAACTGACACGTACCAGAATCGACCGCTCCTTAGCTGACCTATGTTACCACTGTCACACGAACCAAATCAAAAAAATAATTCATGGACAAAACAGAATCTGAAATATGCTGGGGGCAGGATCTAGTACTTTAAGAAATATTTCTTCCAATCAACACCCAATTGAAATTATCTGTTCTGCAGATAACTATGGAAACAAATAGAAAAAAAAAAAAAAAGGATTTTGTCAATTAAATTTCACATTCTGATTCTTGGTACCTAGAGAAGCGCAATGTATACGTTGCGTTAGATGACTATAATACACGAAAGGAGTATCAACACAGTCTCCCACTCCACACCTTATATGAATCTGAAATTCCCTCTCACAAAAAGGAGTGATCTTTCAACTTTCATGTAATAAACGAGAAAGGAAAGCCTTACAAGGTTCTAGTTTCGTAGCTGTGAAGATTGAATTAGTTGGGCCAACGCAGCAGCATACTGAACAGCAGTATGCTGACAAGTATAATTGTCAGAAAGTCCATATTCTGCATAATTTGGTTCTGTATGCACGAACTGACCCGCTAATGACTTTTTAGACACTACTTCTTTCCACAAATCAATGAAATCTTCCATAATGTGCTTGGATTTTTCAACTGACGAAATAGGGAGATACTCAATCTGCACAAAAATTAACATTGAATATTTATTCAGAAGGAAAGCAGAACTAAGGAAGATCCATCAAACCTCCTCTACACAAAAGATAATATATGTTCTTGATATGATCATGAAGATGTCAAAGATATTTTAATTTTTCTTTGTAATTTTTATCTTTTTAATTAAATATGAAAAACAATGATCCATATAATGAGAATTAAAGGTTGTATTAGTGGGAGTTAATTACCAATGGATATCAAATATTACTTATTGAAAATTAATGTGGAATTAAGAAAGTATTGCTAATTCATCCTATAAAAAAGATGCACTTGTAATACGATAGAGATAAATGAATTTTGACAGAAAATAAGATTTTTCTTTGTGAAAACCTTTTTGGAATTTTGAGTTGTAAGAACTCAAATTTTATTTTATCAAGGTAATCTATGATGATCAACTCCATAACTTATCACTCATATTCTAATTTTTTTTAAGTATGACATCAATATTCTTCTCTAAACTGAAATTAAAACGTCTCGCCTGTTTTCACATCAGATCTAAAGGGGTAGAGAGAGTAAAAATATCAATTTTGTAAGGAAAGAGATCTTTAAGACTAGCCAGATCAAATGCAAGTCATAACACAGCTAAATTGTTTTGAATAAAAATTTAGTATTCATATGTTTGAATAATGTTAAACTTTTGAATTCATATATAATAATTAAATTTTCATTGGGTCTAAGAGCAAGTTAAATTTATCAGTAATGCATTTTCAACTAGAAGGCACAAAGTAAAAATAACTACATTACAGTGGGACAGTATTGGGTCTCTTCTTTATTCATTTACATTCTGTTAGTTACAAATTTACTTGTTTATTGTAGCCATCCTAACAGATCATCACGCATACCAGATGGATTCACAGTGTGCACCAGCATCATGCACATCACCTCCAATCGAAAATGTCAAAAAATGTCAAGATGCATCACTCCATTGAAATCCCAGACATGAATTTCATTCCAATAATAACGATAATCTTACAACAAATATGATGAAGATTGTCAATAACACACAATTCTCATGATATATGAGGTGAATAACCAAGTGAATAACCAAGTGAATAAACCAACACAGTCCAAAGATTTATTACTCAACTCCTTTGATTTTACATAAAGGAGTATAGACTTCACTCAAAAAAGAAAAGGGGACAATTTTTTTAAAAAGTTATAGACTATTTATAAAAATAGATAAAAGATTAAATCACTAAAGTTATGTTAATCTATCATTTAAAAAAAAATCAAATAAAAGAATATGCATTAGAACTTAAAAATCTATCCTCATTTCCTCTCCGTCCAAAGAAACTAAACTCCTTAATATGTTTGATTAATGGAAGAGGGTGGAATAGAGGGAAACGAAATATACAGGTATCATATTCCATAGTTTGGATTGGTAAAACGTGAATGGAATATAATGAACAGTAATGGAACCTATTCCATTGTTTAGTTTGATTTCCCTCCCAATTTGGGAAGGAATGGGAATTGTTCCACTCACCATAACATATCAAAACAGACAATGAAAACGAGGTTTATTTCATTATGATCCATTCCGTTTTATTTGATCTCATTTGTTTTCATCAATACAATCATAAGTTTAGTTACATATGAGTGCTAGACTATTCATGCAGCCAATTCTCAAATCACGCAGGAGAATGTAGTCAGTCTCTTAACATAAAAGACATGATAAGCTATCCCTCAATTTCGTGCAGCCGCAACAGACATAACAGTTCGTGACCAAGGGGTGGTACAAGTGACCTCTTCCCCCTCAGTCACAATGCCCCACTCCCCCTCTCATTTTAGTGGTTCCATCAGTATTTTGAAATGCAGAACTAAACATTTGAGTTAATGTTATGCTATTTTTTATCTGCATTAAACTCAACTTTTTATCCACTAATAATTTGTTTATTATGTAACTTTCGCTACTTGCCTGCAACTCTATCCTCTACATGTATATCAAAATTTTGGTTTTCCTCCATTTTCCAATATCAACTGTTGATAACCTTGGTTCAGCATATCATAACGACATCAAGAACATGCAACAAACATGTATTATCACTAACTACGATTTCCAGAGGTAATCACCTCAATCATAATTCCTCTGAGACTTTCTGCTTGATTGGGAACAACTTTAATCACTCTAACCTGAAAGTCGCCCAATTTATACAGCGCTCCCTGCACCACCAACACATACTAAGAGAGCAAAAACAAAAACAACAAAAGCCATGGCACTGACAAAACAAAACGGACCTCGAAATGAAGGGCCACTTTGGACTTGTAGGACTGGAGTTTCTCCATTATAGTCAAGATAGAATAATCGGCCTCCAGAACAATCTTCTGGCCGCGAATGATGAAGTAGTATTTGTTGGGCTGCTCTAGCATCGAAATCCCCAGAAAATCTCTAGGGAAATCAATGGCCGTGGACGGGTCTGCGAAAATCAGAAGGAAAGAAAGGATTTCAGAGAAAAGTAAAACCCCAAAAATGAACGAAAATGAAGTTGGGTCTAACTGAAAGGATTATTCTGTTTCGTAACGATCAAGATTCGAATTGACATTTAAATACATGTATAATGTTAATGTCCCACAGTGTCTGGAATAAGATTGTTGTGTCGAAACAAAAACAAGAAAGGGTGGCAGAATGCAAAGAGGTAACCTCGTAAATTAGGTCTGTAGAATGTGAGGGAGGCTTTGCATCTTCCTTCTTTGACGCCGTTAAGGGTTTCAACGCACTGCGAAATTTCATTAAGGATTTGGCTGTTCACCATGGTTCCTTGGCTGGGTTGCCAATGCAAAATACTAAGAAAACAAAACCCATAAATCACTTTTGCAAAAACAAAAATTAGCAAACAATTATGGGATTTGTTTCGCTCGTACCATCTGATGGGCATTCTAGCTTCCCCTTTCAACCCCAAAGAGACACACTTTGCTGTGTTCTGCTGTGTTGTGTTCTGTGTTCCGTGATACCCTTCTTCTATCTTCTGCCTTCCAATTTTCCAAGCCCTTCAACACTTGTACTGGGTTCCATACATTTCTTGCGCTGAAGTGAAACTTAGGGTATTTATATTTTATTTTAGTCAAGTTCAAAATACGCAGTTAAAATCTCCATGACTCTCATTCGTAGCGATCTTCTTTTGTATATTCGCATTTCATTTATTTTCATACAAATCTGAGTTTAGACGAATAAAAAATATATAATTAAATGTAAAATTTAAAAAATAAAATATGTAAAAAAAATGTGAACATAATAGTTAAAAATAAAAGAGATTTTAAAATAGAAATTAATTTTAAATATAATAATTAATGATAAAATAGAAATATTGAAATGTAGACATAAAAAAATATATATTTTTATATATTGTTATAGATTTTAAATACGATGTGTAAAATGACTATAACACTTATGTTAAAAGTAAATTATAATTAAATATTAAGAAATGTTGAAATGTGTATCACTCACCTGGATTAAAATTGTGGGTCTCTACATTTTCATTGGACATTTTTCTTAATTGATTTTGGTATTTTGTAATATATTTTATAAAATATGTAATTTTCATTTTGGTTTTTCCTTTATTGTGTTTATTATAGTTTTGTTTTTTTTTTTTTAAGTTTTAAGGTGTACTTCTTGAATATATGAATTTTGGAACGAGTGAAAAGATGAATTTGAATGGATATGAGTGGATGATTTGAGGATAAAAATTAATAGATTTTGGTATGAAGATTTCGATTGTGAGTAATTTGACGGATATGACAAATAAAAAAAGTTTAATAAATTAAAAATATAAGATTATTATTTTACCCTTATAATTAAAATTAATATATTATTATAATTATTCGTTATTATTATTATTTATTATATATATATATATATATATATATATATATATATATATATATATAAACAAACCATACACATACATGGATCAATTCACTAATAGATCCTCACAAATTCACCTCACACCAAATACAGTTCATTAATCGATATGCACTAACTCACACAACACAAGACAACACACCCTTTAACACATTTCACCCGCACATGACTCTTACAGGGACATAATGGTAAGCTCGCAGTTCATCTTTAAAAATTTTCACAACTTTAACAAGATGAGGAGTTGAAAGTATCTCACAATTTTGTCTTCACACACTCACTCAAATAAGTTAATATGAACATCATTCATCTCGCAAATCCATTTTACCAAATTCATTCATCCTGCAAAATAAGCTTAAAGGAACACAACGTTAGTCTACAAGAAAGAATTTTTTATCGTCACTATGTGCTAAGTAAGTTATTGTATTATTTATTGCTTATTGATTTGTAAATTACATAGATATTAAATATTATTTTAAGAAAAGAAATATTATTTAGTCATTACATTTAATATAATGGATTTTAAAATACAAATTAAGATAAAATATTTACATTTTGTTTACACAAAAAAATTTTAATTTATGAATCTTGTGGATGTTAATGGTACAAGTGACTTCCAATAAAAAAGTACCATATTAAAATTATCCTAAACAGTATCCAATTTATACAGAGAAAAGTATCTAGTTGTCACTTGTAAAACTTGACAAAGGTTCCTACAATTTGGTGTTTCAATATAAGAATCGAAACATGCATGCATAAGAAATTTAGATTATCATACTTTTGGAGAACATTGGTCATAATTTATTGTTCTACGAAAGTA
Source organism: Vigna unguiculata (assembly GCF_037176805.1). Taxonomy (NCBI): domain Eukaryota; kingdom Viridiplantae; phylum Streptophyta; class Magnoliopsida; order Fabales; family Fabaceae; genus Vigna; species Vigna unguiculata. Next base: position 65,518,543 of record NC_140794.1, read on the forward strand.
GACTCCATGGGAGTGTGAGATAGTATGATAGGTGCATAATATGAGTACACATGTCTTCTGAAAATCTCTAAGGTTGTTTTCCTTTGCCAAGATGAATTTGGGAGAGAGTGTGAAGATTAATTTGTATGGATTTGAGGAGATAGAAATGTGTGTTTTTTTAGTAGATTAGAGGGTGAAGTTGATGGATTTGGAGATAAAGTTTGTAAAAGTTAGTGAGAGACTTAATTGATATGATAGATAAAAAAGTTGTGAAAATAGATAGAATTTCAAAGTTACCAAAATACCTTTGGTGAAAAAATAGAATAATTTTGTAATTTGATGTTACAAAAATAATTAAATTTAAATAATACGAATTTTGAAAAATTGAAAAATTAAATAAAATGTTAAAATAAATAAATATAGTTTTGTATGAATGGGAAAAATAATCACCATACACACACAGGTTACGTAGTTTTTATTTCACAAGCGGAATTAAACCCACAACCTCTCCTATACTTCTTTCTAAACTCTACCAAACCAACCTTATTTCTCCAAATTTTTAGTAAGAGGGATTGAACCCACAATCTTCCCATCCTTTCTTTTCCTTTTAGCCACTGAATCACCTTATCACTTCTATTCTGATAACTCTAAGATATGTGTTGTTTAGACATGACTAATTATACTTATACTAGCTTACTATTTTTTGTTTGTCTAAAAATAATGCATATTAGAGAGATATTCAGTGAAACTATTTGTCTTTTTAAATAGAATAGTTGTTGTAGCTCCTTTTGGTTAATGAATTCTTAATTATATTTTAAAAGTTTAGTTTTAATTTTTTAATAAAAGAATATAAATACATCTTATCTTATGTACTTATATATTTATTCATATTTATTGTTAAATATGTAACAATATATTTTGTAGTATAATTATGCTAATTAGGATTGTTATAAATTTTTATTAAATGTCACATTATAATTAACTTAAATAGTTAATAACAATATTATTATAACATAATAATAATCATTTTATTATTTTATTTGAAGTATTTATTTTATAACTATTTTTATATCAGATAACATATAAGCATAACATGATAGATTATATTTACGTCATATACGTAAATTAGATTACATAACAGTGTTCTTGTTTCATCTCACTTGTGCATTTCATGTTTTTCTTCGTAGCAATGCAGCTTCGATAAAAAGAACAAGCACAAAGTTTCTTCCTTAAATTTTATAATAATTAACTTTTTCATTCTTTCAAACACATTTCATGTTTTTCTGCATGATAAAAAAAGAAAAACAGAAAACAAAGAGACAGGTTCTTCAGATTTGGGTCAGCATTAATATGAGGAAGGAAACAGACAAGGCATTAAATTGTATTATTGAATAGGATCTGTCTCACCTAAATCCACAACACAGTTGACTGAAAAATTAATCATGTGATGAGAGAGATATAACAAGAATTAAGATAATAATATTAGAAATGATAGATTAACACTTACATCGACCACCTTTTTTATTATTTTTAAAATAATTTGTAACTCAAAATAAATTAATTTGTAACATATGAAAATAATAAAAAAATAGTTAAATTTAAATGTAAACCTATCATTTCTATGATAATAATGTGATTTGGTTTGGAGAGTGATTGTTTGAATGTCGGGTAGTGAGTGGTAACAGAGGGAGTCAGAAGAGATGGTTGAATGGAAAGAAAAGGGATAATAAGTGTACCTTTCTTTCTTTGCTTCTGTCCCTACTCATTACTGCTCACACTCTCTGCAACACTCTGCACTCTGCAACACACTATTTACTTCCTCACTTAATACAACAACACTCATGCTTCTTTTTTCACCTTCTATCTCACCAAAGATTCCAACTTTTTACACTCTCAAATTTTCTCTTAAATACACCTTCATCATACCTTCTTCCTAAATATGCATTACATTATGTCTTCAAATATGACTGAAATGAAATGCATGGACATGGTAGAGTTAGATTATGTAGTGTTGCTTGGTGTAGTTATTGGTAGAGTTAGTGAAACTTATTCATCACTTTCTTTTCTTTTTTCTCTCAGATTTCTAATAATCATTTTTTCAAGTTCTAATAAAGTATGAGTTGAATTCACTAAAGATTGATATTACTTTTATTCCAAATGTTTAGATGATGGATTTATCAACATTCATTTTTATATATTTTCAAACTTTTTATTTTAACTTAACGTAGATTTATTCTTGAATTTTTAATATTTAGTCACTAAAACTTTAGTTTTCGAAAAAAATGTTATATTGAAATTATTTATATTTTATTTATATAATACCATTCTTAAATCATGGGATATTAGGAGCACGTACGCATGTGATTAATAATTAATTAGAACTTATTTTGTCTAAATAAAAGTGATTTGTGGAGTTTGTCTTTTTGGTTAGGTCAGGGAATATATTTGTAAAGAGTTCAAGCTTCTTCCTTTGACCCTACCCACGTGTAAAAACTTTCTCAGATATTTAATAATTTAATGCATAAATAAATAAAATATAATAAGATTTGAAAAGTAGAATATTCTCTTCTTTTTTTTCTCTTTTTTTCTCTTATTTAGCTGTAAGCGTACGAGAATTGCAAATGATATTTTTATGCAATACACACGTTCCATATTTGAAACTAATGTTTCAGGATTCGATGGGATTAAAATTTGGGCTATTTTTTTCGCCTTTTAATTGCACGCGTTATTATGTTCCATTCATTCTTCAAGTTTTTTTTTTTTTTATCTCGAACAAACTAATTGTATTTATCCTCTGTGTTTTTTCAGTTGGGATGGGTATTTTGTTGATTTTTTTTTAGTAAAGTAGGGTCAAGTTAAGTAAACAAGCATGGAGAATAAAAAGAAAGAGAAAAGAGAGAAAAATGAATTTTTTTTTCGTCATTGTGGTAGTTCATTAATTCACAATTTTTCGTAGTTGTGTAAATAATAATTGTTCAGAATTTAAGGAGAGGTGGAGGTTGAACGGGTGAAAAAGAAAATATTTAAATTGGAAGGTTAATTTAAGGTGAAAGATTTCATAGGGTTTAGGGTAACAAGAGGAAGAAGATAAGATAAAGATAAGATAAAATGTACATTGGTAAAATAATAAGGGTCCAATGGTGGGTAATGGAAGAGATTAAAAAAAAGGTTTTAATAATAGTTTGTTTTTTATATTGAGGTTTTTTTATTTGTTTTAATTTTTTAATTTTTTTTATTAATTTGAGTCTCTTCAGAAAAAATAAATCAGTGTAGTCCTCTATTTTTTTTTTTTAATAACTATTTGTTTTCATTTCCTTGATTCGATATTAATGCTATTTGAGAGAGGTTATAAATCAAAATTTAGATTATATTCTATCTTGAGATCTCTCTTTTGTGTTTCCAGGTTTTGATATGTAATATTTTTTAACCAATGGCATCTTTTAGATTTTAAATTTTTTTAATACATGACATATTCCAGAATCGATTTAAGGCCCAAAAAATGCCTCCAAATTTTTGTATACATTATTTTTAATTTTTATCGAAATACTAAAAGATTAAAAATAATAAGTGTAAAAACTTAAAACTTAAAAAATATTACCAATTTCAGGTACGTGAACATAAACTTAATTTCTTTAAGAAGAACTAAATAATAAAAACTAAATAAATAATTAGGCTTAAGCCTTCAATTTATTTATATAATTTTTTTAACCGAATTTTTTAACAAAATTTTTAAAAACTTGGATCTTATGTAAAAAATTTAAATCTATTTATTTTTCTTTAAAGTTTTAAGTTAAGCCTTTAAAAATCGTCTGATTAAATTAAGGTTTACGTAAATGATATGAATTTTGTAACTAATATGAAATATTTAATATACAAATAATTTAAACAATTACATAGATTAATAAATATATAACTTGAAGATATTATACACAAAATTATTATTTATATTATATTTAAATAAATTGTGTCATCGTGTTTAAAATTATATTTTAGATAGTCATTATATACCTTTCCTACGTGGTCGACTGAAATTAAAATGAAGGAAAATGTTTTCTTTACAACATTTGCACAAGTTGGTAATTTATATTTAGGGATATTTTAATTATTACAAAAGTTAATTTTTGTATTTGTAAGAAAAAAAGAAATTAAAAGATAAAATAACAGAGGTAAACTATGTGTACAAATTTGTTATACGTCAAAAATAACAGTACCTAATGAATTTATTCCCATTAAACAGTGCATTTTACAATTTCACAATGTAGTTATTTTGATGTAACTATCATTCCTCTCTCATCTCACTATTTCATTGGGATGTTGTCCACACAGAACAGTGACACATGCACCCCACCTTAATCATTCAACCCATCAAAAACACCAACCAAATGAATTTAACCAAAATCACAAAATCACTTTTGCCAAACCTTTTCATTTTGTTTCTACAAACAAATGCGTCTTATTTGTTCACCAAAACTTAAACATAATACTGGATTCTGTCGGTGTTATTTTGTGATTAGAGTTAGAACTTCAGTGCAATTATATATGTAATGAAAGATTTGAAAGAACAAGTTTGAAAGAGTGAGAAACAGGGAAATCCCTGGGACCATAAAGCACCCAAAACATTGTACTTAGGCAGAGAATGATGAATAAGCAAAAAAAGGAGTTGTCTTTGAGTGTTAGCTCAAACCACAATAACAGAAAATGGGGTAGTCAATGAGAGAATGAGAGAGCAAAAAGAAAGAAAGAAGAACAACATGGAAAGCAAATAGCACACAAACACATTGGATCCCTTCATGGAAACACATATAAACTTGAACAACATTTGAAAACAGATAGAAAAAGGGGGAGCAATATTAAAGAGACCTCACAAATCACAACATAATGTGAACCCCACCATGTAAGTACATTATTGGTCTTTGATTCAAGTACAAGGACTGAAGGACCCCACTATTCAAAGCTTAACTCAACCATCTGCAAACACAAAAAATGCCACTCATAAATAATTTCCAAGCCACTTATGACCCCATCATGAAAAAACAAGAAAGACACACACAGTCATAGTCATTGTTCATTACCTCGTTGGGTTGTTGAACTGAAAGTTGCAAAATCATGGGAAGAAGTGGGAATGGAAATTGAGAGCTGGGTGGTGGATGATTTGTCATCCAAATCTAGCCATGATCCTCTGCTCTTCGGGGGCCATTCATCGAAGAACCGATGAACAGTTCTCTGAGGTTCTTCTTTCCCAAGTTTCATGAAAGTTTCACACTTTATATCACTGCCAGTTCCTGATATGTAGCAACCCTGATCTTGCTGGGGCTGTTTTGAGTTGTTGCCACTGAGGCTCTGAAGTTGCAGGTAGGAGTACTCGTTGTTGTCGTTGGACAAACCAGAGCAACTCCTCTGTTTCGATGAGGAAGAAGAGCTTATGGTCAGTGGTGTGAGTTGCCATGAATCTTCCATCGAGGAAGCAGAGAAGCTTCTCATTGTTCCAGAAGGTTCCGTGAAGAAGGCATGCTCATCCACCTCCTCTTTCAGTCCATACACATACCTGTTCCTTTTCCAAGAACAAAAGGAGAATCACTCACATATCACTCAATGATAATAAGTACTTACATGTTGGTCTAAATTATAAAAAGATAACAGAATCAAATTTCTTTCCGGATTCTAAAATTTCTATAATAAATATGTTAACTTTAAAGTGTCTGTAAACTAATTAGAAAAAGCAGCATCATGTTCATTTAGCAAAAAAAGAAAAGATATAAATCTCTTGGACGAACCAAACATGATAGATGTTTGATTTATTTTCTGCTGCAAGTACTTGTTGAGATGTTATGTAAAGAAGAGCTATGTTATGTGTGTGGATATATATGTAAGTGTGAAGTAGTACAGCTTTTAGATATCAGAAAAAAGAACCTGCAGTCAGTGTTGTTATTCTGAGAGCAAGAAGCAGTGTCGAGAAACAAGGGGGCACTGTTGTCTTGAAATGACAAAGCAACACCGGAAGAGGGTCTTGAAGGATGATGATAGAGGAAGGAGTGGGGGGAATGTTGAGGGTGGTGGTGATGGTAAGTGTCATGAGAGAGAGAATGAGTGGTTGGAGAGAGTGCAGGACTGTTTTTGGTGATTGATAAGATTGTGGGGGTTGAGGCATCTGTGATCGTTGTTGCTGTCGTTGGTGATGTTTTCAAAACTTCCACAGGCTTTCTTGAACGGTTTTTCCCTCTGTGCATGTGCCTCTCGCAGTACTTTGAATCTGGATAAGCCTCCTTTGAGCACCTCCATTTCTTTCCATCTGTTCTCCTGCATCTACCTGGCTCAGGGTCTATTTTCCTCCCCAATCCCATCGGCAAATAGTTCCACCCAACTGCATGCACACCAAACAAACCAGAATCAACACAAACATCCACAAAAAGAATCTTTCAAGACATCATAGCTGATGTTGCAAGACATTATAGATAAATAGAATTGCAATTGCATGTCTCGAAAACCTTGATCTAGGCACTAAAATGATTCTTTAAAACCTTAGGTATGGAGAATACAATAATGACGATGTTAGTGATGGAGGGTCTAAATAGTGTGTGTATGAGAGAGAGATTAAAAGTTGAAACTTTGTGGAGAGTATTATGCAGAAATGTAAGATGGACTTACAGTGTTGAGAGTGGTGAGGGAGGAGCCTGGAGGAGAGAGGAGAGTCCAAGTGGGTTCTTTTGATGGTGAAGAGAAGGTCAGGGGGGATGGAGATACCTGAAGCCATGTATTTGTAGATGAGGGCTTGGTGTTCGAGCTCTTGCCACTGGGAAGGAGTGAAGGGGAACCTGTTCCTTCCATTCATGATCAAGCAGAGGGAATGGGAAAGAACAGGAAAAATGAAAAGAGTAAAAAGGAATCAAAGAGCACAAAGGGTGAAGAGTGATAGTAACAAATGAAACAGAAGCTACTGAGACCTCACAGTGTAGTTAAAGAGAGGACAGTTTCAGGTTCAGGGCTCTCAGGTTGGGGAGAAATGTGAGGAGAGGAGAGTGTTTATGGGGTTATTGCTTGTTGTTTGTTACATTTGCCCCTTGGTGTAGAGTAGGTATATTTATTTCAGGAACCATTGTGTTACAGTAATAAACTAATGGTTCTGATTACATAGCTGCATGCCAATGCACAAATGCGCACACACACACACAAACACTTTTTTCTTCTTTTTTTTTCTCTTTCTCTCTCTCAGCTCCTATTATGACTGCACCTCTCTGTTGCTACTGCTTCTGCGACTAAGCTGCCTCTCTGGCAGCCCTTGTCTCTGACATCTTTACGGAAATCCATAAACTAAAGGAGAGAGAAAGAAAAGGTCCTAAAGACAAAAGAGGAAATAGTTATTATTGGTATTATTGTATATGAAACTATTTAAGCGTTGGTGTCTGAAGCCAATGCCTGTCTGAGAAGATTGTACGGTTGGAGCTTTTACTGCTACTAACTCATTTACTTTTTCTGTTCCTTTACCTCAGACTCAGACCCTCCCACTTACAATTTGACCTTTTTCCATTCGAGAAATGTAGAAAATGAAAGATGCACAGAGAAAGCTAGAACCATTTTTCAATAAAAATAAAACAAATTTGCTTACATTGTTTACAGGTGTGTGGATATTGTTTAACTGGGGTTATTTTGTGTTGTCCTTTTGCTGGTTCCGTTGAAACAAGTTGGAGGTTCTGTTAAAGCAAGGGTACTTAGGGAATCCAAGTTCCAAATATTTATTTGTACTTACAGTGGTTAGTGCTCAGATGCTGTGAACTTTATTCAGTGACTTGGTATTAGAACTTGATCCTCCGTTTACCCTGGAAGTTCAAGATCATTCCCTTAGAAAATTTACACAGAAAACAAAACACCAAACTTTATATGTCCACCCGTACTCAAACCGAAACGGCCATCACATGCTTAAATATGCGATATGCCACCTTTTTTCTGTTTTATGCAAGACAGAAGAAAATGGCAGAAAGGAGCATTGTTTGAGTTTCATAAGCAGCATAAATTAATCAATGAGAGCAAATTGTTGGAAACACGTGCTAACTAAGCTAAGTACTACCACTGTGCCCTGATGCTCGCTTCTTAAGCGTTGCAGAAGACTACAATGTGAATGTAGATTGCAACCAAAAGCAGGTGAATAGTGTTGGTCTAGCTAGCCAAACACATATGGTCCAGGTCACACAAGTTTTGATGGAGCAAAACCAATTCAACCGAAAAGGGGACACATAACTACGCAAGTAAAACTAGAGACATAGATTGGCATCACTATTTATGTTGTTTGGTTGCATTAAAACCTTTGGAGCTATTCTTGTGTTGTAAGTTTCGCAGTACAATTGCACGATTTTTATCCCCCCAGTAAACACAATTGCCTAAACACATTGTCTCTACCTTTGTACAACACTTCATTTCAACCAACCAAAAGAAAAAGAAAAGAAAATATCCGCATTGTGTGTACGTACGTATGTACTTTTCTCTGTTCTCTCTTCCCTCTTAATTTAATACTCCATTTTACCCCATAACTTCATATAACCATGTAACTCTTTTTACCTCACCTTTGTTAGGTACTCACACTTCCTTCAAATTCTAACAAATTTAAGTACTTTGCTGCTTAACTGTCATAAACACACCCTCTCAGATTTATGCTGATATAAGAAGCGTGTTGTGTTGGAACAGAAGATGATATTGCACATAACAAAATATTGTATTTTTTGTATACGTTAACACTTGCAAAGTGAAAGCTGCGAGGTCACTGCTAAACCATACATGTCATGTAATTTTTTTTTCTTCTGACAGTATTATTTTGTAGTGTTGTCAAAAGGGTAGAATATCCTTTGATAACTCCATGACATGTTAGCAAAACAGCATTCATTATCCTCACCAACAGTTGAAGAAGCTTTATGAATATTAACATTTGAAATTGATGATGTCAGCTAGAGGATTCAATCATAACATTTATTAGCAAATATTAATGTAAGTTGCTACCCTTTTGGTTGGAAACAGTTTTTCTTTGGTCAAAATAATCAAGAAAAACAAAGTAAACCCAAACCCCACTTCAACAAACCAACAAATACATGTGTAAATCATTTATCAGAAAAAAATACCAGCCAAAATTTATTAGGTTGTTGGATGTTTGACTCCATCTACCAACTTGGCAAATGTCAAGTGAAGTTTTTCCATTTTTGTTGTTTTATGGTAATAGCCAAGTAAATAACTAATTCAGAAGGAAGAGTGAACTGTTACAAAATCTTACTGTCATATACTGCATTATACACCCTTTAGTTTTCTTCAAACAGAATAACATTTTTCACAGAAATATACAAAATATGAGTATTAATCTGTGCATTTGAGTGAAACAAAAGGGGAAGCAGAGGATTTGCAACAAATTTCTTGAAATCTTTTTTATAAACGAGAGAAAGAAAGTGGTAGCAACACACTGTATTGTTTGTTTCACTTTATGAAAACAGAGAGGGTGAGTGAGGTGTATAAGCATGGCATGTACTTTTGTTGATATTTTGCAGTGTGATGGTCATAATCAGTAAGTACAAATGGTTAATCAAGGCTCCACAAAACTACCAAGTTACTTGAAACGGTGACACATTTAAGAAGTAAAAGGTCGGAAGCAGAGACACATCAAATGTTTCCATTAATGTAACAGCCAGAAGGGCAAATCCCGGCATCTTTGCTGTAGCATTCTGGTTTAGAATCAAACACAAACTGAACTGCCACATCTTCGACTTGGACCACCCTCTTCAGTCCACACAACCCACGCTTTCTCAACACTGCTCATGTCCCCACTTCCATTTGCGAATTCACCATCTTTAAATTCTGCATATTATTTTTCAAATTCAACAACACCTTCAATTTTAATGCAGACCTTTTATCTTCTTCTCATCTCTTTAAAGTTCGTATGATCAAAACATTCCAGGGTTTGTTTTTCTTACCTTTGTTTCGGTAATGCTCCTAACTAAGTATTCTGGTTTGAAATTTTTGTTCAATGTACGAAAAGGAACAAGGTTAAAAAAGGGTTTTGTTTAACCCACCAACTTTTCAAACTTGTTAGTTACCCCTCTTCGATTACCATGTTTGGTTAAAGGTGTGACTGACAGTTACTTACTTGTTATTAAGCTTTATTGTCAAAGAAACATTTTATAGAAGTATTTTCAGAAGTTTACTCATGTTCGTTTTACAAGATTTCATTGAAACCAACAAGGTATTGGTTGGGAGTGATGTTAGATTTGGACGAGGTGATGAAAAGTAAGAGAATTGAAAATGATAGAAAGGAAGAAAATTAGAAGTGAAAGTAAATTTGTTTGAATAAAGTGAAAAAAAAAAGTAAAAAGAGACGGCAAATAAATAAAAGGTTTATATGGTTATATGATTACAACACCTTCATAGCATGTGGAGATGATACATCACAATTGTTTGGAGTTGCTTCAACTAACTTTATTGTTGGAGGAAGGTGAAGTGCTCATTCAAATTGTTTAATTTTTTTTCCAGTTACTATATTTTATAAATGAAATATACATTATTTTATTTTCTTTCTTGGCGAGTCTTACGAAGAAGAATAATTGAAATAAAGAATAAAATAATAAACCAAAACATGGTGAATAAAGCATATCAAAATGGAAAAAAAAAATCATAAACACATCAAAACCACGATATCACAATCAAATTAAAAAAAAGTTACACACAAGTAAAGATCTAAGTCTAAATAAGAAAACTACAAAATAAATATAAAAAAATCACTCTGCTGAGGTGTGTTTCATTGTCGGAAAAAGTCTTTACCCTTGACTTTCTCATCATGGTCGTTTGGAGTTGGATTATGAGAAATATATTGACCCTTTTCTCGTCTCTCCCGAGAAAGGAAGAGGAAAAAGAGGTTATATAGGAAAAAAGGAAGAAAGGAAGAAAATTTGAGAAAACTTGGTGGAATAAATAAAAAGGAAGAAAAGAAGAGCTTAAAAATTTACCATTGAAGGAAATTAATGTTGCAAACGTGTTCTTGAAATTATTAAAATTTAATGAGATAAAAATGTCTCTATTATAAGATTATCAGTGTATCAGAAGACATAATACTGATTCAATAATAATTAAATGTGTGAAAAACACTCAATTATTAAATTTAATAACTCATTAATTCAATATTAGAAGAAGAGTAAAGAAATATAAAAGTAGGACAAACATTTGGTTTTCACAAATAAGATAATTAGTCAATTAAAATGAAACAAACTTCACCTCGTAAGTGATTCCCAGGTAATATGGTACTTGAACTCACAAAAACAAACAGCAACCAAATCATTTAAACCTAAGAGCATAAAACATTGGTTGCAATAGATTAAAATTTAGTAATATCAATCATAACTTTTCGTATTGGTGCATGACCAAATACTACAATCAAATTAATATTTACAAATACCGCAGACGCATAGAGCCCAAGGGAGAAAAATTTAACTCAACATAGAAAAATTATACAACAATGAACTTGCGTTCAACCTTGAAACGAAACAATAACATAATATAACCAAAATATTCTGCATGGCAACTCTATTCCTTTTGTAACAAAGAGAGAACAAGGTCTGTATGTACAGAAAAAAGTTGTGTATCCACGAAAAGCTGTTTAGCACAAAAAGGGGAGAGAGAAAATACAAAAAACTGAATTAGTAGTTTGAATATATTATCAAATATAGAAATGTTTATCTACTAAATGACGCAGCCAAGAGAAAAGAGATTATGCATATATTCAGAGAGAGAATTTGCAAGTCAATTTTCATCATTTGATCATTTTGAACTTATACTAGCAAATTTAACTAAAATTGGCATACGTAGTAAGCATAAGGTATGATTGTAAGCTCAAGAAGATACAAACCTTCATAAAATGCCGATCCCGGTAAGGGAAGGAATCAATGAAACTCTCCTTCAGAAGCAATGATACCTGAAGGTACAAACCATAGTCACAGATCTTCCTAATATTTACAAAAATATGCTATTTTAAAAGCAAACCATTGTTTAAATTTCAGTTTAAAATAAATAAATTATATATAATCTTGTTTCAATTACTGTTTTCTATCTATGTATTTTAGTACACCCAAGTTTATCTAGCAGCCTCCAGATAATCTAGGCTTTGGGTCATTCATATCACAGAACTTGTCACCAACAACAAAGACTATTAAGAGTAAATTAAGGTATTCATTGAAAACAGTTTCACTAAAAACAGACTATTGTTTTTAGTTATACGTAAGAAGTAACTTAAAATTACAGTTAAAAATTAACCATTTCATAACAGGGATTTACCACGTAATACATAATTGACACCCTTTTAATGCATAAAAGTAAGACCAAGTACAGGTTAGTTTTAAATTAAAATTCTCAATCAAATCCTTATTTTACCAGAGGTTAGAACAATTAAGATAAATATCAACTTGTGTAACTTGATTTGTTGGTGAGACCAAAATACAAACCTTATCGTCATTGGATTGTACATTGGTGATCGTGTGAGAACGGATGTTACAGCAAAGAGAATCCAAGTAAGATCTTAACACCGAAAGGAATCCCTTTGCAGCTTCAATCTGTAGGAAAATTAACACACGAGTACAGATTAAAATGTTGACACAATTTGACACTGCCTAGAGTGACATGTGGAAACAACCGAAAAATTAGATATATCTGAGGATGCATAACCAATGATGAACTGCTAAAAGCCTGTATAAATTGTTTATTGCAAAATATTAAGTTGCTTTGACAAAGTACATGTAAGCATGACTAATGTGTAATTATCAATAATCTAATCATGATATCAAAGGTGACCAAAAGTGGAGAATGAGAAGGATGGAGAGCAATAAAAAGGAAATCAAGAACAGTACTAATGGATAATGGTTATTTCATTAAAATGGACACACCTGCACTTCCGTGCATTCATATACTGGCCTTCTCCTACCCAAGTAACTTTCTCCTACAAGAGTTGAATGATAAGGACGTAAAGAAGAGACTAGCTCTTTCTGTCTTGGCAATTGTGGTATTGTTGGTGACTTCACCTATTTCAACAGAATAGCAATGTGATAAGAAACCATGTGTGTCTACGCTGATGTTATCAGACAATCACATGAAAAACAAATAATCGTGCTGTAAATGAAAATAAATGGCTAGTATTCTCATAATTATGGAAATAAATAAAAAAAAAAAAGCAATTAGAAAAGCTCTTTCCGTGATCTCCAAACCTATGACAAATCCCTGGGAGCTTCGGATATAAATGTTCAACATATATAACACTTCACCTATTCCTAAGCTTTAGCTGCAGCCTCCAGGTTTTTAATTCTTTTTCTCCCATTACATGGTCAGCATACGAAGTATCGTTTGACTAGATCAAACTTTCAAATTAAATTATGAACTTACTAAAATTGAATATTGCCTCAACCAAATCTCATCAACCTAAACGCCACACTACTTAGTCTAATAAAACACAAACTTAACTCTAAAGATATGATTAAGTCCAAAACTAACATTTTAAGATAGTATAAGAGTCTATCTTCGCAACTATTATTGAGTTTATCATGTTACTTGCTATCGGACTACTATTGAATCACTTATAAAATATTTAGTCTCACACTCAAGATGTCTAGTTTTTAGAAAAAGGAGATGTATTTCAGATTTCATATGAAGTAAAAATATAATAAAATGATGATATATATAAGTGACGAAAAGATTATATATAATAAAATGATGTTATAAGTCAATTTTGTGGGTTGAGCTAGGCATTGACCCGCATTCTAAGAATTTTTGTAAGCATCATTGGCCGGTAAGTCCTTCTCAATGGTTTTACATATAGTTTTCAGCCGTCTCCCTTTTGGTCTAGCAATTAAGCTACCCTCCATTTGAACTACTCTCCTTACTAGAGCTTAGACAAATTCCCTCCACATGCCCAAACCATAAAAGTCGAGTTCTTTTACCCATCTTTTCTACCAAGTGCTACCCTATCTATTCCCTAATTATTTGTAAAGAGAGAAACATTTGATGAATTGCGTCTATTTGGATTATTCAAAAAAACATATATTAATACTAGGTGTCATAAATACAAGGATAATTACAAGAATATACTGTTCTCTAATTAAAATATTATTCTTTCCTATTTACATGATTACACAAAATGTCAATTTGCTAGCAGATTTATGAACTTGTATTTCATAAGAAAACAGAAAAAAACAATACAATACAGTGGCACAATTAACAAACGATATGCAGATTAATGATTTCCTTCATTGCAAGCAATGATTTCACAAATGTAAAAAAAGATGATGCATACTAGTGTTTTGTTTCACAATTGTTAAGATAAAGAGGATTTATTTTTACCTGGTTTCTATCAGCATCAACTAGAATGACATTGGTAAACTTTGACTGAACTTCACTAGTCTTGTTCCTGATACCAACCTAGAAATTAATTTTGTTGGCAGTCAGAGACATCACAAATGGAAGCATCAATGAAAAGATTAAATAAAAAAAAAGAAAGTTGAACTTAAAACCAAATTTGAAAAGCACTCTTGAATAGCAAATCTAATGGTTTCTTCTAATGTATGAAAAGAAATACTAAAGTTTGACCAGCTTCAAAGCAATACATCCAATATCAATATCCAAGTAATAAATTGACATGTGCAAGGGAGCCTGTTTTTCAAAGAACAAAATATTTCAAAATGCAAAAAGCAACCTGATGGCCTTGCTTCAAGAAGATAATATTCTTATTAGTTAAAGCCAATAACTAAATACTCACTATATAAGGGACAGGTGCATCTAAAAAGTCAAGCATGTCATTTGGTAAAACCTGGAAGAACATGTTCTCGTCAAATACCGTAAGGTGAAATATACAAAGTAATAACTCATTCACTTTAATAGGGAAAAGAGAGAAATCAAACTGGCATTAGCAGACTTTGCCACCGGTAAGGCTGGATTAGGGGAATAACTGATAAAACTGAAGCAGATAGGATTCCCTGATCATGAAAGAAAATTATAAGAATTATAAATCAAACCAGTAAAACTATTTCTAATATGCACTAAGAAAGAATATAAATGAGCTTTGCAGTTATATTTACCAAATTGTCTCCTTAAAGATTGAGTGTGAAGCAAAGATGTGCATATTAATCAAGAGAATTATAGACATACTTGTTTAATTGTTAGAGTGACTAATCAGTAAAACAAGAGGATAAGAATGCTGTTGCAAGATAATCAAATCATATGCAAGGCATTAACATTCAAAATAAAATGCAAAATGAGTAACAACATATGCATAAGAGCTTGCACGCAAAGACAACAATGACAAGAAACCAAAATAAAAATATAATTACTACTGTTCCCAATAGACCAGGGACCCCTGTCAACATGGGAACAATAATGTCACCAAAGGACCACATACATAACCAATAACTGCACATGATCAATACAAACTTGATTTAAGTACAAGACATACCAAATTAGAACAGACAACAACTATCTGCTTCTCTAGCAGAACTCCTGCAAAGAACGTTAACACCTGCAGGGTGCAGAAGGGACACAAACAATTAAACCAACTCATAATTGTAAAACTCAATAAATAAGCATTATGAAACTATTACACTTTGAGCTCAACATTACAACTTTAGGAAAGGCATTATTGTGCCTCTAATTAACTTATAGTAGAGGTGATCAAACTAACAATGCATACAAGGTTTTAAAATTAAATATGGAACATTTGATAACAAAGAAGTAACTCCACAGATAACATACTAATTTTCAAAGGATTAATGTTTTGAACACAAATAATGGAGGATGATATCATTCCATGTTGAGAAGAGAGAAACTGAGAAGAAATATACTGAATTCTGTGTTAAGCACACACATATTTTTATTTATAATGAAGAAAAGATACAATAATAAGGAATGAAGAAAAGATACAATAATAAGGAACAAACTCAATATCTAATAATGGAAAATATTTTGATAAGATATTTCTCTATCAAATAATATCATATTCCCTATTTAATGTAATCAAATCATATTTCTAACACTCCCTCTCAAGCAGGAGCATATGTATTATTTATGAGACAATCTTGTTACAAATGTCATTAACACAAGATGTCTTGAGAGAATCATGTCAGCCAGTTGGTTGTTGGAATCAATAAGGTAGATAATGACAAATTAATCTTTAACCCTTTCCTCAAGATAAAGCATATATATCATGAGTCAAGCTTGTTAGACATGTTAGATGGCATGCCATTTGCTATTGAGCCAGTTGGTTGTTGGAATCAATAAGGTAGATAATGACAAATGATAACTTTAACCCTTTCTTCAAGGTAAAGCATATATATCATTAGTCAAGCTTGTTAGAGACATGTTAGAGGGCGTGCCAATTTCTATTGAGCAGAAACTGCTTGGAGAGTCCAATGGCTGCCAGAAAACAAAAACATCGATAGCAGCAGTATTATTTGAGAAAGCTTGGCAATAAACAATATTTAACAGAAAAACATTTGCGGTGAACAGTGTTCACGGGAAAAACATTAGTGGTAAAAAGTACTCACCAGAAAACATTGGTTGTAAACTATACTCTACAGAGAAACGTTAATAGTAAACAATACTTACTGCAAAAACATTGACGATAAGTGTTGGAGATCCCACATTGGCTAAAAATAAGGCAAATTTATAATATGTAAGTGGATACAAACCTTACCTCATAAACAGGTTTTGTGGGATTGAGTTACGTTTAAAGTGCACTTCTTAATTCTTAACATGATATCATAGTCATAGATTAAAGTTTATCCGAGCGAGATTTGTGGTTTCTTAAGCCTATTGTACCAACCGCTATCGGGAGATTTGTTGTTTGTTGAGTCTATTGTGCCACCCACTATCAGAACACCCCTTAATATCTAGTCTCATGCTCAAGATGTATATACCTCAGTGTACATAGACTAGAGATAAGGCGAATTTATAGTATGTAAGTGAATGCAAACCTCACCTTACAAACTGATTTTATGGGGTTGAGTTAGGCTTAAAGTTCATTTCTTAATAATAAGTAATATTTGCTTAAAAAAGTCAGCAGTAAATAGTACCCGCTGGAAAAATAAAAGTTCACTGGAAGGTCATCAATGATGAACAATAATGCAGGTGGTGAAGAGTGTATTTGTCATGAACATGCATCATGGATTTGAGTTTCCTTCTCGTTAGGCTCTAAATACCATGTTGGAAGGATAGAGACAAAACAAGTGCTGGAGGATTGTACCGCTATAGTATCATGTTGAAAAGAGACAAACCGAGAAGGAATAGAATGAATAATATACTTATTTATAATGAATAAAAAACAATAATAAGGAACAAAATCAATATCTAATAATGGGAAATGTTTAGAAAGAATATCTCCATTGTAGAAGTTATACCCAAGGTCATAAGTTTAAGACTTGCATCTTATAAGACCTCTTTATTAAGGTATGTAGATATGACAAAAAATTTAAGATTCCGAGTCCTAAATAAGAACAAATGTCATAGGAATAAAACACTATTTTTGTTGTCTAGGAAACATTAACAACCATATAAAACATTAATTAAAGTGTGGATCTTAGGAGACTCTTCCATTGAAGTAAAAGTTGCAAAGATGTCTTAAAAGTAATTTAGCACGATGAAACCCATAAAAAGTAAATTAAAACCTCATATAATGACTATTGCAATGGAGATGACCTAAGATATTTCTCTATCAAATCATATCATATCAATCTCCCTATTTAATGCAATCAAATCATATCTCTAAAAATTAGTTATAAAAGGCTTATCCACAAATTAGATAGATGCTGAAATAATGGTAACTTCTCCCACTCAAAACCATAATGGATCAACCTGCATATAAGCTCAAGCTTGAACTTATGCCACTAAATCTATTGTGGAAAGAATTAATAATTCATTCACTTGGAAATCAAGCATGATGATACATGCAATATATATATGGAAACAAAATAGATTTCAATGTCTTGGAAAAAAGCATAAAACATACATTTTCAAGTCTCAATGTACCGCACAAGCAAGCTACAGCCCATACAGATAGTGCATTTGCCTCTTCCACCACAAGAGCAATATGTGCCTGATATTAACAAACAACAATGAAGTACTGTATCAATGTGACTATGAAACAAAGTATTTTCCATTATACGAAAACATCAAATCTGAAGTGTAACGGAAGCAGACTCTTCCACTAAAAAATTATCATGACAACATACATCAACTAGCTCCAGACCAGTACTGAACGTTTTCAAATCAACTGTTGAGCCAGCAAGACGAAGAACTGACTCAGCTGATCTCTGATATTCCAAGGGATGCAAGTGCTCCAGAGGATGAAATATAACTGATGAGCCCCTGGCAGGGTAACTTAAACGGTAGTACTCGCTTATAATTTGTAGTGGTCCATGGTTATTTTCCTGGGAAATTGATAAATTACCATCAGCTACAAAATATAACAAAGAATGGTGACTAACAAGGCAAAAACAGATATAGGTGCTCATCAAGCTACAAACCTTTGCCCATTCAAGAATATCATTTAAGTCATTTAAATCTTCTTGGCCGGAGAAAGATGCTTCTTCTGTCTCATTATCATCAACATCACTCCTAAAATTTCTGTCTTCACAAGGTGATCCTTGAAAACTGCATAAAAGGCAGGAATCAGAACATCTGATTAAGATGAATCCCCTAGAACAAAGAGAAAATTATTTCATTGACAGAAATTGTCCAATATAAGATAACTTTGCACAAAAAATCACAACAGCAACACATATAAAGCAAAGACATAAATAGGAAAAGAGCACTCTAATCCCTGTGCATGTCTGTCAAGCAGGTACTACAAAGTAAAATAAGAAGAAAAATGGGAGGGAAGAGGGGCATTTCACTCCAACAGAAGATAAACCACAATGAAGACATTATATTTCTTAACAAAACTAAGACCCAGTGACATGAACCTGCAGGAAGATTCAGAGCTTTCATACTGGCAATAGCGCAGGAGGGGCAGAATAGCATTAGGTAAATGTTTGTCTTCTGACTGTTTGTTTGTAGCAAAGGCATCTCCATACTGATCACTATTTTCAGAATTTGTAGGGCCAGAATCTTCTTTGGCTGCTGTACTATCTGTTACATTATCAGCAACCAAAACATCATCATAGTTGATTCTCTCCTTATATGTCTGCAGCTCCCCATCAACCACTAGGTGCTTTGGTTGACCATCATCCACGATGTTTTCAGGTGTAGAATTTCCCGCTCTCAATGGAGAAATTATTGGATTTCCACCAAGTCTATCTTCTATTGGTCCATCACTCACCAAAGCACTCTCAGAGTAGCCCTCTGGATTTTCTTCTTTTAAGCTATTACCTTCATCAAATTCTAAATTTAAATCTCCAACACTTCTTGTCAACCGCTCTAGCCTTTCTTGAGTGAAGATGCTACAAAGATATTAGCACAATAAAATGAGCAAAAATCATACAACCATATTTCTCATTTGTTAGAAAGTAAACAATTTTAAGTATCATGCATTAGAATAAAATGTGTGAGCACATACTATCCATAATTCAAATATTTCAGCCAAATACGGTTAATAAACAGCATGTCAATCACATGAAAAAAGGAAAACATATTTCATACAAGCATCTGAAATCTGATGATGAAGGGCATGGAGCAAGAAAAACAACAAATAAAGATCCTCAATTTATAAGTTGAGTCCTCATTATACACAACCAGATTTTTGCCACAACATACTACATCGTAGCTCCTGGAAAGATTGTACTTTCTAATTACAACCAACCATTACATTTATTTGTTTCACCTAATCTTTGGGCATGAAGAAGCGGTTTTTTCCTTTTTCTCCGGCAGCAAACCATTTTAAGATGTGTACAAGTACGTGCATGTGTATTTGTGCATATTCTGCCCTAGGTGGCAAGTAAATATGCTGACACTTTTTAAATATCCTGTTATGAGAGCATAAATTGCCACAGTTTTGTAATGCATTACTTTAATGGAATGCAAATATTCATTTTACCGTATGTTTTTATCTTCACGTTAATATACTTAGTTGATCACAGTGACAATTCAATTTTGCAAATTTTACCATATACGAATATATTACAGACTAACACTTGACTTTTTTCACTGTTTTGATGCATACAAGGAGTGCAAAAAATCTTACTGTTATACTGACCATCCTTCCAAAATTTATTAAATTAAAGAGCACAAAGAAATTGCAAATATTTTCTACGTCTAGGTTCCTTATGCTGACTCTTGATTACAGATACCTACCTATTCAATACACCAAAGTGCAATTCAAAAGCTGGAAGCCTTGAAAGAATGCAGTAACATCTCTGAGTGGTTAGTATATGTCGTCTCAAAGACGAGGAAGAAGGCTGCTTATCAGAAATCAGAGAAACCAATCCAGAAGGCTTTTCCACTAGTTCTTCAACTAAGACACAACACCCATAAAGTGTTGAGTTGTCAGCACCCTTCGAAGTTAAAGTAACAAACAAAGAAACAAAGTAACACTGTGAGGTAACTGATGCAATTTCAACATAAAAAAATAATCAAGGCAATGTTTGTTATGGTAGATTTGGAAAGAAAACAAAGCAAATGATGCACATAAAGTACAGCCTAGCTAATTGACAACAAGTGCCTTCATCCTAGCCTCCTAAGGAATTATCCTGGATTACTTTCTGGCATGCACTTTGGCATACCTTCCTAAACTAGGTCTTAGGCCTCAAATTCGCATCAAGAAAAAAGGCTCTAGTCCAAACACATCAATCATATCCTTTCCTTTCTTTCCAAATCCACTCCACTAAACAGTGCATGCATTGTTGTAAATATTCAGACACATTGGTTCTCATATGAAAGAAAATCAATACATAGGTTAACCAGCAGCAAGAAAATTGTATTCTTGCACAAGGGAATATAAACTTCTATATTGCATGACCTACTGAAAACACAGTTAGCACTGGCAAAGGTGAAGCTGTTTTTTGCATCATATAATGAGGTAGACATCATCACCATTACTTGAATGAAGATCAAAGGGATTATGTCCAAAACTACTTCTGAAGTATCCAGGCTGAACATGCTCCAGCAATATAATAAAGTAATAAGGAAAGGTCCATCCAGAACAAAAAAAAAATGAAAATATATGCAAAAAGTACATTCCCTCAAGTAGTTTTAGAATATAATTTTAAAAAGTTGAATGCATCCAATATACCATCCCTGGAATACTTTTTCATCAAGAATGGAAAAATCTGTCCTAAGGTCTAAGAGAAGAATATGTAACAAAGTAACAATAAGATTGCTTTAGGTACCTGTAACCTGAATACAAATGACAAATCCCTTTGTTTAAGGTGTTCCTGCAATACACAAAACAGACCATAGTTATCAATATTTAACAACTTGCATATTCATTAGCACCCCATTGTTGGTCCTGATGGACCCCCAGTTCAGGTGCACCAAATAAATGGGGCAGAAATAACAAGAGCAGGACGAGAATTGAGGTGGTGGAGGACTCTGCATGAGAGGATCCTCCTAATAACAAGAATGGACAGGTGGCAGAAGATTAATGGTGAAGGGAGTGTGGGAAGCAAGCTGAATGAAACGATATGAGGGATGCAATGGGACAATATAAGGCATCAAATAAGTAGGGAATGTTTGAAGGCTTTTTGTCTAAGGGTAGAGTAGCATTCTGGCTTCTCCGAGTTATTTCAAATTTTTTCTATTCTATTTGTTATTCATATTGTTTCTATCACAGTAATTCTCTTTCAAGTACACATTTCTCTTTAATCCTGGTATAAATACATGATCTATCTATATATACTCATATGTGTCAAATAAGGTTGACAACACTTCGGAGTAAAGAAAAATTTGCTTGACATGGAAAGTTAAAGGACTGCAGAAGACAGCCTTTACTGAATGAAAGCATAAATGACTCAAAAACCTGAATCTGAAACACGTATCAGCAAACAAAGAAAATACAAAAAAAAAAAAAAAAAAATCAGAAAAAGTATATCCGGAAACAATATGACAACTTCATGCAAACGTGAAACATCTTCCAGAACGAAACATTATGCTACAACAAATGCCCAATAGTGTCCAAGATTCCATCACTGTATATTTATTTATCATATCTATGAAAATTGAAGTTGCATGTACGAGACAACCGATTTACAAAGATGGG
The DNA here is from genome assembly GCF_037176805.1 of Vigna unguiculata. NCBI lineage: Eukaryota > Viridiplantae > Streptophyta > Magnoliopsida > Fabales > Fabaceae > Vigna > Vigna unguiculata. Next base: position 65,540,708 of record NC_140794.1, read on the forward strand.
TAAGCCAATTTGGGTAGAATGTTACTATACGAATTTGTGTACTAGTTGTGTTGTGAGGGAGTGTGTGTATCAGTGGGCTAAAGCTTGCGCAGCCTATATTTCCAGAACTGCTTCAGTACTTTCAACTCATGGCCGTCTTAAGTCTATACCCTTTTAAGTTGATTCTAACCCACCAATGTATGTGGGACTTGTTTTCCAACACTTCCCCCTAAAAGTAAAATTGACATGGCCCCATGCTTATTTGTCTTTTTCAGCCCTGGCTTTATAACTCAAGCTTGGGCCTCAAAACGATAAAAGGTCTTGCTCTCATTTATTATCTAAGTTTATGCTACTGTTCCTGAACTTTAGAAGCCTCAGTCTATTTTCATTTTTTCCCTTCTTTTTTAGGGGGGACATTCTTTTGGTCTGACGCATACGTATTCTGGGACTTGTAATTTTCTTGGCCAGTACCTTTGTGTTTGGGGTTTAAATTTTCTCTTGAGTATGGGTTTCATACAATAATAGAATTTGCGGGCAATCCCTTGTCCAAGAGTAAATGAATGTATTAGTGGGTTTAACAATAATGACCTGTTTCCCTAAAAATACTCTGACACATTGGATTCAGTTAATAATTAGTTAATTACTGAAGGACGGAAGGAAGATAAAATCACATATTAATCGAATATTAAATTTCGAAACTAATTTTCATAAATAAATATTAATCAAACCTTTAACATTGCAAAAAAAAAAAAAAATACCTGCCCAAAAAGAATTTCGTTCAACTCACTCATGGAAGGGGTTCTCTCAACCGCACGGACCTGAAATTACATCCAACAAAATTAGAACCTGACTAAAAGCTCCACAGACCTTGTTCACGTACATGAAAATAAATAAATTGAAACACAGACAAATAGATGCCTGACCGCAGATGATTCACTATGCAAAGAATTTAAATACAAGAAATATTGACACCATTGATCACTTCAATTTTTCAGTTGCTATGCTTTATCAATACATTACACAAACCCAAATGATGTTCCCTTATTCACCCTAGCCCCACCCTACCCATTGCAACTTATGTGTTATGCTAGATTCCCAAGCAAGTAAAAGATGGAATCTCCAATATTGTTATCACACTGCAGTCTTACAGATGGGACCAGTGCCAATGAAGCTACAACAAGCTCACTGACATATCTCTTTTTTTTTCTCAATTACAGGGGAAATACTTCAATACTTCAGGTCATTTCTGTTTTCATCTACATAGAGCTTTCTAATTAATAACAAAGATAACATGTTGATATAGAAAATGAAGGCAGAAAAGATTGAAGTTCATTAAGTATACACCTACCTCTAAGCCTCCCGGGAAGCAGAAAGAAAGAAGATCTTTGCATTTAAGAGGCAGCTGTTTTTCTGGAGGGTAGACAAATAAGACCTGAAAAAATTGAATAATGTTCCTGATTTGAAAACAAAATAAATACTACAGACAGTAAACAATGAACTGTAGTAAAACTTAAATGGTAATGCATCAGTATCTGCTGATCACAACCTGAGGTTCAATATTGGGTTCTACACAAGATTCACTCTGATAACCAAGAGCACTTCTTAATTTAGCAGAGCCTTCAAACTTCCTATCAAGATATTGCCTTTGCAGTGCCTGAACATCACAATTAGGATGAAGTCCAACAACCACCATGCTCTCAAATAGTCGTGAGGGCTCCTTCCAAGTCTTATGGTCCTGTGATCTCATAAGATGAAGTGTATAAGGGACAGTATAGCTCATTTTTTTTTATAAGCATACAGTATAGTTCATGAGATATGCCCTAAGGCAAGAAGAAAACATGTAGATCCTAAAGTGTGAATGGCATGCAGAGTGAGGTGCTGAAAGTTCAAATAAGCAATGGATGCAAAGGCTGAACTTCCAATGAAAAAGAGCATTCTATACCAAGCGTTTCGTGATGATACAACAACAAGCAACTTTCTTCGTAGTTTATAGACGGAGGACTGAAGGAACACGTAAATATGGTACATTGAAGTCAAACATTGTATATTACCATATACTGCAACTGAAAGTTTGCAGCCCACTGACGCTTCAGACTAGTCAGGATTTCAGGATTATAATTTGTGTTTTCAACATCAGGAGTGTGTGAAAAGCCTTTTAACATTCGAGCAACTTGATACTGAAGCCTTTGAAGTTGACTACCACTATTATCATCTTTTGATGACATCGGAGAGTTAACAGCAGCAGCAACAGCTCTAGCCACATCCTCTCTTGTCTGCATAAAAAATGAAGCACCCCAACTAGGACTAGCTGACCCTTCTTCCTTGGACATTCCAGTCATCTGTGCCTTCATGAACATGACATTCAATGACACAAATAAACAAGAATTTCATGCAAGCAACACGAAAAGTACCTTTCAAAGCTAGACCTACATTAAATCTAAATGCATTCTGAATGATGAAAATAGTGGAGCAAGATTACAACTAAGAACAATTATACTGACAATCAAGCCACCAAAAGCTGAAATTCTTGAGCACCGCCTGTAATATGCTAACTCACAAGACATTAGGTGACAAAAGTAAAACTTCAATGATACTTGCTATTCATATCAACTGCTACTCTTGTTGGATCAACCGATGAAGACTTCGCCACTAGGTGTCATAGGTTGGGACGTGAAGTCAATCAAATACTAATGGGGGGGGACACTCACCAAATAAAAGCCAACAACTCTTAAAAAGCTAACTTAACTGATTAAAAAGTGATGTTAGCAACCTATTTTATTGCTAGTAACTATACCAACTGAACATACGAGAGCAAACAAACAACAAAGAAACCTATACCGGGTCCACAACAAATCGTGTCAAGTCCCATTTTTCCCATGTCTCCCATACAAACGCAAGCTTCCGCAGAACAGAGAAGCCCAAGGAAGATCAACACATACTAATACTACCCAATAACCCACTCAATTACCCATAGCTCTATGTTTCAATTTTCACGTTCTGTTCAGACGATCCCACTAACCAAGAAACAAAATAATTAGAGAGAAATCAGGACTCGCCAATCGAACAAAACAGAACAAAACAAAACACAGCCAAAAAGATTAAAGAAAAAAAAAATACCCAATCTAATTAAAGCTCGCCGTACAACTCAGTAACACAATACCCCAACCACAAAACAGAAGAAAGCAAGAAAAAAAAAGTACGAAGAAATAAAATTGGCAAAGAAAAAAAAAAGGAAAATTGACCTCGAAATAGCAGAGGAAAAGACGAAGATGAAACGTAGAAGAACTGGGGCGGCCGTTATCGAAGGTAATGAATTGATGAAGTAGTTGTCGAGGTGGTGATGGGTTGCAGGGAGAAAAGTATATATTTTTAAAAATTTATACGGGATTTGGAGGTGATGGGTGGAACATAGTGAAGAAGAAAAAGGGAATAAAATAAAAGGGGAAAATTGAGAAATGATAAAAGGGTGAAACGAAGGGACAAACAAGTTGTGAAAGTGATGGCAAAGAGGAAGAAGAGATTAGGAGAAGGTCAGTTTCTTAATTTGCACGCCTCTGTTCCGTATTAGCAATCAGCAATAGCCATAGCCGCTGCTTCTGCTGTTGCTGCTTCTTCTTCTTCTTGTGTTACTGCCACCCTTGACTCTGCAACACTTGCATACATACAAGATTCTCTTTGGTTGGTAACAACCCCATCTAATCAATGCATCTTCTTCACTTTCCTTTCCTTTTCCTTTTTTTTTTTTTTTCTAGACAAATATCATAACTGTTTCATTTTTATTTATACTATTTAATTACTTTTACCTCTTTACTCACTCATAAATAACACTCTATCTTTTCCCACAACTTTTGATGATGTTTTGTAAGGAAAATCTACTCTGAAAGATACAAAAAACAATGGAAGATACCAGCTATTGTTATCCTAAGAAATTGATTTCCTTTTAGACAAATAATCAGTTTTTCATTGAATGTTGAAATTGTGATAATTTAACTGTTAAAATAATTTAAAAAAATTGGTTTAACAGAAAGGACTAATTAGTTTCTGAAGTTTTGAGTTTGATAACAAATTTATCATTAAAAATATAATTTAATGTTAAATTGATCTTTGAAGTTACAATTTGGTTTTATGAAATATACTGTAAAACATTATTACACTAAACCAAACTTTTTATTTTTCGTCAATCACATTGTTATCTGTTTACATTATTTTCGTAGACCAAATTAATCGCATATCCTTTTTATTTAAAAACGCGTAAAATTTGCATTTTTTTTATGATGTTTTAATACATTTCTAATTATTTTTAATAAAAAAAATTTATAATTATCAAACACCGAAACACTTCTACTTTAAGGAAAAAATATTGTTGTCTCAAGCAAAATTGTGTTCCTATGTAGTCTTTACAAACAATATAATAGACAAAACTTAAACATTGGTGTAATTGGCTTTCTTTTAGTCAAAATTACACAATAAAGGATATTGAAGTAAATCAAATCTAATAAAATTTAATACCTCTATGCAACATAATTTCTTCCTTACCAATTAAACAAGTATACAGACATATCAAAAGAAGTTTCAGAATCATTCTTAAATATTGTTTAAAACAAATACATTTAAAATATAATTAATTAAAACGTCTCGTATTACTACGAAAACGTTATAAATTAATTAAAAATTTAAACAACTTACCATAACTTTTAAACATTTTAGTTAAAATATTTATTTGATCTTCTAAAGTTACAAAGTAGAGAATAACAGTTCCAAATTAGATAACAAATATATAATCAACTATAAATAATTATTTTATTATAATAAACATTTAGGTTTCATTAATTGGTATTCTAAAAATACTTAATTAGTATTAACCTGGCAGTTAACTAGATTGTACTGTTGATATATTTAATTAATGTCATTAATACCATTAGGTCATATTTTAAGTTTAGTTTGATTTTAAGGGGAAAAATCAAAACTTTGAAACTGGTAAATATAAACACTTTTTCAACTGAAGCAATCTTTCAATATAAAAAGTACTACGAAGAAATTACGCAACTGCATCTTGACCAGAGTTTCATGTGACAAAAAGTGGACCCAATAACGTGTGATGTGTTTGTTTTAAGATTAAAAAAAAATAATTCTTTCCGACCACTTAGCTTCTGAAAATAATCAGTTTCTAAAATAAAAGTGCTTTTTCAGAATAGTTACCAGAAAAAAAAAATTGTTTTTTTTTCTATAAAATCTCTATTAGAAAAATATGCAAAAAGAACAACATTGATGATGCAGGCACTGTAGGGAAGGTGGAGGAATATGATAATGGTGTTTCCATTGAATTGAAAAGACTTGTATTTATTTAATCATAATTGTGAAACCTAGAAAACCCTAAAAACAAAAGTAGTTACAGTTCAGTGGTTAATGTTAGTGAATGCGAAGACTTTGGTTGTTCTCCCCCAACAAGACAATGTTGTGGTCAAAAGTGACCAAATAAATGTTTGATTTTCTTTGTTTTCTCGTGAGATGTTTCTGAAATTCATTATGATAAATTAAGAAGGAGGAAAAAAAAATTTCTTCCCAGTTCTTGATTGCAAGCTTGCAAATTGTTGTTGTAATCTTAATGGATGAAAAAGAAAGTCCAATTTAGTTAGGATTAGTGAATAAAAAAGATGAATGAGTAGAAGATGATGAAAGTGACCAAACTATGTTGGACTTTTGTTTGCAGTGGTGAGGTTGGTGGTGGGGCCCATGGGGGTTACCTTCTTCCATGGATGATGGCAAACATAATTGCATTATCTGACAGACAAATGTGAGGAAAACAAAACCTTCTCTTTCCTTTGTACTTCTACTGTGTCTTCTGAAACCTCTTCATGTGTTTGGTTGAAATAAAAGAAAGTAAAAAGGAAAAGAGTTTTATACGATCTGGTCGAAGAAGACAAAGTAAAGGTTAGAGGTGAAAGGATGCTTTTTTTTATTCTGAAATTGAGAAAAAGAAATTTAATAAATACATATTTTGATATCTTAATATGTTAATATTCTAAAAAATAGTTATCATTTTTATCATATACAAATTTATTAAAAAACAAAAAAAGGTAATAAACTAAAAAATGTGAAAAAATCAAACTAAATTCTCGTGTTAAAAAACAAAATATACGGTAGTATGCGGTAGTAGTATGAACATATATATATAAAGCTGACTAGGAGGTAAAGAAAAAAAAAAGTTAAAATTTAGTTTTATCATCTTCCATGTTAAAAGTAGTATGCGGTAGTAGATTGAATTTATTAAAATCCATTACTTTTCAGGATAAGTATATCTTTATAAAAAAAATTAAGATGTAATTAGTAATTTAATATTTAAGTTTTATATATATATATATATATATATATATATATATATATATATATATATATATATATTAACATGGTGGAGAAGTGTCATGAGTTTATGTAACAAGTTCTTTATTCTAATGAAAAAAATAATCATCTTAATTTAGAAGACTATTACTGTATGTAATACAATTATAATAAACTTAGGTGATCATGCGTATACAAATACACTTTTGATTCTAAGGACGTGTTCTTATGAACCAATTTACAGTAATTAAAGAATGGAAAGCGATGAATTAGTAGAAAAAATGTTATTCGTTATCAAAGAAAGGAAGCGACTGATAAGTGATGATTTGTGAAGTTACAGGATATTGTTGATCTCTTGCTTCGAAGAGATTTGCGGAATAATTATGTCAATTTACCACTCTATCCCTTTCCTTATATGTTGCTCTGATTGATTTTTCATACCACATCCAAGCTTTGCAGAATTTTCATACATGGAGATATGAAGAAGTAATGGAACAGATATGTTGTACTTGTATTTGATTCCAACATATTTTCTTTTCTCCACTTACTTGATTCCATTGTTTGCGTATTTGGTTCCAAGTGCTTTGATTTTGTATTCAGATACATATTGCTTATATCCAATTCCAACCTCTTTTTTTTTTTTTATGTTGTGCATTTGAAGTTGACTTTTTAGTAATGGTGTGATTAAAAATTATTCATATTTTTGTTTTGTAATAAAAAAAATTTAATATTTTATTTTTCGGTTCAAATACATTATAATTTTTTTTAATTAATAAATATCTTTAATATTTTAAGTTATATAGAAAAAAATTCAAAATTAATTACAACTTATCTAATTATCATTTTATATTATATTTAACACAAGAGTAATTTAGTAATATAACTTTTTCATAAATTAAATTTTATTTTCTATTAGTCACATCACTCAAATTCTATACAACTTTTCACAAAATTTACTCTCAAATCTACTCTATTATTACCTCCAAATCTCTTAAAAAAATAACACAAATTTCACTCTCAAAACTACTCAAATAATATTTTTCCTTTCCCTCAAATCTTTTCACTCATAAGAACACACCCTAACAAAGGAGTTCTACAAAAATGTATTTTATCATAATTAGTTATTATTTAACTTCCACTTTCACCTTCATTTATTTACATCTTTTTTTTTCTAGTTATTTTATTTTCCACGTTACCAGTTTCACTTTATCCCTTTAATTCTTGTGTTATGTGTCTTTGACCCTATTTTAGGGGTACATTGAACACTTTTCTTTTATTATATTGAAATATTAATTGATTAATAATGTAGATACTTATAGAGTAAGAGAAGTGAGTTGGAAAAGGAGAAAGCACTTTTGTAAACTAAGTTAGTTACACTACTCGAGATGGATTTTGACCACTGTGCTAGTTCCTGAGTGTGCAAACTACACTGTTTATGCAAATCATAACAACTTAAGAGAAAAGCAAGTTTAGATTTTGATTAACAGCGAAATTATGTTTAATTAAAGCATTAGTGACATGAATGTAGCAAAGGTTGATATCAGAAGCTGCTGTTTTAACCAAATGAAAAGTGAAAATGAATTAAAATAATTGGAACATCATTTTAGTTTAACCTCGTCATCATGGAACAAAGCCGCAAACGACCCCGTCCGTACAAATATTGCAAAGATTACTTAAAATTTACATCAATTTATTATGTATTATTTATGGTTTTCCAAAATCAACCAACAAAAAAGAAACATGGTTTTCTAAAAATATTTAAAGAAAAAGGAGAGTGACTTTTTCTTAAATGAAAACAAATTCACATTTTTATAAGTGAAATATCTAGGAAACTCCTAAAAACTTGTACCGCCATCTTAAATTTTCAATAACAAAAAATAAAAAAGTAACTAAAATATGTAAAAAAGAATATGTAACGCCCTTATCATGTCCTCCATGCATAGAAATTTAAATGCATTAACAATCAAATATTTACATATAAACTAAAGTAAGATTACTAAATAAATTACTAGACAATAAGATGCAGTCTCAAATATTAATCTAATTTTATAATAAAATAAATTTTTGTATTTCATCACTTTTTTATTTGTCTACACATATTACATTGTTGTCTTATAAAGTTTTCTTTTTTATTTTTTTTATTCTATCTCGTTCTTTTTACTTTTTTTTTTCTCTTTGTCATGTTCATCTTCGTTTGTATGTTCACCATGGTCATACTTAAAAATCTTTCTTGTTATTTGATTCATTTAAAGAATTTTTATTTTGTTTTCTTCGTTCATAAGTTTTTTCTTTGTCTTTGTCGTTCTCTGTTCACCATTTGTTGTGAGAATATATTGTTTGAGTATTTTTTTACATTGACCACCATTATTGTTGGACTTAGTTATAGTTCAAGTACTACGTGTCAAAGTACTATATTTCTAGGTTTGCATTCCTCTCTTCATCTTAAACCCTAAAAATTATATATATAATGATTCTTTATTATTTTTTGTCTTAGACGATGATAAACCTAAATCCTAAATGTTGTGTACATAAAAGTATGACAAGCATAAATATAAAAGCATGGAAAATTGTTATTTAATGTTAAAAGAAATAGAACTTTTTTAATAGTATAAGTTAACTAAATAAGTCTATGAAATGTAAAAAAAAAAAGGGAGGGGGGAATACTTAAAATATAGTAAAAAAGACAGTAAATAAAATTTTGTGAAGCAATCTCCTTTTGGAGAGGAACACAATTTTCAATAACTTTACCATTCAACACTTTTTTATTCGAGATCCATAACAAAAATTATGATCATTTCAAAGTTTTTTCTAGAACAAATCTTACCAAAACAAAACATGTTACAAATATATACAATGTACATGGTCAAATAAATACACAAAAATAGAAGTTAGCACACAAATACTTTAATTAAAAATCATTTTCTACCTTTTTTTAGTGACTTTTTCAAAGAGATTCATAGTCATGAATTTCTAACTATGTTTCTTAGTTCTGATTCAACAAAGTTATTTAATGTTAAATCTTGGTTTGATATTTTAGATTATTTAATAAAGTGTAGGAGTTACTAAAATAATTATAAAAACAAACTCATAATAGGCTACGGTTGGATGAAAAAATCATAGCCTATTCGTGATTATATACTATGAGGTTTTTCATCAAAGTGCAATCTATTATGATTTTTTTGTAATAATTTTTAAGCCTATAGGTTAACCGTAGTTTATACACACGATGGAGTATGATTTTCAAGCATAACCTCTAACCCATTTTTTTACTAAGTCTCAATATACTACAGTTTATTAGTCGTAGTTTAATATTGAAATTAATCTTAGTCATAACTCTGTACTGCACTAGTGTACTCATATTATGATAAGATTTAATAAATTATTTTCTTGTCGATTGTAAACGAATACAAAATGAAAAATAATTTTGGATTGTATTATTGAATATTCATATACAATCTGTTAGAAATCAACTTTAGATTCACAAATATCGCTTGGACACATTATGGTAAGTTTATCCAATAGAATTGTACATCATAGCATGTTTCCATACTAGAAGAGTTTTTTATTAATTTCTCAAAGTGACTTAATTTATATGATCTAGCTATCATTGAAGCATAAATATATCATTTTGCTGATAATTATTAAGTTATGTGTTTAGTACTTCAAATAAATGATTGTATCGCTATATAGATTTAATTAATATGTTATCCCAAATTATTTAAATCAATATATTAATACATAATTTCAAGCATAATTATTATACTTATGCATAACACATCATAATCATTTCTAATCAATATAAAATCATACAAATCAGTCATGTAAACGTAAACGAGTAAATTTGATGTCATAAAATTTATGGAGCAAATTTAGATTGTTATTTTTCCTAATCATGTTAAAATTTGGTAAATTTGATAAATAGGTATCAAAATAGGCTAATCTAACTCATTATTTCCTCATATAAAATAGGATGAGAGAAATGATTGAATGGGTGAAAATTTTAGTCTCGTGATTTATACACACATAATTATTTTCTTAATATTTATTTGGTTAATTAGTGTGTTTAATTGAATGAACTAAAAGAACTATAATCTTTACACTTTAAGTTACTTTGTAACTTCACTCTTAAGTATTAATAATTTAAATTATATTATTATTAAATATTTAAAATTTTAAAATAATACAATAAAAAAAAGTTAATCATTCCAACTATTTTTCATTTTTATTTTAATATAAAAATTGGGTCCTAGACCAAAGTAGGTTATTGGGAAGAATGGTGTGTTAAGAGAAAAAGATTATGCAAAAGTTACATTTTTTCATTATTTATCTCTAAAATTTGTTTTACTTTCAAACAATTCAAAATGTGCACCCTAATAAGTAAAAATTATATTGAACAACTTATATAAAACACAATATAATTCACATATAATAACCGATATTTTCCAATTTGAACTTTTCAAACTTACTTTTAAATGTAAAGCCTAAAAGCCACTTGAAAACCCTTCTTCTAAATTTTCAAACTCATCTCATATATGTTTCAAAATTTAACACGTATATATGGCATTCCAAATTTTTTTTCACTATACAATATTTATATTAACAAATAAATCTAATATTTTTATGTTTAAATAATCATTACTTAAACTTAACAAAATATCCTACCATTAACACAAATTTATAATAATAATAATAATAATAATAATAATAATAATAAATTCATTATTTTAAGAGTAATCCAAAATAACTTATCTTAGTGAAATATACTTAATTCCAAACAAAAGATTAAAGTGAAAAAAAAAAACTGTTAAAACTAGTCACCAAATCAAAACAACCAAAATTCTGCTAGAAAGAAGATATGGGAACTAGTTGAAATACTAAAAATTCACAATTAACCAAAACAACAAGATTAAATTGATTATAAATAGAATCACAATATAAAAAATAAAGAGAATATACAGTAAAAATAAACTTGCTCTAAACTAAAATTCGGTTAAATAGAAGTATCCATAATCTTGTTATTTCTACCTGGTATGATATGTTTGTGAAATGGATGCAAATTTGAATGAAAATTAAGAGTAACGTTAGAGGATAAATATTTGATAGAGATAAAAAACAAAAACACATGTAGAAAATCAAATAAATCAACAAAAAATAAAACAGAAGAAGGAAAAACTTTGAAAGGGAAAAGAAAATGGGTGGATTGTTCAATAAACCTTGAATCATGGTATCATTACAAATTATGGAGTTTTTCGAAAGTTATATAAGAATATACGTATTTGGTTAATGATATACAAATTATTGATAGTGGTTCAAAGTTAAGCTAACAAAATAATCACGGTTTATGATAGATAATGTATTCACTTCGAATTTTTGTTCATTGTAGATTATGATAACTATTTTGAACGCAAGTAGTTTTGAGAGTTATTATAAAATGTGAGTTTTTAGAGAGAAAAAACTAATGAACATTTTTGTAGGAATAATATTATATATCTCTTAATCTATCATTTTATATTATTTCTAAATTAAATTCTAACACTTTTTAAAATGATTGAAACAATTACACTTTTGTATCACAATGAAACTTTTTTTATAATAATTTAACAACATAAAATTTTTTTGTTAAAATTAGTTGCGATAATTTTGGGAGAAGTTAGACAATAAGTATTTATAGAAGTTGGAGTCATTACAAGTAAAAGCAAAGAATGGAAGAGTGCAAATGGAACCTTGTAAATAATTAATAAAATAAAGTAATGAATTAAAGTAATTGAAATTTGTTGAAGGCCTTCAACCAGCTTCAAGATGCTGCAAAGAGTATGTTTGTTTGTGGAGTTGATTGAATGTCACAAATATTGCAGGTTTGCTGAGTATGTGATGGCAAAGAACTGTTCTCATCATTCATAATTTGTTACTGTTTCAAAGAGATTATGATTCTTATGCCTTCTTTTCTTTCAAGCAAAACCAAGAAGAACAACCGGTCTTGCCACTTCTGGAAGTGGCTCTGGTACCACTTTGTTATGCCTTACTTGATGTGGATAACAACCTTACCAATAGAAGGCTTTGGTTGCAGTGCAAATATATTAAAAACAAGTTTTATATAATATAATAACTATATAAGCACAATAACTAACTGCCTTTTTATACTAAATGATAAGTAGGATTTCTGCATTTCTTGATATCTATCTCATGCACCCTTTCTGTGAAGACTGGTTTAGCCTTAAAATTCTGTCATGTTATGTTGTCTTCTTTGTATTCTCTGCATCAAACGCATGTTTGAATGTGGCTGAATCATGCATTCTGCTAATGGTAGTGTGTACCTGAACTGAGATATACCGGAGTTGCCATCAGAAAATGATTGATAAGCTGGCTGAATTTCATTTATTGAAGCAGCACATTCTTTCATAGTAAGCCTCATTTGATAACTATCACAATTCATGAATAACACAAGTAACCTTTTTATGTGCAGTGGCATGCCCTCTTTTAACCTTTCTTGGATCTGCTGCTGCTATTGCTACTGTGAAGGATTATCTTTACCACTAAAATTGACACGCTGCTGATGTGACTGCCAAGCATGCAATTGCAGTCGCAGTTGTCTTCCATCCATCAAATGCTGCTCTTTACCAAAGTGGAGTTGTTGCTGCTCTTCCCCCAAATCATGTATCTCTAAAGAGAGTTGTGGTTTTGGAAATTGCTGTACTCTCCCACATATAGTTGCAATTTTGGGTGTCCAACTTGTCCATCTTGCCCTTCTGCTGCAGTTGCAAATGCACCTGCACTGACAGAAACCACAGAAACCACAGGAAATGTCTTTTCATTTGGTACACCGATTAGTAGCCATTAGTAATTAGTAATTCAGAGAGAAAGCATTAACTTTGACTTTGAAATGACCATGTGTAGTATGTACTGGGGTAGAACATGTCACCACCTTTAACTGCAGGCCTGTACCAAACAGGAAGAAAAAAAATAAAATGCATCAATTGCACATGGGTGCTCAGGAGCGCAAAATTGTTCGTGATCTGTTTCCATATTTGTGAAATCCCTCACCAGATCCGGGATCAGTGCAAAACTCAAAATATGGTTGTTACTTACATCTCCCTATGTCTTTTTTACTCTACCTCTGCTTCAGTTTCAATGCTTCCAATTACTAAACCTTTGATAAAAACTTATAAACACTTGAGGGAATATAAATGCATTATGGCACATGATGAGGTGTTGTGTTAACGACTGTCCTGTTGCCAGGATGTTATTACAACAACTTCAGTCTGGAGTGATGACAACAGCAATGTGCCTAAAGACTGGTAAAGTCATTCAGCTTCTTTGCTTTATACTCTACACCCTATGGCCCACTGCTATTGGTGTTTGGCTATAGATAATCATAACAGTGCACAGTCACAATAAAACCTCAAAAATAGTGTCAGTTTTAACCGGTGAAATTATTGGTATGCATCAATTTTCTATAACTATTTCCTTCATAGCTGTGTGCAACAATATCTACTTGTATTAGGGATTTCACGTCAAGACATACAATATCTCTTGATGTCACAGATTAAACTCTAGTAGAAAAAAAAAAAAAAAACTAACAGAAAAGAATTACAAGAGGAAAGGCATACCTACGTGTTCCAAAAAGATCGGCAGAACCTCGGGAAGATGGAGAATTCAAATTCTATTAAATTCATAATATCCGATGGTGACTATCTATGAATGTATCCCCAAAACCAAAACGGTGAAAAACTTAAGCACTGCTTTAGCGGTTTACCTTAATGAACAATAATTGACTTATCGAATTCATACTTTCAGTAATGTGCTCTGCTTCTCAAATATAGTTTCCTTAATGCGGGAAGCCTCACAAGGCATCCCAGCCTTCAACAGACAGGAACTTAACGTTCTAATTGTGATGTCATCTGGAGTACAACCAGCTTCCAGCATCTTGTAGAAGATACCAATTGCTTCAGGTGTTCTTCCTTTCATACAATGCCCAATAATAAGAATGGTAAATGTCAACTTATCAGGCTTGCACTTCTCTTCCATCTCTGCCACAATTGCATTAGCCTCATCAATGTTCCCAGATTTGCAATATCCATCAATGACAGGATTATAGACAAAAGACTGTGGAACAATGTCACTCTGCTTCAATAGTCTCAAAAGATTATGTGCTTCTTGCAGTCTATTGCTCTTGCACAGAGCACTGATAAGAACCGAGAAAGTATACAAATTTGCAGGAACATGTCGTGCTTTCATTTCATGTAACAAGTCCAGGCCATGATTAACCCATCCAATCCGGCAATAGCCATTAATTAAGGATGTTAAAGTAACAACGTTGGGAGGACAGCCATGTAAAAGCATCTTCTTGTGCATACCTAATGCAGAAACCATGTCACCTGCCTTAACAAAGCCGTCAATGAGAGCAGTGAAGGTAAAGACATTAGGCTTGATTCCGGATCGAATCATTTCATCAAAAAGAGAGGAGGCTTCTTTCATCTTACTCAATCTGCAATAACCCGATATCAATGTCGTATAGCTAACAACATTAGGGGCAAACTCACATGTTAGACAAACTTCTTTCAGTAAACCGCATGCTCTATGAACTTGATCGATTCTACATAAACCGTGTAAAAGAGTGTTATATGTAACTATATCAGGGGAACAACCAAAACTTCTCATATCACTGAGAAGCTTAAGAGCTTCGTCAACTTCTCCAGCTATGCATAAACCCCGCATTAAAATGTTGAATGTGAAGGTTTCTAGACAAGAACGTGTTCTCATAAGCTCCCTGAATAAACAAATGGCATCATCTAACTTATTGTGTTTTATCAACATGTTCAAAAAGTTATTAACAATCACCTTTATTTGAATCCCATTGCGCAGAGCTTCAGCAAGTAATTCCTTTGAAACATCAAACCTGTCAGCCAGTGCAAAAGAGGAAACCAAAAATCCCAAAAGCCCAGAATCAGGGAATTGCCCATCAGACCTCATAGAATCATATAACAATTTTGCTGAACTGTGGAGATTTACTTGACAAAGGGACCTCAAAAGCATATTGTAAGTCCAAAATGAATGAGACATACTCAACTTTTCCCTAGTGAACTGATAGAACTTGAAACCTAAGTTGGGATTGTTAAGCCTTTTAACAATCTCTGAGACATGAGAAGGAGTTAAGTGCTTACGGAAATAATCCAAAAACCTATCATCAAAAGAGGTAGAACATAGAAAAAGGGTAGAAACTATCTTGACAAACCAAGAATCAGGTTTTGTTATGATTAACCCTTTCTCAGAGAGTGGTACCTGAGTAAGAGTACGATAATGGGAGGCTCGAAAAGCAGTGACAAACGAGAAAGCCATGAACTTTGTATGCCATGTGCACATATTCAAGGCATGAAGGAGAATTTGACTGTTGTTGAAAATCAGAAGTAGCCGGGTCGGCAAATTTTGTGGAACATTTGGCGTCGGGATTCTTAACCACGGGTCTGATATGGTTCGAGGGAGAAAAAAAACGCAATGATGATAAAAACTATAATAAAATATAAATTTATAAGATTTGAATGTTTGAATCTTTATAAGAAGTAAGATTAAAATATGTTATTATATTCAAAGTAAAATTTTGATAATATACATCTACATGTATTATTAGTATTGACGAAAACACAGGAACACGTCTATCCTATTTTTGGAAATTTTTAAATAATTTATGTTTTCATTAAATATTATAATTAAAAAATTATAAAAAACAATTCTTTAAAGTATGTTTTAATTTATCTTATCTATTTTTTTCAATGTTAACAAAATAAAAGTTGGGTGGAGTGATTGCAGAAAAATTAGTGGTTATATACATAAATATACCTAATTGTAATTTTAAAAAATTATTATTATAAATTGCTACAGAATAATTTTATATGTAGAATAAAAAAATACTTAAATAATGATTTGGTTTCGATTTTTTTTTAATTTGGTTATACTTTTAATTTTTTTTTTCATTTTAGTTTTAATATTGATTAATTTTATTCAATTTAGTCATTTTCGCTAACACTGTTAAAATAGTTAACGGTTGTTAACAGTAATTGTCACGTGTCATTTTATGATTTTTTTAAATTACTTTTTTATTTAAAAAAAATGTCCACGTGTCAACCTTATATCATGTCAGGTGTCATTTTATGATTTTTTTTATTTTTTTAAATTTAAATTTTTTTGTATTTAAAAAATATATATTCACGTGTCAAGCCAATATCATGTCATTAGTTTTTTATATTCAATTTGGTCATAATATTCGTTATTTTTTTCAATTTGGTCTTAATCTTTATTTTTAAATTTAACATGTTTGTTCTTCTCTAAATTGAGATAAATTTAATTTGTATATAAATGTTATATGGATATTTTTATTAAATATTTTTAATTTATAGTGAGAGTTGCTTTAAAATTAAAACGAAAAATTTCAAAGTAAACAATAACACCATTAATTTTAAATTTTAAGAGCTTTAAAATACTTAAATTAATGGTGTTATTCCCTACTTTTAAAATTTTAAGAGGCTTAAAAATTTAAATTGATAGTGTTATTGTCTACTTTAAAATTTTTTGTTTTAATTTTAAACCAACTCTAATCCTAAATTAAAAATATTTCATAAAAATATATATTTTAATAAGAATATTCATATAACATTTATATACAAATTAAATTTTGTTTCAATTTGGAGAAGAACAAAAATGTTAAATTTAAAAAAAAAGGACCAAATTGAAAAATAATAACAAATATTAAGACCAAATTGAATATAAAAAATTAATCCTAACATGTGACATAATATTAACTTGACACATGATTTTTTTTTAAATAATTTTTTTATTTAAAAAAAATTTAAAAATTATCAAATGACACATGACATGATATGAGCTTGACACGTATACATTTTTTTAAATAATAATAATAATATTTTAAAAAATTTTAAAAAAAATCACAATGACATGTGACAGTTATTGTTCACAATCCGTTAACTATTTTAACGGTGTTAGAAAAAGGACCAAATTGAAAAATCTGAACGAAAACCAGGACCAAATCATCATTTAACCCAATAAAAAATACAAAAGTTTTAGGTTGATTTGTATTTTTTTTTTTTGGAGAAAATAATAAAAATATTACTATTAATAATCTTAATCGAATTGTTTTGAACTAGTTTTGGTGAGTTATTCATTTTTGACCGACTGTAATTTTTTCCTATCCATTTTTCTTTAAATTAATTTTGTTGTTTATTTGAACTAATTACCTCACCAATTTTCGAAAGAGTAAATCATATTGCAGATCTTATTCCTAATCTCCACCGTCCACCATAAAAATTATAAGCCTTGATGAAATTCAAGCGTGTGAAGGAGTAATTTGCATACAAGATGAATGAAAAGGTTATAATTAGGATTTAGGCTTAATTGTAATTTAGTTCTGTTTATGCCCTTTAACTAATAATAGTTTGTCTGTGGTTCTTGAACTTGTGGCAAATATAGTTTAGCAAAAAATAAAAAGGTAAGAATAACAATTTGGATCAAATTATTGACATAATTAATTTATAATTTACTTTAGTTTAAAATTAAAATTGAATCATTTGATTAAATTCTTTCAAACTATTTGTTTCAACTCATTTACATTCATTTGATTTTCTATTATAAGCAAATACAGAGTAGTCTAATATCTTTTATCCATTCAATCATCTTATGATCAATAAAACTAACATACTTATATATATAGGTATAATTATTGATTTGGTCCTCTAATTTTTTTATTTAGTTCAATTTGGTTCCTCTATTATTTGTTGGTTTAATTTAGTACCCATATAATTTAAAAGGGTTCAATTGGTCATCTCTGTTGTTAAGTTGGAGTTAACATCGTGTCCGTACAGGACACGTGTCAAGCCGTGAAATCTTTTATTTATTTTTTATTTTTTATAATTTTTTTTTTAAATTTATAATCTGTCACATGGTAGTTTACAGCCATGACATGTGACAGTAATAAAACTTGTTTTCAACTTAGTCTTTTATTTTAAATTTTTTATTCAAATTAGTACTCATATCTTTTAGAACGATCCAATTTTGTCCTTTCTAATTTAAGACCAAATTAGTAAACTTAATTACAACTTATATATACATGTTAAAATATATTTTTTTAATATATACATCAAACCACTTCATCTAAATACTCAAATTATTTTATTTTTTACACTTTTACCTTTATAATTTCTTACACTTGTAAAAGCTAAAATAATTTGAATATTTAGGTGTAGTGATTTGATGTATAAATTCAAAACAATTATTTTAATATGTATATATAAGTTACAATTAAACTTATTTACTAATTTTTACTAATTTGGTCTCAAATTTAAAAGGACAAAATTAGATTGTTTTAAAGAATTATGGTATTAAATTGAACAAAAATTTTTAATAGAAGACTAAATCGAAAACAAGTTTTATCACTGCCATGTGGCACGATAGTAACCTGATACGTGGTAGATTATAAATTTTTATAAAAAAAATTAAAACCAAAATTAAAAAATTTCACTTTTTGACACGTTTTCTGTACGGACACAGTGTTAACTCCAACTTAACAACTTAACGAAGAGGACCAAATTGAACCCTTTTAAATAATCATGGTACTAAATTGAACCAACAAAAAATATGGAATCAAATTGAACCAAACCAAACAAATTAGGGGACCAAATCACTAATTATACCTACAAATAAAATATATTTTTATGAATCTTATTAAATTTATAGGTGAAATACAACATCAAATGATATATAAGTTCAATCTTCATAAGAGATTGACGTTATATTTAATTTAAAACACTAAATGAGATGTAAGTTCAATCTTCGTAAGGGATCAACATCACTTCAATAAAAAATCTCAAGACAATGATGCTTATATGAGTGTTTTACTTTTTAAGATACTCAATTTTTTCATCTCTATATAACATAGGACTTAAACTTATACTCATTCCCAATTAGAGTCATACTTATATTTCGAACAATGTCGTTTTTAAGGGTGATTCCTTACCATATTGACGTACTTCAAATCAAGAGTATCTTTTTTATATAACACTTATGAGTATTTCGAGAGATTCATTGCGAAGACATAACATCAAATGAGACACGAGTCCAAACACCAACTCCAACATAAAACTTTAAGACAATACATTTATGTGTCTTCTACCTTATCAAGTGCTCAACTTTCTCATTTATTTAATGTGAGACTTAGACTCACACTTAAACTAATAATTTTAAAGAAAATAAAATATAACCTATAATACAACTTTATTTATTCTCTGGACTCTCTTATTTTAGGCACAAAACAAAACTTGTTTTTCTCATTGGATGGAGACTTATGATGCACCCACATTTCAAGTTGGGTTACGTATTCATGTTTGACATGTATCTATTGTTGCAGGTGACATAAATTATCTAGTGGTAGAGGCCAAGTGAGCCGGATCACAATCGAATCATGACGCGCTTGAGTTATTACGTTCTTAAGTAAAAAGAGGTACGTTCAGATTAATGACTATAACTTTTGACCTAATGGTAAGTGCTCGATCCTAACCATTTGTAACATCTGTATCCGATACTTTATCGATATTTATTAATGAACTATTTAATCTACAAAGTAATACTACTTTCATGATTCCACTAATTTATAATTTTTATGTTGACAACTTTAATATATATAATTTTAATTTGGATTCACACAATAACAATAGCAATATATTTATTATATTTTTAAAAATTATTATACAATTTTCAATATACATATCTATTATATTTATTATATTTTTAAAAATTATTATACAATTTTCAATATACATATCTATTTTATTATTTTTCAAATAAATGTATGAATGTATACTATTCTCATATTTTATTATTTTTCAAATAAATGTATCAATATATACTATTCGTATATGACGATTCAAACTACAATTGTGTGAAAGAGACTTATTATATAAAAAGATACAACAATAAACAAAAATAGAATGATATGAATAAATATATATATATATATATATATATATATATATATATATATATAAATATATCAGTAAATACTAACCAATTTTTTATTTCCTCCTATTAGTAAAAAATATAATAAAACAATGTCATCTCTAAATGGCAAGTATCTTTACGAGTGGAACCGTGATTGTGTTTACCCCTAAACTTGGGACAAGTAAGACCCAAATAGAGTAAAGCGAGCAATAAATAGAGTGAGAGTGATGTTGTTGGACCGAAGAAAGTGAGGGGAGAGAAAATGGGCACCAATCTTCCATTCTTTTCACCAGTGGAGAGAAACCACACCTACGCCAAAATCATTTTCATCATCATTCTCAACTTCAACTCCACCCACTACTGTGTTTTTGGTTCTGCATCACCGTCCAAAACTCTACCCTAAAATATTATCTTAGATCAACGTCGCTAATAATCAATCAGAGATTAAGCACGTGCAAAACGCACCGCAGACACTATTAATCACGTGCAACACTCGCACCAATTCATCCTTCAATAATTGAACAACCTTAACACCTCTTCTTCACTTCTTTTATATTCTACCAAAGTCAAGTGAAGCAAGATCATCATCGCCACTGCTTCCAACTATGGCGGAAAATTCCACCCTCTTTTCTCCTTACAGCATGGGCAAATTCAACCTCTCTCACAGGTCACTCACACAAACTTTTCTTTACTTCATTAGTTTTGTTAAATCTGTTCATTTTTCATCAACAAAACATGGTGGATCTGATCATCTGAGTTGGGGTTTGCGCAGGGTAGTATTGGCTCCCATGACCAGATGCAGAGCGTTGAAGGGGATTCCAAACGCAGCACTTGCTGAGTATTACGCTCAAAGATCAACACCGGGTGGATTTCTCATCAGCGAAGGCACCTTGATCTCCCCCACTGCTCCTGGGTACTTCCTTTCCTATTCCCATTCTTTCATTTCTCTTCATCCTATTCATAAATTCCTCCTTTTCATGTCAAAATATATTCTTCCTTATTCATTCTTAGTGGAAATCGTTTTTTTTTTCCTTCAATTTTAATTAGTTTTTTTTACATAGAAAACTTTTGAAAATAAATTAGTTGAGAATTTGTATTATAATAATGTCAAATAATATATAACTAATTTTAACTTGTATGTCGAAGATATTAGTGATTATAAGACTGTGTAACTCCAGTCAATAGATAAAACATTTATTCCTTGTTTCAACACAAAACTTTTTGGTTTTGTACTAATTTTTGTTCCATTCAAATATGGACCCTCAATAGTTGAACTGTCAAACAACGAGTCACATGTTGGTGCTGTTTGATTGGTGGTCAGAGGACTCGTGTGAATAATGGGGGCTGTTTTTAATCTTTTCTTTCTGACAATTTTTTGTTTGTTATTAAAAAAACATTTATAAATATTTTTACTTAGTATTTTTTTTTTATAATTCAGAAAAATATTGAGAATATTAAATTTTATATTTTCAATAAAAAATGTTTTACTTTTTCATCGTCATTCAATAAAAAATTATCAATAAAACCGTAAAAAAAGGGGAAATTTGTGCTTCTGCATTACGTATATCTGTGTAATTAATTGTCTTGTTTTTCTTTAACTTACTAGTAGTAGTAATATGTAAGTGGTGGTGTTGATGCAGGTTTCCCCATGTGCCTGGGATATATTCAGATGAACAAGTGGAGGCATGGAGAAATGTAGTGGATGCTGTGCATGACAAAGGCAGCATTATCTTCTGTCAACTCTGGCATGTTGGCCGTGCGTCTCATCCAGGTAAAGTGAACCTCATTCTCATCCACCAATTTAATTAGTTCTCATTTTGGGTCCTAATTCTTTAGGGACATCGATTGGCCTTTAAATTATTCATTAGGTTCCCTCTGATAATGAGATTACAATAATTTGTATTGCATATATCCTAGACTCAACGTTTATGGTCACTACTCTTATCTAAAGACAAAACTTAAGCGAGTTTTTTAGAAGTTTTTGGTGTGAACTGTGATTAGAGTTTTGCTTGGATCATCTGAGTTTATTTTTAATGTAATGCATACAATTTTGTTATGTACTTAACTCGCTCCATGCATGACAAATAGTTAATATTTTCAGATTTTGACTTAACTGATTCTACTGAAGTGCAGGGAAAGTTATGATTTGTTATTTTCTCCTGTTACATTTACTCTTCAGTTATCTGTTTGTTGAGTTGTTCACTCATTTTGTGTCTGTGAAACAGTGTATCAGCCTGGTGGGGCTCCACCCATTTCGTCCACCTCCAAGCCCCTATCGGCCAGGTGGAGGATTCTCCTTCCCGATGGGTCCTATGGCGTTTACCCAGAGCCTCGTGCACTTAATACTTCTGAGATACCTGAAATCGTGCAGCATTATCGCCAAGCAGCAATTAATGCAATTCGAGCAGGTTGGTTTCTTAAAATCAGCAAAAATAATGGTTTTTGATACTAAATGTAGTCATCTCAATTAAGATATTCAGTATGCTAATGTATGTGTTCAAGTGAAGTGTCTCTGCAGTATTTAGCTGTCATTAATGACGACATTGTGTACATGTATACACACCATCTGTTTCCCTTATCTGATCTATTTTTCTTGTAACTCTGAAGAAAAAAAAAAAGAAGAGATAATGGTGGGGATGATATGCTGCATTTTAATTCAATTTTCAATAATAGATTTCAATTCCAAGTTAATGAAAAGTAAAGTTGACTCTAATGGGTTAAAGTTAGCCTGTGGATGCGTCTCAATGTTATGTTACAGGTAGAAAATGTTACACACTGTTTTAACGAGCTTAGCAATAAGGAGAAATAACTGTACCACACTTCAAAACCTACAAGATTGCAGATTTCTACGCCAGAAAACTGAGGTGTTGATCAGCTTTTTTGATACTTCTTAGAGGGGTTTGGCCCTTGTAATAAGTTGTGTGGATAGTGTGAAATAATGCCCACTGTTTCTAGTAAGATAATGTTTTCTTTAAATTTCTACGTCAGTTTCAATGCAGCTGGATGGAGATTAATTACTCTTGATCTGTTGCTTTGAATTCTTTACATTTTTAGTTTTTGCATGTGGGTTTGTTATATAGGACACGGTTATCAAGGTATATGATGAAATGTGACATGTGTGCAGGTTTTGATGGAATTGAGATTCACGGTGCACATGGATATCTCATTGATCAATTCTTAAAGGATGGAATCAATGATCGAACCGATGAATATGGAGGATCACTAGCAAACCGGTGCAGGTTCCTACTGCAGGTGGTTGAAGCTGTTGTTTCTGGCATTGGGGCAGAAAGAGTTGCTGTCAGAATTTCACCTGCAATTGATCACCTTGATGCCATTGACTCTGACCCACTTGGGCTAGGTTTAGCAGTGGTTGAGAAACTGAACAGTTTCCAGAAAGAGCTGGGCAGAAAACTCACTTATCTTCATGTTACTCAGCCTCGATACACAGCTTATGGCCAAACTGAGTCAGGTAGACCTGGCAGTGAAGAGGAAGAAGCTCATTTGATGCAGAACTTGAGAAAGGCTTATGAGGGAACATTCATGTGCAGTGGTGGTTTTACTAGGAAGTTAGGAATGGAAGCTGTGGCTGAAGGACATGCTGACTTAGTATCCTATGGTCGTCTTTTCATTTCCAATCCAGACTTGGTTTTAAGGCTGAAGCTTAATGCACCTCTAACCAGGTATAACAGGAAGACGTTTTACACTCAGGATCCTGTTATAGGATACACAGATTATCCTTTCATGAGCAAAGAAAGTGAGGTGAAGGATCCAAGGGCACGCCTTTAACTGTAATGTTTTTGGCTTTTATAAGATAATGATATTTTGACTATTAAATTTTGACAATTTTTTCTTACAACACGATGTGTCATCTTTTAACTGGTTTTGAAATATTGAGAATGAAAAAAAAATTAAAAACCTTTTAAAAGATGACATAAAATTGTAAAAGAAAATTATCAAAAAATATAATAGCCGTTAGATAAGTCATATTTATTATTGGAATCTCTGAATCTCAAGTGAATGTCTTTGTTCTGAAAATTTGGCTGACACAATTTCTTTGGCCTGTATGGCCATCTATATTGCCTGAAAGTTGCATCTCTGTATTTATTACTGAATTACTTTGTATAATATTAAATAGGGATTACAATGCAGTGGATCCTAGCATATGTATATAACAATAATAATTTCAAATAAGTAAATTGTCAAACAAAACTTAAAATTGATGAAAAATTAATTAATAACAAACTAATTAATTAAGTACACAAGTGAAACACATCATGAACTATTAAAATATTGGGTTAATTATGTTTTTAGTCCCTCTACTATTATCGTTTTTTGGAATTGGTCACTCTCCCAAAAGTTAAACCATTTTGGTCCTCGTGATTTTGGAACTACTGACTTTAGTCCCTAATTTGTGAACGGCGTTAAGTCTGTGACTGCGTGGCAAACGGCGTTCCACCTAGGCTGGTCATCTGATGACACGTGTCTACTCAGATGCTGACACGTGTTAAATTAATATTTATAATTCATAAATTAAATTTTTTTTCTTCATTAAGTCGTTTAATAATTATTTTATAATACAAATTTTAAAACCGTGAATTTGAGCACGTGCTTGGCATTATGAATTAGCAGCGTCATTCTGTGGTTCCTAAGTTAGGGAGAAAGATTTTCTCCGCGAAAGCTCATTTGCTGTGCCGGTGAGAGTGGAAAACCAAACGTCGAGATTCCGTTCTGGGCGAGGTTGTTTGAAGTTGTTGGCGTAGCTGGTGACTGGCTTTCTCGACGAGGTTGCAAGAGCAGAGCATTGGTTGGAAGCAGAGGTAAGTTCTTTCCTTTGTCACTCTGATTTAGGGTTTCAGTGGTTTTCATTTGGAGGGAAATCTATTACGCATTTGGAGGTCCAATTTGCAGCGGCTGTGTTAGTGTGGGTTCGATTTGTGGTTGGGTTTGATGGGTTTAGGGTTGTGTTTTGGTTGTTATACAAATGGTTTTTTCAGTGGTTTTCCGGCACATGGAGAAGTTTGAAAGATTTAGGGGAAGGATGCTGCGTTACGAAGGTGGAGAGGAGCATGTAGTTTGTGGACTGGATCCAGATATGTGGTCGTACTTCGAAGCATTGGGTATTCTGAAGAAGGATTTCAAGTATGATGGAGAACTTTATATGTGGTGGAAGCCGAAGAAGGGGAGAATGGATAGAGATCTAAGGCCATTATGTGACGATAGACATGCTTTGGAGTTGGCCGAATATGCAGAAAATAAAAACGAGGAGGTTGAGATTTATGTGGAGCATGTGGTTAGTTCTGCTCAAGTTGTTGAACTTATTGAAGGGGCTGCTGTTGGGACAAATGAGGAGGTTGTTGCTGCTGTTAATGTTGGTGTGATACTTGAAGAACAGGGTGCTGCTGCTGGGCCAAATGAAGAAGAAGAAACTGTTGATCATAATGGTGGTGAGGTGAATGAAGAAGAGGTAAACGCTGCTGCTGCTGGGCCAAATGAAGAAGAATCAACTGCTGTTCATAATGGTGGTGAGGTGAATGAAGAAGAGGCAAACGCTGCTGCTGCTGGGCCAAATGAAGAAGAATCAAACGCTGTTCATAATGGTGGTGAGGTGAATGAAAAAGAGGCAAACGTTGCTGCTGCTGGGCCAAATGAAGAAGAATCAAACGCTGGTGCTGAATCTGGTGATGAATCTGGTGTTGTTTCAGGTGATGATCAAGGTGATGAATTGGATGAGAGTGAGGAAGAAAGACATAGAGATGATGATGACTGTTTTGGGTTGGAAGATATTCCACGCAGGCATTTTTCTCAAGTTTTAGACAGGTGGAAAAAATTCAAACAAGAGTGGAAAAATAGGAAGAGGTCAAGAACAACTGCTATACCTACAGCTGAAGGAAACCAAAGTGAAGGTGTGGGTACTTTTACCACACAACAGAGTACTGCTGATCATGAAATAGATGCGCATTACAGCACTGATGAGCTAGATAGTGATGTTGACATTGCTTATGGGGATGGTGGGAGGAAATACCCAATATTCAGGGGCGAAGACATGTGCAAGGAATTCAAATTCAAACTTGGGATGGAGTTTTCTTCCTTGAAACAATTCAAGCAAGCTTTGATAGAGCATTCTGTGTTGAATGGCAGAGAAAGTTAAATTTGTGAAGAATGATGATGTCCGAGTGAGGGCTATTTGCAAAAGGAAGTGTGGATTTTTGATTTTATGCAGCAAAGTTGGAGGAAGTCAAACTTTTAGGGTGAAGACCTTGATTGATGGTCATAATTGTGGCAGAGTTTTTGTTAACAAGAATGCAAACAAGGAATGGGTTTCCAAAATTGTAGTTGATAAGTTTAGAAATGTTGGGAGAATGACAGCCAATGAAATAATTGATGATGTCCGAAGGTCGTACAGTGTTGCAATAACCCCCTGGAGGGCTTGTAGAGCAAAAGAGATTGCAATGGACATTCTTGAAGGAGATGGGCAAAAGCAATACAATATGCTATATGATTATGCTGCAGAGCTAAGGAGAGTGTCTATTGAAACAACAGTTAAGATAAAAATTAATCAACCTCAGCCCACATTGCAGCCACGGTTTGGTTCTTTCTATTTGTGTCTAGATGGGTGCAAGAAAGGGTTCGTGAATGGCTGTAGACCATTCATAGGTGTTGATGGATGTCATTTGAAGACTACCTATGGAGGCCAACTTTTAGTTGCTGTGGCAAGGGATCTAAATGACCAGTACTTTCCACTGGCATTTGCTGTTGTAGAGAATGAGTGCAAGGAGACTTGGAGGTGGTTCCTAACATTATTGTTAGAGGACATTGGAGACGTTCAAAGTAATCGATGGGTATTTATTTCGGACCAGCAGGAGGTAAATTCAAATTCATGTACTTAAGTGTCACCAATTAAATTATATGTATGATTGACTTATTGTATATGTACATTTTACAGGGACTGATGCAAGTATTTGATGAACTATTGCATGGAGTGGAGCATCGATTTTGTCTAAGGCATCTGTACAGCAACTACAAGAAGAGATTTGGTGGTGGTATAGTGATTAGGAATCTCATGATGGCTGCTGCTAAAGCCACATACTACCAAGGCTGGGAAGCAAGTATGGAAGAGCTCAAGAAGGTCAATCAAGAAGCTGCTGAATGGTTATATGCAATTCCACGTAAGTCTTGGTGTAAACATGCATTTAGTGCATATTCTAGGTGTGATGTCCTCATGAACAACTTATCAGAGTCATTTAATAGCACTATATTGTTAGCTAGGGATAAACCAATTATAACAATGATGGAGTGGATTAGGACATACTTGATGAGTAGGTTTGCACATTTGCGGGAAAAATTAACTGCATTTACTGGTGTTGTAATGCCTAAACCTAACAAAAGGCTAGATAGGGAAATAGAGAAAAGTGGAAACTGGTTTGCTGTTTGGACTGGAGATGGTAAGTTTGAAGTTACACAAGGATTCACCATGGATAAATTCATAGTTGACCTCACAAACCACAGCTGCACATGTTATTTTTGGGACTTAGTTGGCATACCATGTAGACATGTCGTGGCTGCAATCAATTACAGGGTAGAACAGCCCTCTGATTATGTGCATGCTTATTACAAAAGGGAGGCTTATGAAGCTTGTTATGGGTCACCAATTTCACCCATTAATGGCCAACAACTGTGGCCTAAAAGTAATGGACCACAAATCCTACCCCCAATATTTAAGACTCCTCCTGGGAGGGCACGAAAATTAAGAAGAAGAGAACCTGATGAAGATGTCAGCCACTCTAGGTTGGGGAAGAAGCATCTTAGAATGAAGTGCAGTAACTGTGGCCAGTTTGATCACAACATCAGAAGCTGCAAGCAGGGAAAAACTAACAAGGTAAATCTGTCTATCATAATCAAATGAAGTACGATGTAATTATGAAGTTGAAACTAATGACTGTGCGGTCTTTGCAGGGAAAACAGAAAAGGAAGAAGTCTGCAAAAACTGCAGCTGCTACTGGCAAGGCATCCGGGAGGAACACCACTTTAAGATCTGCTATCACCACAAGCAGGAAATTTAATAGGAAGGGAGGAAGGTCATGGAAGCTCCCAAGCGGCGCACCAACTTTAGGTTCACAAGCAAGTTCAAGCAACCCACCTAGCGGACAACCCATGTGAACAATATTGGGAGTTGTGTTTTGTAGTGATGGTCACATGGATATTTTGAAGTAAATGTATTTTTTGTTAGCTGTGATGCAGAGTTCCAGCTGTTGTTGTTTTAGCTTTAGCAGACATCTAGGACCACTTGGATTATTGTTTTCAATAGTATATGTCATGCACTGTTAACATTTATTTTTTGCTTCGTCCTTTATCAATCATGGGCAGGTTCTAAATTGATGCTCCATTTTCTAAATTGGATTATTAAAGTGTACAAATTTGGGTTAATGGTGCCAAATATAAATGGTCGTTAATGGTGCCAATTGGGTTATTAAAGTGAACAAAAGCATGTGTACAAATCTGGGTTAATGGTGCCAATTACAAATCAGGGAAGCAATGCGAAAAATTCTTGCACTTACTGCTCCCAACCATTCATGTCATTACTGCTCCCAATATTAATCCAAATCAATAAAATTTTTTAACAACCTTAAATTCAACATTCCATTCCAGAATCTAATCTAAATAACCAGCTTTAACAAACTTAAATTCAACATTCCATTCCAGAATCTGCACTTAAATTCAACCTTATTCCTTACAATTCGTCTTTAACAGAAACAGAACACAAAGTATGACAGTAAAACCCCAAGATAAAATGAACAAAAATAACTTTATTTCTCTCATTTTTCTCTCCACCGATAATTTCTTCTTTAGTTTGGCATTCTTCTGCAACAACTGAAGTATCACTGTATCACTGCCACTTAAATTTTCATTCTCTCCTTCTTCACATTCAGGCTTTCGTTCGTCACATTCAGGCTTTCGTTCGACTTCACCTTCCACCGCATCAGCCCATCGAAAATAGTTACAATGTGATTCAGTCTACAAAACAAAGTAAGAAATTTTAGAAAACTGAGACATGCCCACAAACAAATTCACCAAAACACACACCATAACAACACATACGTACAGCCCAATTTCGACACCTGAAGAAAAATCTGCCATTATTCTTTGTAGTAGTTGCTTTCAGAAGCAGTAATTGGTCGCCACAACCACAAACTTTTTCTTCCAAAATAAGAAGATCCCACTTGCGCAGAAGAAGACGAAGACAATGGACAACCCTTCGACCCAACACTCCTCTTCATTTACAAACCCTAAAACACAAAAAATTCCCAATTAATCAAATCAACATACCTTTATGTTGACCCACAAATCTTGAGCACTTCAATATTCTATGATGGCGTGGTGGCTTTCTATTTCCGTTCCTTCAGATTTCAACATCCACATCTTTCTTCCAAACTCTTTCTCTTCGATGGCGTGGTAATGGCTTTCGATGGATTCACAGACCTCCACAAACCTAACGGTTCCACACTTTAAAAGGCCAACTGCACGTGCTCAAAATGAAGAAAAAAAATTTAATTTATGAATTATAAATATTAATTTAACACGTGTCAGCATCTGAGTAGACACGTGTCATCAGATGACCAGTCTAGGTGGAACGCCGTTTGCCATGCAGTCACAGACTTAACGCCGTTCACAAATTAGGGACTAAAGTCAGTAGTTCCAAAATCATGAGGACCAAAATGGTTTAACTTTTGAGAGAGGGACCAATTCCAAAAAACGATAATAGTAGAGAGACTAAAAACATAATTAACTCTAAAATATTTTGAGATGGGTCAACGCTGTAATCCATACACATTATGAAGTATGCAGAATCAGCTTAACAGACTAAAATAAAATGGGTCTGGTGGTGAGTAATTTTTCTTGCGAATAACCCTTGATACCTAATTCTAAATACTTTTTGGACAGCATAAAGTTAGACCTACAAAAAATATAAAATGAACGTGTCATCTACCATTTTCTAGGATTTAGAAAGAAGAAGACTTATAATTAAAAAATTAATAAAAAATATTTAATGCATAGACATTATAGTTAAATAACAAATCAATAAATAATTCTAATAATGTAAATATTATAATATGGACAGAATGAATTATTTATTAACAATCTTTATATTAATGGACACGATTTTTTAAGATATAAAATCATGTTTTCAATAATTTACTAGTGCTATATCCGTGCGTACGCACGGGTGCTGTGTTTTTTTTTTTTAATTTTGTATTTGTAAAATAAAAAAATATTAGTTATATTTACAGTAAATAATTATTTTATATATGTTATTATACAATATTGTTGTTTACACAAATAATAATAATGAATATTAGAGTTATATATTATTAGAATTAGGATGGATAAATGTTACTTTAATTTTGATCGTTATAATTTTTAATGAAGTAATTTAAAATTGATTACAAATCATTTTAGATATTTTGTTAATTATTTGGAATAAAAATATATTATATTTTTAATAGATTACTCTAAAATTACTTACAAATAATCAGAGATATTTTGTTAGATGGAATAATAAAATATTATGTTTTTTAATTGCTTACTAATAAATAAATTGGTTACAAATAATATTATGGTTATTATTATTATTGTGATATTTATGTATTAAAATGTCACATGATTATTGGTTATTATAATCTTTAGAGGGATATATTAATTAAAAGTTTTAATATAGTTGCAAAAAGTGAGGAATTGTTTTCTTTAATATATTGGAATACAAAATTACAAACATTGAAAGTGATAGATGGAAAATGATGTTTTAAGAGGGAAAAAAACTGTTTGGTGGATTTGTTTGCTTTCAAATAAAAAGTTTAACCTTAGGTTTCATGAATGTATAAGAAGATTGTGCACTAAATAATTCCAAAATTTGTTACCTTGTTTTCATCCTGAAAAAATAAGTTTGTTTGTATATAATATAAAAATGCATTGGATAGAAAGATGACCGTTAATTCAATATTTATATAATTATTGTTATATTTAAATAGAAAAATTATATTTAAGTGTTATAATGATGTATAATTATATATAATATCTAAATAAATAATTTGATAATATTTAAATGTACATTTATTTGCTTTAAATTATAAAATTGATTAATGATGTGTAATTAAACCATATAAAAGGTTGAAGTGGAGTTTACACTTTTCAATATAAAATATAAACATAAGATATTTTAAAAATCCCGAACAAAATAATAATGAGAAGAATAACCATCACAATAATGATAATTATTATAATACTAATACAAAATAATAGTATTATTATTAATAACATTAATATTAATAATAAAAGTAATAATAATACTGAATATTTAGTAATACTAATATTAACACTGATATTAAAAATACTAATAATAATAATTCAAATAATTTAAATAATAATAATATTATGGATTTTGTGAAAAAGAATATCCGTATAAAAATAATTAAATAACTAATCATTGGTATTCTTAGTAATAAATAATATTTATTTCAGAATAATAATAATTTTTTTAATAATAATACTAATGTAATACAAATAATAATAAAAAGTAGTGGCTGGTATTGAAACATACGCATGTGTTTAGGGTTATTTTTTTTTTTAAATTATATTAAGAAAATTAATATAATTATAAATAATATGATATTTTTTTTACTAATATATAATCAAAGAATTAATGTTAGTTGTACGCACACTTACACGTATATAATTTGTAATTTAATTATATGTCTGAACTTATGAAATTATTTTTAAAAGTATATTTATATGATCTATATAATATTTTATGATTAGATTAGATAAATTAAAGTTAACTCCTTTGTATCTAAAGTATGTGCAAATGGTCATAAGAAAATTTCTCTGGTCAATTAACTAACGATACTTTGGTTGTTATTATATTTTATAAATTAGAAATTTGAATATTAGTCTGAAAAATCAAAGGTGATGAGTGATCTAAAAAGTATATATCAAGGACAATGCATAAACCTAAAAAAGATGGAGCTAGCTGCATGAAAATATTAATATATATATATATATATATATTATTGATAATATTGTTATTATTGTAAGTATTTTTTTAATTATAAAAAATGTTATTGTACTATATTTCACAATTTCTGAGAGATTAGACATTGATATGCATTGAATTCACATTTCAATATTATAATTTATCAGAAAGGATAAAAAGCAAATTTATTTATTCTAAAAAAACAAATTTAATATCTTAGTATCACGAAAGAATGTTTAGGGTTATAGTATGTTTTACAATAACAATATATTTAAAATAAGGTTTTGGTTTAGAGATGGCAAACAAACCCGTCCCCGTGGGTATTATCCGAACCCGTCCTCGGTTTGACGGGGAATCCCCGTATTAACTGGGTATGGGTATGGGTATGGAGAATCCCCGATTTTTTCAATTGGGTATGGGGATGGGGATGTGGATGAATATATCCCCGCCATAATACTCGTCCCCGCCATATCCTCATCCTCATTTAAATTATTAAAATATTTACAATTAATTAAGTAACCCTATAATATATAAATATTTGGTTTGTCATGAAACTCATTTCGCATCTCCAATATATTTTTTATTTTATCACAACCTTTATGTAATTATGTTAAAATGATGTATGTCAATTAAAAAAAAAATTATGTCTAACATTTGAATATTTCTATTATTTTTTAATATTTTTTTTATTGTATATTTTCCTTTCACATGAGAATATTTAATACTCTCAATTTAAGTGTTTAATAGCATAAACATTTCATTTACTAGGTAATATAAAAAAAAATCTTTACTTATTATTATTAATTTTTGTTTCATTTGAAGAACTCTTTTGTTTCGCTAAAACAATTTTTGTTATTTCTCAACCATTGAGTATATATGTTGATATTTGAAAAGTTTTCTTAGATCTCTGAGATGTTTTTCGTCTTATCATACCCTTAATTATACATTTGTTTTTCTTTGTGCAATTCCTTCCGATAATCTTCAAATTATTTATAAGACACACATTTGTTAATTTTTTAATATTTTTATTTTTGTTTATTTTTGTTTTTGTTTATTTTCATCATATAGAATATTATTTCGATAAATTTTATCTAATTATTTTTTATTTTCTAACTCATTACAATCATACTTTAATATTTTCAATATAATTGTATAAATAATTTTTATTTACTACAATATAAAAATTTAATGTAATTGTCATGAATATTTTTTTATCACCATCCAACATATATTGGAGTTTAAAAAATACCAAATCTATGATAAAATTTTATTATGTTTATTATTTGTTCTTTGCGTCATTTTTTTATCAAACATTGAGTATATATGTTGATATTTGAAAAGTTTTCTTAGATCTCTAAGATGTTTTTCATCTTATCATACCTTTAATTATATATTTGTTTTCATTTGTGTGATTCCTTCCAATAGTCTTCAAATTGTTTATAAGACACACATTTGTTAATTTTTTTATATTTTTATTTTTTGTTTATTTTCATCATGTAGAATACTATTTCGATAAATTTTATCTAATTATTTTTTATTTTCTAACTCATTACAATCATACTTTAATTTTTTCACTATAATTGTATAAATAATTTTTATTTACTAAAATATAAAAATTTAATTTAATTGTCATGAATATTTTTTTACCACCATCCAACATATATTGTGGTTTAAAAGATACAAGATTTATGTTAAAATTTTATTATTATATTTATTATTTGTTCTTTTCGTTATTTTAATCAAGTGTTGTATCATAACTTTTATTAGTGTATAAGAAATAGATTCATTATAATTTAAAAAACTGAAGTAAACAAACATTTAAAATATATTTTAATTTAAATATTTTTTTCCTTTTATATTTTTTTAAGAATTTTTTTTCCTTTTATATTTTTTAAAAAATATTTTTAAAATTTATCAACTAGGTTTCATTAATGTTTGCAAATTTAATAAATGTTTTGGTTCTCATTAAATTTTATTTGGTATTCTAATATAAAAATGTAAACAATTATAATTTATTTCAAAGTATTTGATATCGAAAAAATAACCATACTCCTAATATTGAATATTTGATAATATTATGTTTCCTTTATCGTAATTTTTTATTATTTTATAAAAATTAATTAAAATTAATATTAAAGTAGTAAGAAAACGGGTACGGGTATGGGTACAAGATTATACCCGTTACCCGGTGGGGATGGGGATGGGATAGAAGTTTGATACCCGTTGGATTTGGGTATGGGGATGGGGATGAACTTTTTTTACGGGGATGGATATGGGATAGTGAAACCCGTCCCCGTCCCGTCCCGTTGTCATCCCTATTTTGGTTATAATATAATTAATTTAATAATTATGTGTAGTTTTAACTAATTAAAATATAAATAAAAAAGAGGTTATAATACAATAAATTTAATAATTATTTATATATTTAGCAAACTAAAATATAAGTTTTAGAATTTATTATTATTAAGAACAAAAACTATAGATGGAACAATTCATGCTTTATAAATAATAATATTATAGTTGCTTAATATATATTTGTTTTCTAAATTAAATAAGTTTAATATTGTGTGAGATGTAATAACAATAATATGAAATGCATAAAATGTAGGTACATTTTGCATTATATATCCTGTATAAAATAAATATAAAAATAAAATTGATGTTAAAATTTGTTAAAAAAAACATAAACTTAGACTAATATTTAAAGTGAATTGGTGATATGAAATTATAAAAATTGTGAAGCTAAATATAAATTATTATAATAAAAAGTAATATATATATATATATAAATATATATATATATATATATATATATATATATATATATATATATAAATATATATATATATATATGATGTATTATAGATCCGTACAAAATAATAATAATAATAATACAAAATAACAATATTAAATATTATTAATACTAATAATATTAATTAAAATAATAATAATAATAATAGAATAGTCTGGAATTATATATCTCGTACAAAATAATAATAATAGCAATAGTAATAGTAGAATAATAGTAATATTGTTAAATATTCATTAAATACTAATCACTTTAACACTAATAATATTAATATATTACTAATTATGTATAGTAAAATAACATTGTTGTATGATTAAAATTTTAGTTATATACTATATATTATATTAAAATGAAATATATATTCACGATCATTATTAAAATAAAATGTAGAAATATTATACATTACATATCAGATACAAAATAAATACAACAAAAGGTTTAAATTGAGTTTATAACAATAATTAAAAACAATTAGCCAAATGAAATTTAAAAAAAAAAAGTTAGATGTGCATGGGGGTCGATGTTTCTTTTGTTTTTTCTTTTTAATTTATATTTAAGTTTATAATTATATATAGTTATAAAATAATATTTTAAAAGAGAGTTTGATGATAAAAAACCTAAAACATTAATTATGGGTATTTATTATTTAGTGACAAATTAATTAAAAAATAATAATAATATTTGAATATTAATTTCTTTAAATAAATGTAATGGATAAATATTTGTTACAAAGATTTTAAAGATAAAGTTTTATTGTGTTTAATGTCACATAATTACAATAGAGATAAAACATGGACTTAATGATATATTTATTTAGCACCTGTTCAATCAAATTTAAGGTTAATCATGTAATTGTGCACTCAACCAAGTCCAATCATTGAAAATAGTTTTTTTTTCTACTAACATTGTAAATATGAAAATAATAAAGTGTAATAAATTTATTAATTTTCAATAAATATAAATTCAATCTTCATTGAGGGTTAAAATTATAACATTAATAAATTGACAAATAAAGAAATAAATTAAAATAAAATATAACAATTGATTATATTTATAATAACAAAAAATAATAGTAAAAGTAACATTAATAATTGAGAAAAAGTATTAAAATGAATAATAATTATTAATAAATAGATTATAAATTAAGAAAGACGACGTGAATTGATTCTTGAATTTTTTTTCCATAATCAACTAATAACTATGATTAAAATAGTTTATCTATACGGTATTTATAAAAATAAAGTAATACTAAAACTAACATTGTAAATGAAAATGGTGAAATGTAATATATATATTTAATAAATATTGATTAAGATTTTTGAGTAATAATTAAAGAAATAATTTAAAATAAAATATATTTATTGATTCAAATAATAATAACAAAAACAATAGTAATTATAATAGTATTATTAATTACCGATTATAACTTCGTTCACAATTAAACAAATTTGAAATTATTAATAAAATAAACTAATTGATAATAACTTTTTAGAAATTAATCGTGCAATTATTAATTATAAATGTATAAATTTAAAAAATTTCCAAACGTATGGAAAAAAAAAATTCACTCATAATTAAAAATTAAAAACAATTAAACGAATTAATTAGTCAAATGAAAAGATTTAAAAAATAATCATGATTGATTGTATAAATCAATTTGATTGTATAAAAGATTTACATATGAGCACGATCAATTACTAAATTTAGTATTAGTATAAATGATAAAATCTTGTTACATTATATGCTGTTATATACAAATTTAAAAGATTTCAAAACATATACAATAAAGGAAAAAATCACTCATAATTAAAAAATAAAAAATAATTAATAGAATTAATTGATTAATTAATAAAAAATAGAAATAAATCGTATAAATCAATTATAAGTTATAATCAATAATTAATATATTCAATAATAATGTTTAATCATGATTACGTAAAAATGTTTAATCATAGAGTATAATATCTATATTAAGTTGTAAGAATTGTACATCCGAGGAAAAAAAAATATTACAAAGAAGTCAATTTCTTGATTCAAATAAAAATTATTTTCTTTTTATAAAAAGTGTTCCAAACATTTGACATGAGTTCCCATCTTTGACCAACCCTGAAGGTAATATATATATATATATATATATATATATATATATATATATATATATATATATATATATATATATATATATATATATATTACATATGAAGTTACGCAATCTTTTTTTTTTTCAATTTTCTTCTTAATTTTATTTTATTTTTACATAACCAACAAGGAATTAGTTTGAGTAGAGATAATAAATCCCTTATAAATAAAGTTTTAAATAAATTTTATTTTACGATATGTTACATTTTCAAAAACTTTTTAATAATATTACAATTATTAGAAATGTTATTCTTTGATAATATATCTAAAAATGTGTTTTGTTAGCTTTCAATGTCTTTAAGAATACATTTTAAATTTTAAATAATTAAAAATAAAATAGGGTAAGCTGCAAAATAAACATTACACATTCCTGCTCTTTTATATGAACATAAAAGTTAACGAAACACTATAATACCTTTTTTTTTTCAGAATAAAAGATATCGAAAAACCATTTTATATAATTTAAATAAAACAAGAATAATTATGTTTTTTATATTTGAATAAAGAATAATGATAAATTGAAAACCATATAATTTTATATAACCAATTAAAACTATTATTATTTATTAAATATCTTAATTTAATGTTTTATTATTAAAAGGAGTTTTATCTGATATTCTATACAGGTCGTTATCAAAATACCTTTTTTCTTTTTATAAAAAAATAATTTTTTAACTATATATTTGTAAAAGTAATACAATCACAAAAAGTATATTTGTGTAACTGTAAGAAAAGAAAAAGTAGATGCTAACTTATTGTATGAATAGAATTTATCAGAATTTGAAGATGTTATCTATCTGTAAAAAAGAAAAATTATATGTGTGTCGTTTCACAGTCAAAGTCTATGAATAAAATTCTACATTCTTCATGGTGAAGAAATGGCAGGGCCAGTGCAGCCGAAATAAAAAAAAATACAAAAACTTTATTTATTTTTATCACTTTTGAAGAAAATAAAAGGTATTCATATTCGATTTTTCAAGTTGTTTGAACATGTGGTACCGACCACAAAGAGAATATAAATCACGTGGAAGTCAAACCGTGTGAAACATATGCAGCAGAACAGAGATTTAATATATAGTACCCAAATTCGTTTTGCCATGAACAAATATTTTGAGAGGTTAAAATAATATAATTTTTTATTATTAAATTGGATTGATCATTAATACAGTATTTTAAAAATAATTTTTTTTATCGAATAATTAAATTATTAATTGAATCATTAATATATTTTAAAAAAAATATTTTATTTTTATTTTAACTCATATCTATTTTATTATCATTTGTAAATAATGAATATATTATTATTATTTTTAAATATGAAAGTGAGAAATGAGTGTTATTTTATAAAAAATTAAAAATGTTAAGTTTTTTATGTTTTAATTTAGTCCTTAAATTATATATTCTCAATAATTTAAAAAAATTTAAAAATTTAAAAACTTTTAAATATATATATAATTAAAAATAAATAGGGGTGGGGCCGTGACCCCTCTCCGCACCTTATAAAATCAACCACTGGCTTTGCAACATTCAACATTGTCTGATTATTGCCACCTTCATCACTTCCTCTTCTCTCAACAATGGCAGATTCAGAAATCTCCACCCTTTTTTCTCCTTACAATATGGGAAAATTCAACCTCTCTCACAGGTCACTCACCCACTTCTCATTGCCTTCTTCATGAATCTATTCCCACAAAATCTATGAATTGAACACTAACTGTTTGACTTAAGTTTTGTGCAGGGTGGTGTTGGCTCCCATGACAAGATGCAGAGCGTTGAATGGGATTCCTAACGCAGCGCATACAGAGTACTACGCTCAGAGATCAACTCCAGCTGGATTTCTCATCACTGAAGGCACTTCCATCTCTCCCACTTCTTCTGGGTACATTCTACTTGTCTATTCTCACTATTATTATCTCTTTATACTGTTGTTTAATTTAGGGATAAACAGCCAAACAATTATCCTTTAATCTTTTTGTTTGTGATCAAAATGATGTTTAGGGGTACTTGAGGATTGAATTAGATCAATTCATGAAACCATCATGAAACTAATATATTTGTAAGTGGTGATGTTGATGCAGGTTTCCTCACGTGCCTGGAATCTACACTGATGAACAAGTGGAAGCATGGAGAAGTGTTGTGGATGCCGTGCACGCCAAAGGCAGCATCATCTTCTGTCAACTTTGGCATGTTGGCCGTGCATCAAACCCAGGTAACATGCATATGCTCCTTTACTGTTCATGTTCTATCCTTTGACTTAATTAATTCATCGATTTTAACAGCTTATAACAACACAAATTTCTCATATTTTGCATTGAAGCATACATGTTTGAAAGAATAACTCTTAACTCTTCACACAGCATCATGATTAATTCCATTCCATCCTTAATTATGTCTTTTTTATATGACTTTTCAATTACTGTCTATTTTGTTGAATTGTCCACTCATTTAGCACCTTGAGCTGATGTGAAACAGTGTATCAGCCTGGTGGGGCTGCACCTATATCGTCCACCAGCAAACCCATATCAGAGAAGTGGAAGGTTTTCATGCCAGATGGGTCCCGTGGCGTGTTCTCAGTGCCTCATGCACTTACCACTGCTGAAATATCTGAAGTAGTGGAGCATTATCGTCAATCAGCAATTAATGCAATTCGAGCAGGTTAATTAAATTGTACTTTATTACTTCGCTAACATAGTATAACATCTACCTTTTCAAATTCGGATATATCTAAGTTATATGATGATGATGAAATTTGACATACTTTATATACACTAGCACAGGTTTTGATGGAATCGAGATTCATGGGGCACATGGGTATCTCATCGATCAATTCTTGAAGGACGCAATCAACGATCGAACAGATGAATATGGTGGATCACTAGAAAACCGGTGCAGGTTCCTGATGCAGGTGGTTGAAGCTGTTGTTTCTGCCATTGGGGCAGAAAGAGTTGCTGTCCGAATTTCACCAGCAATTGATCACATGGATGCCTTTGACTCTGACCCACTTGGGTTAGGCTTAGCAGTGATTGAGAGACTGAACAAATTGCAGAAAGAAAAGGGCACAAAACTGGCTTACCTTCATGTTACTCAACCCCGATTCACACTTCTTGAGAGAACCGTTCAAGATAGGGAAGAGGA
This sequence comes from Vigna unguiculata, assembly GCF_037176805.1. Classification (NCBI taxonomy): domain Eukaryota; kingdom Viridiplantae; phylum Streptophyta; class Magnoliopsida; order Fabales; family Fabaceae; genus Vigna; species Vigna unguiculata. The sequence continues at coordinate 65,581,135 of NC_140794.1, forward strand.
TAGTGTTGATCTGATGCAGAAGTGGAGAAAGGGTTATGAGGGAACATTGATGTGCAGTGGTGGCTTTACTAGGGACTCAGGGATGAAAGCTGTGGCTCAAGGCCTTGCTGACTTGGTTTCCTTTGGTCGTCTTTTCATCTCTAATCCAGACTTGGTTTCAAAGCTGAAGCTTAATGCACCTCTCACCAACTACAACAGGAACACCTTTTACACTTCCGATCCTGTCATAGGTTACACAGATTATCCTTTCCTGCACAAACAAACTCATATGAATTGAGTATACCTAAGGATATGATTGCTTTTAGTTTCTAGATTAGAGTCAATCTCCTTTATTTTCTGTAATTTGAAAAAAAAAATGTTTTAATGAATTATATGTCCTTTACATTCTACATTCATTTTTCTTTCATATAGTTTTTAACTGCATACTTTATTTCTTCTGCAAAACTGCATTTTTCTTTCAAAGTTATGATGAGCAAACAAAAAAGGAAGCGTCGCCTGAGAGATTCGAACTCTCGCGGGGAAACCCCATGTACTTAGCAGGCACACGCCTTAACCACTCGGCCAAAGCGACTAGGTGTTAGGTCAGAACTGTAGCTCTAACAACACTCAAACCTTTATATTCGCACAGGCACAGTCTTATTGCTATTCAAGCACCCAATTATAAAGACTTTTTAAGGGTACTTTTGTTTTTATGATCATTAATTGATCGGTAAACTATTATCAGTTTAATAACTATTATAATTTTAACAATCAATTTATTTATTTTACAGATCTATTTCACTATTCATTATAATTTTACGGGAAAAAGTAATTGATGATGGGTAATTTTAGGATATTTTTATTTTATCATTCAAAGACTCGTTTTTAAATATTAAATTGATGATTTAATGTTAAATAAAATTGTTATCGTTACATTTTAAATTTATATTAAAGACTTCAAATTGTAATATAACATTTTTTTAGACTTAATAATTTATTATTTACTTTTTTAACTAATTAAGTGACATGATTGATATTCTGTTAAGAAATATAAGATACTGTGATTAATACCATATTATTATTAATATAAAATGACAAGTTAATTGTTTTCATTGAAAATAATATTAAATAAATCATTGTTATCACATTATCAATGGTGTTAATGATAATAGTTCCTTAGATATTATAGGTGATGAAATAAAAGTTATCGAACCTCATCACCTGCATGGTTATGATGATTTGTAGTCATTTTAAGTGATGGTGTGGAAATTAATCACGAGCAAGGCCACTTGCATTAATATTTGTGACAATAGTCCTGTCGTCACTATAGATGATGTAGAGATGGTTGAATATTTTGCAAACTTAAAACAAATTTAAAAATGAGGTATTCTATTTAAAATTTATTTATCGAGTTATTTTTTAAGAAAAATTATATATTAATATCAAAATTAATTTTATTTAATATTTTTTTAATAGAGACTAAAGTTAATTTGTTTTTAAACGTTATCATGAGTTTGCAATAGAGACTTATCCTCATTACTAATGTTGTATGTGACATCAATTGTCCTGTGACGAAGGTCAAGTGGGTCTGGTCACAATCGAATGGTGACGCTTGGGCTATTACACTCTTAAGTAAAAAGAGTTGTATCCTGACTAATGATTCTAGCTTTTGGCCTAGTGATAAGCGTTCGATATTGATGAGGTGGAGACCAAGTGGACTAGGTTACAATCGAATCGTGACACTTGGGGTGTTACACTCTTAAGTAAAAAGAGTAAAGTTGCACCCTGATTAATGACTATAATTTTTGGCCTAGTGGTAATCCTAATAACTAATTACTTCTTTCTGCTTCTTGTTGTTCTCACTAATATATATGTTGTTAATCGTTCATTCAAAAAGCACCCATTATTTTCTATTTCAATTTCTTATCTATTTTTATAAATTTATTCATAGCCCCTTTTTGTGATGCAATTAAAGCCTCGTCTTTTTTTTTTTTCTGGATTTTTTAATAACATAATTTTAATTTTCTAGTTGACATATCTATATTTTTATATGAAATAAAAAATTATAATATATAAAACAATACTAAAATTAAGTATATAAAAAGATGAGTTAAAAAACTAGAATCTCATTTTGGTTGTCAAGGAAGTAAACTCAATTGTAAATTTGTAGTATCTTAAAGTTTCAAATATTTTTCTCAAGTCTCAAGTTTTTCATAAACTTGCAATGTTTATTTTGAGATTAATCATTAATAAAAATAATTAAAAAATTATTGTTTTTCTCAAACTATAACCCTAATTCCTAAACAACGTCAAAGAAACACATTTATAATCCTAATACAAATTCAATATATAGAATAAAAACAACATCAATCCAAATAGAAAGAAAAACATACGAACCAGAAATGAAAATAAAAAAATTGGTACACACAAGCAATATAATATTCAAGGAATGAAATTCGTCAAAACTCTTAAAAGAATAACTTTATAATAGAAGAAAGCAAGAAAATGTAAGGAGTGAAATTTGCATATGAGAAGTCACAAGAAGATAAAAGAATAAAATAAAATCAAAATTGAAGTCACAAAGAGATAAAAAAGAAGAAAATATAAAAAATTAAGTCACATAAAGATAAAAAAAGAAAAGAATCAAAAGTCACATAGAAATAAAAAAAATAAAATCAAGATTAAAGTCACATGGAGATAAAGAAAAAAATTGAATCAAATTGAAGTCTCATAGACATAAAAGAAGAAAATAAAGTGAGAATAAAAATAATTATTCTTTTCCTAAACAAAATTATAATTTATTGAAAAAATATTTTAATTCATTAAATATCATTTTCAATGCAAATAAAAATTAAAAGACACTAATAATAATTTAATTAAATTTTATTCTGAAACATAAACTTATAATTAATTTAATAGAGATATATTTAGTATCAAAATTTGTTAAGTTTTTTTTTTTATCTTAAACATAATTCTATAATTAATTAATAGAGGTATATTAGTATTGAAAATAATTTTGAGTTTTTTTTTTCTTAAACAAAAAGAAATATTACTACTAATTTTGTTTGTAGGTCTTATTTTTTCGGAGACCTAAAGTATACTTTTGTTTCTATGATATGAATTGAGTGGTCAACTAATATAATTTTAACAATCAATTTATTTATTTTATAAATGTACTTCACTATTCATTATAATTAGGGAACCCACGAAGTGACACGTGACAATTAGTGTTCACCTTCCATTAACGATTTAGACGACGTATGTAAAAAGGACTAAATTTACCATAATTTACAAAAATTAAAATCATTTTAAATATTTTGAAAAGACAAGAATCAAACGAAACAAAACTTACAAAATTTGAAACTAATAAAATATTTAAACCAAATAAATATCACTATTATTAATAGTGATAATAACAATAATTCCTTAGTTGTTATAGACGATGACATGAAAGTTTTCGGACATTATCACTAACATGGCAATGATGATAATTTCTTGATCTTTGTAGGTGATAAGGTGGAAATTAATCATCCAGCATGGTCGCTTGCATCTTTGGTCACTGTAAATGATGACATGGAAACTATCGGAAAACATTAAGATCTCATTGTTCAACACTCCTTGTTTTACATTAACTACATATTTATTTTATATTAATCATAAAATCTGACATTTTTTAACATTCAAAATAAATTAAAGAAGACGATAAAAAAAATAACCATGTTAATTAAAAAAAAAAATGATATGTTTCAATTGAGAAGTGAGGGATTTAAAACTTGATTTAGTCTATTTTTATGAAAATTAATAATTTAAAATTTAATTTAATTTAACGATAAAGATAACTATTTTGAAATAGTTCATAGAAATGTACATAATTACATAAATGGTATGTGAACTGTACTTAAAAAAAAAAAAAACTTTTTTACAAAATCATAAAGTGAGAAAAACGAAAATCTCATAAATTATAAATTCTAATGGCGAAAGTTATATTATTTTAAATAATAATTAGTATTTTATACTAATCATCGTACTTAAATAATATTTTTTTACTAATGTTACTTTCTGATCTTATAAAATGCTCAAAATTCCCTAATCTGCAGTACTGAATTTGTTTGATTTTGAAATAGTGACATAAAAAATGATTTTTTTACTATCGTATTGTGGAACAATATTTATAGAAGAGTGTTTAGTGAAGACTTCAGAAACAATATGTTTTTAAAAGAATAATCCAAAAAATAAAATAAAATAGAAACGTCGCCTGAGAGATTCGAACTCTCGCGGGGAAACCCCATGTACTTAGCAGGCACACGCCTTAACCACTCGGCCAAAGCGACTTCTTGAAAGCTAAAAGCTATACATGGTATATATAATATAAGTGTTTCTTTTGCAAGTAAAAAAGGTTCAAAACAATGAAACAGAATGCTTCAGAATTTATATATAACGTTCTGTGTAAACTTTGTAATATTTTGCAAGCATTTAGACTATTATTTATCAGTGAGCTTACTTGAATAATCAATAGTGTATATGGTTTACTTTTTTGTTCGCAACTTGTAGAAAATTCAAATTATATTTAAAGAGATGGAAGAAAAAAAAAAAAACTTGGGTTGTTGATTACGATAAAAGATAGAATACAAAGAATATTTGCAAATTGCAACAGTGTAAAACATTTTTCTCATAAAATCATGTTGGGAAAAGTATTAGTTATTATTTTTCTGGTTGAAAGTGTAAGTAACCTCACGCATTTATCCTCTTTTAGATAGAGGTGTCTAATATTTTTATAAATATTTAAAAAAAATTAAAAATTATACATATTGTACCGGCTTATTATATATAATTAATATTTTATATATGACATAAAATATTTTTCTAATTCTAAAACATATTGACTATCTTTTCTTTAATCATATTTTTCTTATTTATATTTAAAAAAAAATTACCTCTAATAAATTATTAAAGATATAACAAAAATATTTAATGTTTTCTTTTATTTCATTTTGAAATACAAAAGAATCATAAAACTCAATATTTTTAAGACTATACTGATCATTAAATCATCGGTGGTTCAAAATTTAATAGTTTAATCATAATTGAATTAATATTAAAAATTATTTAATATTTAGATCATATAATGTGTCATACAGATTTTAGTAACCTATCTATCTATCAATAAATGCCTAATTGTTACTGTAATAGTATATGAATTATTTTAGGGTTTTCCCAAGAAGGAAGATAAAAAATTCTTGATTTTATAGCAAGGACCATAGCTACACTAGCATGTGACCCTCGGTTTGTCCACTAATGTTTAAAAAACACTCGTGACTAATCCCAACACTTTTTTTTGGCCTTTTTTCTATCATATATATATATATATATATATATATATATATATATATATATATATATATATATATATTATTTTTTTCATTTACAATTCTTCAATTCCTTTTTTCTAAATTCTAAAACGAGTTCGGTTTATTAATACAAACAAATTTACATATAAATTAATTTAAGGAATTTTCTTAATAAACATTTTTCTTAAAAAACAAAGCGAAGTAAAATTTTTCATAAATATTAAAAGTATTTTATTTCAAAAACATAAAAATTTAGATAAAGCATGAATTTTTATAAACTGATTCATGTATAAATGATTTTAACATTCTGGAAAAACCTAGAATCATTAAAAAAAATGAACTCAACACAATTTGAAAAAATTGGAAGACATGGGTAAGGTACGTGCATGGCAGCTCATCAGTAATTTGTACAGATATGAGAAACGTTCACCTTTTTGTTCAAACGTCTATTTCGGGTTCAAATATCTCTGAAAGTATGGCAGTGTGCTGCAACGGTTCTCTTGGCAACATCTCACAGACACAATAGATACAATAAGTATAGAATTTAAGTCTCGGTTTAAGTTTTATATCGAGTAAAAATGAAAAATTTGAACACCATAAAGATGAAGATGTATAAATTTATAACCTCAAAGATTTTGGATTGAGAATAGTATCAATCTCTTATATATAGATTAAACTCATGTCTTATCGGTGTTATATCTCTCTATGATTATCTCTCAAAAACCTAACAATAAGGACATTCAAATATGACTGTGAAAGTGATACCAATGCCACCCTTTTCTTGAATTTGGTAAGAAGTGAATGACCACTGTTGATTTCTCAATGACATGCTTATCCTTATCAGTACTTTGAGCATCCAACAAACATGGCATCTCTGTAGAAGATTTGTAATATGTTAGAGTAGGTACCACTGACCGAAAGAATGGTAATTGCTAAGATGATTAAATTGAATGAAGATCTTCATTATTCATTCTTAGTTGCATTGCTTGTCAGGGAAACACCAAGTTGACTTTTTTCCAGGTTCCCTAGAAGATGGGGAATGTAAGGCAACCTCATTCATATACATGTGCTTGCTTAATGTCCACACTAACGCACAAACAAGACTTGCAGAAAGGGTAGCTGTCAAAATGTCTTGTTATGCCCTTCATTTCTTCCTTTTGCTATGGTGGAGGACCACATGTTTTTCAGTTTCAGATTTTCTTATTGTTTCTGGGAATGAACGTTAGATTTACACTCTGAATTTCTATAAGTAGAAAAGTAAAAAAATGTATGTCTATTTGGATAACATTATAGTAAGTGTACAGAAACAGCTTCACTCTTGCAGATCATGCTGAGAATATGCTAGAAGAGAAAATGTTGTTCAGACTCCAAATTTAGATAGTAGAAGCTAATTGTGGCAAGTACGCTGGTTGTTTTAAATAGTAAGATAAAGTGAACGAGTTCACCCAAAATCCTAAAGCAAACACTAAATTCAAGAATTAAAGTGTCTAAATGATAATTTTGATAGACACTATTTGTTTAGTCCTTGACAAATTCTACACTTTGATGCCTTGAATCCATATCCACCATTTGAAGGGTTACAAGAAAAAAAGAAACATAAAAGAATCTTCATGCATATGAGTAGGAACAATATTTACAATTTCTTGACATCATCATTTTACCTTAAACCCCAGTGCTTTCTTTTACCGTCATCCCTGTTCCTTCATTACTAAATTCTGCATAATATCAATACCACCATGAGCATGGTTGTTCAATGTTCACTTAAGACAGATTGAAGCAGAACTATAAAGAACAGCATCACCAGAAAGTGATCTTAGTTTAGGTCATTGCCAATAATCACGAATGCAAAATAGAGCACTTGAAATAATATCTTGCAGAGTAAAAGAAGATACTCGAAAGATGCCTGTGTTCCTTTACATTCAAACAAAAAGTAGGTCCTTGTTATCTACGAAAAAGTTTGAAATTCACATGCACCAATCCATGCTCAAACTATGTCGTTTATGGCCATCGGTGAGAAAAATCTATCCATATCAAACCATATTGAAACAATTCAATGGCCATGGTAAAAAGAGGCCCGTACCCTCCCCTCAAATTATATATAGTGTAACCAACCAAACACGTTACTAATACTTCATCAGAGTTAAGGTGAGAGCATTCCAACCTACAATAAGCGATGATTCTCATTATCTCCTTCGTTCTTTCTCTTTTCTCCTTCTCCCATGCTTCTGTTCTAGATTTCTGCGTGGGAGATCTTGCAGGTCCTATTGGCCCTGCAGGATACTCCTGCAAGAAGCCTTCAAAGGTCACAGCAGATGATTTTGCTTACAGTGGCCTTGGCATTGCTGGTAACACCTCAAACATTATCAAAGCTGCAGTGACACCTGCATTTGATGCTCAGTTTCCTGGTCTCAATGGCCTTGGCATATCCGCAGCCCGCTTGGACTTGGCAGGAGGTGGAGTTATACCACTTCATACTCATCCCGGAGCTTCAGAATTACTTGTTGTAATACAAGGAAGCATCTTGGCAGGATTCATTTCATCTTCCAACACTGTCTACATAAAAAAACTTAATAAGGGAGATGTTATGGTATTCCCTCAAGGCTTGCTGCACTTCCAAATCAATGCAGGTGGTTCTTCAGCCCTGGCTATTGTTACCTTCAGTAGCTCCAACCCTGGTCTGCAAATTCTGGACTTTGCTTTGTTCAAAAGTAATTTCCCCACACCACTGATAGTGGAAACCACCTTCCTTGATGCTGCTCTGGTGAAGAAGCTTAAGGCTGTTCTTGGAGGTTCAGGCTAAACCATGGGTAGTTATCCATGAAAGAGACTGAACTCAATCACGTTGTATCTCATGTTTGAGTTTGTTTATTGCCTTGGTCTACATTTGGATTTTTAGTATGCGTGTGTAGGTAGGACTCTTCTTTCAGCAAGCTTTGTAGTTGGAATAAAACTTGAGACGATTTGGTTGTTGTTGTGATTTTTATTGTTATCAAGTTTCAGTTGAAGGCAGATGATTTCGTATTTGAGAAAACTGAGCTATGAGTTTAATATGTGACCTTTTGTCGTGTGTATTTTTATGAATAATGAGGGTAAAACTTTGACTTGCACTTGCAATCCAACAATATAAAAATTTAAACTTAGCTTTTTCAAAGTACTCTAAGCCAAAACTTTCACATAAAGACTTCAGCTTCATTTAGTGGACTCCATGAGTTTCTCACAATAATAAACAATTTATTAGAAGAAATATATTAGAAGAGTACATTCGTAGTATTACTTTTCTAAAGAAACAGTTTAAAAAATCGATGAAACTAGATTTCTATTAATCTTATTGTACAACAAGAATACAACTTATTCAGTCCCACCCCCTTCTCCTGCTATTAGTACAAGCAATGAATAAAATATAATCTAGAAAGAAAGAAAAAGCATTCAATAAGTGTGGTTAGAGATGAGGTCTGCTTAAAAAGGTATGGTGTTTAATTTCTATTGCGTGTATTGACAGTGTATACTCTGGCCTGCCCGTGCTTGATCCTTAAATTTAATACTGCTGCTAGGAATCTCAGTTTCTTATCCCCCCACTTTGGCTATTAATAATCTTATCCCAACAGCCAGGAAATCAATAGCACCTTACCAGACAGCCCAGCACATTGCTATTTCCTCAAATATCAAGACAGTCTGTGTCTTTTGATTGCAGCTCTGCCATGACATCATAAGACAGACAAACCTTGAAGGGCGTCTCTACTGCTATCTTCTTTCACAAATGCATCCTGGCAGAGGGTTTGCATAAAAACTTTCCTCCAGCTTTGGAAATTCTCCAGGTTCCCTTGGGTATGGAGCACCAATTCGGTCTTCATGCAGTTTTCTGACCTTGGAGCTAAACTTTTTCCATGAAATTTTTCCTTCATCCAATTGATCAACAAGATTAACAAAATTCATCCTGCATCAACCATTGAAATAAACTAGTGAGAATGAAGAAGAATCAGTTAACACAGATCTAAAATGCATATCACCAAATCATCATGTTCCAAATAATAAAGAAGAAACAGGTTAGGAATATATTACTTGTCTGGATTGATGGTCTTCTTGAAGTTTTCAAAGCGCCTATGACCTTGTACCGCCTTTGCCATATTTCCATCATAAGTGTAAAGAAAAACATCGCTCTTTAGGGCGACAACATAGTCTATACCGGCCAACATGTTCTGATGATTCTTGAAAGGATTCAACTCTTCTTCAGAGGACAGAGAGGAATGAGAGAAAATGTTGGGGTAATCATCCTTGAGATATTTCATACTCCCTCTTCCAAATGCTTCTCCAGCTACCAGATAAATCCTGGTGTGTGATGGAAAACCCAATGCTTTAAGTAATAGGGAAGTTTCCCTTGGAGTTAATGGACAACCTCCTAGCAATCTCCTCTCGGTCCCATTAATCTCCTTCTCTTTCCAGTGACTTACTTCATATCGCATCTGTCTCAGTTCTTCGTCTTCTTCTGCAGTCAAATTATGACTGCATCCTGTAAATGCAAGCATATCCTTCTCATATCTATAACAAATTGCAATAGTGTAAGGTCAGAAGCATGATATTTATTTAAACTTCTTGACAAAAATACAAGCATCTTCTCAGTTGAGATCATCAAAGGAGTCCAAAACTAGGGTAATGCTTCGGATCCTTATTCCGTGAGACAACTTAAGGACTCTGATTCAGTGTACCAGTTAATTAAACTCTAAGCTTTTTTTTCCAAAAATATGGAAGCAGGTTTAACATCTGACTCAATTTGAAATGGACATTGATGACAATTTAATTATACAGCCAACAACTGTAGAGTCCAAATCTTTGACTTCATTAAAAGAGAAATTCAATACGGAAGCAACTCTAAACTTGCACAAAAATCTGGCTGAGTCCAAAATTTCCAGATCAAAATGGCCGAGGAAAACTTTCATGTCAATGGGTCCTTCACCAAGAAGCATGCTATTTTACATTGATCTTGTTATAAATCCTTGTAGGTTCAAATGAGAGATCAGTTTCCAAGGAAATAATATTATATGTTCTTGTCGCTAAAACAACCTAGGGAAAATCACACAACAGAAGCCAGCCTTGGCAAATCTGAAAGCCCAGGCCTAGTAAACTGCACAATAGGATCCTGATATCATGCCACTAACCTTATCACTATTCCTAGGCAAACATTGCTATATGGACTTGGGTATAATTGAGTTGCACTACTAATGAGTTAACGAAATCAACTAGTTAATTACTTCAAACTCATTTATTTAGTCAAACAAACAAACTCAAGATTGAGATTAAACTTTCTAAAGCTCCTTAATCACATAAAGTTAGATTAGAAGGAAATAAAAGGTTAGGATAAGAAATAGCTCTTTAAACATGATCTTATATATATATATATATATATATATATATATATATATATATATATATATATATATATATATATATATATATTGAGTGCTACTTAGTATTAAACATTATTTTCCAACAAAAAAGTTTGATATATTTTATTGATCTTTGTTATTTATATATTGCTTATGAAATAAGTTATAATTTTTTTAGGACAAAATACATTTTGTATGCCGGAAAAGTTCTTAAAATATTAAATACATCTTTAAAATATTCATATTAATTTCCTCCCTCTAAAATTTAAACATATTCCATAAGTTTCTCAGAAATTATATATGGTGTTTATTATAAATTTAAGAAAAAATACTTTTAATTGTAAAATTAAAAGGTCAATATCGTGTTCACGATAATTTTTTGGTATCATTACTATTACTAACAAAAACAAATACCTATATAGTAGTATGTATAAATTTTGATGGACAAGGGATAAAAATAATACCAAAAGTTTTTGGAAAACATATTTAATACATTTGAAATGCAAAAACACACTTTACCCTTTTTTATTTAAAAAATTATGAAAATGTAATAGTCTAAAACCTAATTTCACATATCATATGTCAAACCCATTTTCCTATTAATAGATAGTTATCTAGTGTTAATATAGCTATTAAATATTATATTAATAAAGTTAAAAATAACTCAATAAAAATCTTCATAAAATCATATTAATTAAATATAAATGAACTAAACAAGCTAAGCTCAAACTGTGTTTCTTTCACAAGTTCAAGCTTTCAATTAGGCTCGTTTAAATAAATGAACCGCATCTAATTTTTATTTTTACAAGTCAAACCCAAGCTTCAAGGGTTCGACATGGCTAGACTTAACGGTTTAACCTCTAATTTCAACCATCATTTTGAAACTAAGAATGTGTTTATTTGTGAAGATTGATTTGGGAGAGAGGGAGATCATGAATTTGAGTGGATTAGAAAGTGAAGTTTGTGTTGTTCTTTTGAAGAGATTTGGAGGTGAGAGTGAATGGATTTAGAAGTAAAGTGTGTGAAAGTGAATGAGTGATTTGATTGATGTGATACATTTGATTCCCACCCCAACCCTTCATATGAATGCATAACAACAAAAAGTAGAAGAGAGAAGAAGAAAAAAGATCCAGCATACATTTGTATCAGAATATTAAATTGTGACTTGCCTCAAATGAAGGGCAAGATACGAACTTCCATTCTGTTGCATTCTAGATACCAGCGTGTTTCCAAATTCCTCAACTGGAGCTGAATATTTCAGTGCTCTGTAATTTACACGGCATCTTAGTTTCTGTATGGAATGTGGAATGTCATTATTAGCGAGTCTGGAATCGGTATGAGTGAAATAGATCACTTTGTGCTGTTTTAGGAGGGGAAGAACCTCAGTCTTATAGTAAGAAACCTGTACATAAACATTATGTATATATTTAACGATGGTTATTAGAATGTAATGAAAAAGGAACACAATGGTATTGTGTGAATAAAATTCAAACGTTATGAATGCCATTCATAATGAGAGTTCATAGTGATATTTTCATGTTCTTAAAAACTGAACTGGCTACCAAAAAGACCATGTGGACGGATGACCAACTTCAATAAGAAAGCAAGAATCAATTAATCAGACATTCTATTCCAGATTTGAAAAAGAAGTAATTTGAGTTGAAAAGTTTTGTGGACCTTGGACCAAGATATGGGAGTTTTCGGGAAAGGCTCAATTCCAGCATAAGCAGGAGGTAATTTCTCAACTACGTGTACATCATCCTTCAGCATATGAATAAAATACTTCCAATCAAACAAATCCTTGAAGCCACTGCAAATATATTAAACAAATTAAGATGAAGACCAGAAAGTATTTAACAGGAGAATGGAAACTCATCACTTAATAACAGTGATAATTTGAAAAATTATTGCGAAAGGGAGAATACATGAAGGAGAGATTAGGAAAACCAGTTAGATCTTTCTGCCAAAAACACCCTTTCTATTAAAGACAAACTTGTGATAATTGTCTACAAAAGATGCTGATTGTATTACAGCAATGAATTGCATACTTCTAAAAAAGTGTTGCCAAAGTACTAAAGGAATAAAGCTGTATTCCCACATCTCTTGGACATAATTAATCATCTGCAGTTCCAAGCAGCTGCATGATTTGAACAAAAATAAGACTCCAAGTAGTTGGGTTCGGTCATGGACCCATAATCCAAACCAATTCTAATTGGTTGCACTAGAAAATACTCAACTAATACACAAAAATGTAATTGGGGTTGGGTTGGGTGGGTTTGTGAGTAATTTGCTTACACACGTAATCTGAATCATATATCAATTCATACATATAATTAGCATTGATTTAAACTGAATATTGCTTTAGGCTTGCAAGAAACAATGACATATCTAACTGCATAGTAGGAAAGGGAAAGAAAAAAACCTATTATCAGCCCAATAGGAGGTGTGATCAAGAGAAGGAAGAACAAGCGTGGCCTTCATAATCTTAGCAACAGCAACCATATCACATATCTGCAATCAAATGTATATTGAGAAGAAATCAGGTTATTGCAGCCAAACTTTCTATCATGTACCATCAGAAATCAACAAAGCCAGACCCCAAATCTCATCTGATTCAGACCACCATTTGCATTTACTAGAATGTAGCCATTGATCTTTGCATCAAGTTCTGGCAAAAGAAAATGTCAAAGTGAGAAGAGAAAAATCTTGGAATAACATATTGCATGACAAGAGAAAGAAGTATACTTGATAATGTAACTTCATACTTTTTCGATTACTTGGAAGATCTATGCATTGGGTGAAATTGTCACTGTTGGGCTTAGACCAGATCCCTGAATCCTAAATAAAAAAGCAGACTTTTATACACGAAAAGGCAAAGACATGTTTGAATAGGCCTATAAATTACCCTTTTTTTCATTTCATGTACTTCCTTGGATTATTTGAGAACCAAACAAAATTCAGTCAATAAAGTTGAGATACAGATTTGAGACTTACTTCAGCCATGGCAGAATGGCTGCCACCTACTCCAGTTGCTAATGTTTTTAATGTTCGTTCAACATCACTTGCTCCTCCCCTATATGCATAACCAAGGGAGCTTTTGTCCATTAGATTTAGACTAGCAATGGAGTCAGGCAGTTCCTGATAAAAATGGTAAAATAATGTACTATGTAAGATAAGAAATGCAAACACCACCCCACCCCACACCCCACAAATAATAATATAGTAACACAAAAGGATAAAAGCACCTAGTCGGAAATCGGATCATGATATATCTACCTACTTCTTATTCTCTACATAGATTATTTTCACAATGGGGTACCATAAGATTAGCTGTCTTTGGTTAACAGCCATAAATTCACAACCCAGAGAACAAGACGAAGCTCCCACAAAGTGGATAAAGTGCAGCGCATAAAAAACCAAAACTAAATTCAATTGGGTTTTCCACTTCACTTTTAGTGTTAAGATGATAAAATATTATGTAACACTTAAGAAAGTGGGGCTCCCGCTGCTATTCCAAACAACCCAGTAGCTCACATAAAATCAGATAGTTCCAAACACAAAAGTAAATTACTAGTACCCACAAAAGGACGCAAAGAAAAAAGCACAATTGCCCAGTTTCAGAACAAGTTGCAAATGGAAAGGTTGAATAACAAATCCCAGAAATTAAAGGAAATTATACTTTTTTGCACCTGAAACACAAGATTTCGTATTAATCACACCAAAATTTCAAATTCAAAAATATCAACCTCAGTTCTAGATCGGATGAAAGAAAATCTAATTTAAGTAATTAACTCGAACCTTCTGCAGCAACAAAATAGATCCGGAATAAGCATAATAAATAAACAAAGTCTCCACTCAAAGACAAACTAATAAAAACTATAAAACTCAGCTCCTTTCCAAAGTTAAATTTTGACACCAGTCTTCCTAAAACTTGAAGAACTTTCATCACAGTAAGAAATTTAAAATAACATGATCAAAGAATGTCAATTGACGGGAGGCAGTAGCAGAGCAAAATATGATGCCAACTAACACTACCTTATCTGATTGAGCTCTTTCAATGGCAGATCCAAGCCAGCCAGTGGCACATATCTTGAGAACACCAATGAAGATGCACACCCCACAGAACACCAAGAACATCAAGTGCCCAATTTTCTTCTTTTCCCTAAACCCCAAATCCTCAACGATGGAAGCAAGGGGCTTCTTCAGCAGCCCCCTCACGTGCACTCTCTGGGTCACGTGATTGTGACTGTGCCTCCCCACTGGAACACCCTCCGACCCCTCTTCCGATCTGGGCGAGTTGATTTGGAGCTCAACCTCACCGGAGCCGCCGTTGGAGTTGGCACTGTCAGTGTTGCGCTTGAAGGAGTGGGCGCGGCGAGTCATTGGGCCGGAGAAACGCGGGCTGTTGACTCGCTGGGACACCCCATCGGAAGCGTTGTGATGGTGATTCGATTCGGAGAATATCGCCATTAGAGTTACACCGAAGCTTTTTCTGCGCTTGTATTTGTACTTGTAGTGCTATACTTCTAATAATAATGATGATGATTAGTTAATTTGGTTATTTTTTATTATTAAAATATCATTTCAAAGACCAATTCAGTAATAAATTAATAAATATTTTATCATAAAATTACAATATTTAAAATTTATTAAAATTATAAACTAACTCAGATTTATTAATCTTTCCTTAACTAACTAACTCAGATCCATTAAAATTATAATATTTAAAATTTATTCCACACGTAACAAATAGTTGATTTTTCTTAATAATGATTCATTTTTTTTCTCTCTCTCCTTTATTACGCGTCCTGAACTCGGGACATATGCACTGCTTCAAAGGTTGTTCTTAGTCTTTTCTCTTCTTCTTGGGAAAGAAAATAAAATAAAAAAATCTTAATTTATGGAGGGTAATGATTCCTGTTCCTAATCATTGATACGACTGCTTCTATATTTAAGGAAAGGTATTGGTTCTGTGTTCTGTTCTGTGTTTGTTTTTAGTTGTAATTAATTCAGAATGAGCTAATAATAATTTGACTTATTCTAATTTGTAACAAAATTAAACTTCTAAATAGTTACAGATATGTGACTATTTCCTATACTCGATAAAAGAAAAAAAAAAGCTACTCCCTCTTTGATCCCTTTCAACTAATTTTAACGTGGAAAAAATAGTTAAAAATTAATCATTATTTATTTGTTTATGTCTCATAATTAATTAATATAACAAGAGAAAATTATGTTTTATCATTAATTATATAATATGTGTTACTTTTATATAAAACTGTGACTAAGTAATAATGATATTGTGGGAAAAGATAAGTAGTGCACTGTATAATTTAAAAAAGTAATAAAAAGAGGACAAAATACCCCTTAAAAAAATTTGTATAGAAACAAAAAAAGTATTCTGAAAGTATTATTTAAATTTGTAAAATTTGTCTCAATCACGATGAACTTCAAAGTCAACTGTCTATAATTTTCTTAAAAATATATTACAAGTAAACTTACAGTAAAATGTTCGCAGAACTGAGATTAATAATATGAAAAATAAAAACTCGAAATACATACAGTGATGAATTTAATCATGTTTAAAGTTTGAAACTAGTAATATTGAACGACATATTTATTATATACTATATCATATGTTTAATGGAGCTTGTTAAATCCTACATTTTTTTAATAATTTTTGGTGTGCTTTTAGAAAATGGACATTTAATAGTGTCGGTGAGAAAATGAATATTGAAGAATATAAAATAAAAGATTAAGTGAAACTAACAGCATATAATTGCAGCCTGTAATTGACAACCATTAATGCATTTGTTAATTTGATTGCGAAATTATGTGTTAGCTGGATAAACCTTTCACACACGCAAGCTGGATAATAGACATTGAACATGTTTTTTGACTAACAACAAATATTCACTTAATTAGGTCATCCAATTCAAATTTCGCACCCAATTTTTACACTTACAGTGTGCTCCATTTTTATTTTATTTTACTTTCTCATTCCACCACAAAACAACAGTGTAAACGTGCGATGACCAAGATTCTAAAAGGAATTTTGGTATGCATTATTTAAATATTGAACCACCTTATCACTTTCATATTCAGTAGTAAAAAAAAAAAAAACATGCTCACTTTTCTCAAAGTCCTTCTTAGTTTTGTCAAACCTTGTCAGTGAACAGCATCCATCATTCCCATTCACATTCACATTGGACAAATCATAAGTGTCCTACCATTTAGCGTACTCATTTAACTATTACATGTGATGAGCCAGTTTATCTAATAATATATGGTATATTAATTGTACATACTCATTGAGTTAAGTCGCTTATAACTTGTAAAATAATTTTGATTTTGTGATTTTAGGGTTTAGGGTTTGTAAAATGAGAGTGATGCATTGTAACAAAATTTATTTAAAAAAATATTTTTAGTAGTAATATATATATATATACACTAATTTATTGTAGTAAAAAATTATTAAATTATAAAATAATTGTTATTAAAAATGATTATAAAAATAAATAGTTTGTATAATTTTTTATTTTAAATAATTATTTTAATTTATTTATCGTTAAAAATGTGATTCAAAGGGTTGTGTGTCATGTATAGTTACTCTAGTTAATATTACAATTTTACTAATAACTACTATTTATTTAAAATATTGTAACTGCTATGTGATGCAAGCATTGTTGTACATCAAACAAACAAGTTTCTTTCTTATATTCAACCTCTCTTGCATTCTCTTTTTTTCTTTTTTAAGTTTTAACAAATTGGTATCCAAAGCAAGGTTTTATGGGTCAATTGGTGCAAATTTTTCCATCGGTAATCTTCATGTTCTTAATGGAAAGAATTGCGATCGGTAACGTGTACAGATAAAAGTACAAACTTTGGTTACCAGCATATTGCAGAAATTGTCGAAGAAGGGTATCCAAAGTTCAAGAAAGATTTCACATACAGAAAGCACTTTACAAAGAACATAAGAAGAAAGATTCCAAAACAACCTTCTTAATTCATCAATGTGTTGATGAGGTGCATTTTGAAAATATTGTAGGGGCTGCAACATCACAAGAGGCGTGAAAAATATTGGAAAAATGCAATGAGAGGTGTTGAACAATTAAAGAAAGTGGAGTTACAAACAATGAGACGTCAATATGAATTGATGCAAATGGAGGATAATGAGAAGGTCGTTGAATTCTTCAAAAGAATCATTACACACACTAATGTTATGAAAAATTGTGGAGAGAAGATTTCAAATCAAACCATTGTAAAAAGATCCTGAGAACTCTCATTCCCAAGTTTGATGAATTATTGTAGCAATTGAATAATCTAAGAGGCTCCTCAAAGATTTAAAGGTAGAAGAACTTAAAGGTTTTCTTGAGGCATATGAAGAAAGACTATTTGAAAGAGGATGAGAGAAGCCTAGTAATCATCAAACACTATAGGCACAATTTTCAGGAAAAGGAGCCTACAGAGGCAATTTTAGAGGTCGTGGTAGACAATCAAGAGGTGACTATGGCAGAAATAGTCGAGACCAAGAAAAGATTGATATAGATCAATTTGAAAGTATAAATAAGAAAGGGAGTTCCAATAATTGGCACTGTGGAAAGAAGGTGGTTGGTAGAAAGAGAAATAAATGCTTTAACTATAATTGCATTGGTCATTTCTCTACAAAAATGCATGGTTGCACCAAGTCATACAGATCATAAGGGAAGTCCATCACACGAAGCACACATGGTTAAAGAAGAAAAGGTTGATAACAACAATCTTAAAGAACCTTTGTTGTTGATGATGGTCACCAACCTAGATTTACGCAACAATGAAAGTTAGTATTTAGACCCTGGGTGCTTAAACCATATGACAGGTTGTCATGATTGGTTTGTTAATTTTGATAATGTAATTTTAGATGATGGTCATCTGGTACAGCACTTAGCGCTCTTGACGGATGTAGAACCCGCTAGTTTTAAAGAAGCACTCTCTAGCAAAGTATGGAAATTGAGTATAAAAGAGGAATTGAGGAGCCTTGAGAAGAACAAAACCAGGCAAATGGTAGAATTACCTCAAAATAAAGTTCCTATTAGTGTCAAATAGATTTTCAAAGTTAAAACTCAAACCAGATGGGTATGTGGCTAAGCATAAAGCTAGATTGGTGGCTAGAGGGTTCATGCAAAAGGATGGGTTAGATTACTCAAAGGTTTTTACCCCAATGGCTAGATTTGAAAACTGTAAGGTTGATTGTTGCTTTGGCTAGTTGGAAGAACTGGATGTTATGGTAGTTTGATATTAAATTTTCCTTAATCAATGGAGAACTAGACGAAAAGGTCTTCATTACACAACCCTTGGGTTCATAAGTAAAGGTAATGAACAAAAAGTTTTAAAATTAAAGAAGACTCTTTATGGCCTCAAACAGGCACTAAGGGTTTAGCACAAAAGGATTGATATTGTTCTCCAAAGTGTTGGATTTTAGAAATCTTCACTTGAACATGAAGTGTATTTTCATATTGTAAATGTCACTTAAGTTATTGTTATTTGCTTATATATGGATGATTTACTTATTACAAGTAGCAATCCAGTCGTCAACATTGAATTACTTAAGCAAAGTTTAAAGAAGGAATTTGAAATGACAAATTTAGGAATCCTATCATATTTTTAAGGATTTGAGTTTACCTATAAAGAGAATTTTTATGCACCAAAAGAAGTATATTTCAGAGGTACTAAATAAATTTAATATGTTGGAGTGTAATCCTGCAGAAACTTGAACTGAGGTAAATGTGAAACTTGGCAAGAGTGAGAATGAAGGTTTAGTTAATGGAACTTTGTTCAGACAAATTGTTGGCAATTTGAGATTTATTTGTCACAGCAGACCAGAAATTGCATTCAGCTTTGAACTTGTGAGTAGATTCATGAGTGATCATAGACAATCACATCTTAGAGCTGCAAAGAGAATCATGATATATCTGAAAGGGACATTGTCATATAGAATTATTTTCTCTCATTAGGCCAAAGAAGATAATCATCTACATCTTGTAGCCTATTCTGATTTTGGTTGGTGTGGTGACTTGATTTATAAGAAAAGCACAATGGGACAAGTTTTTCAACTGTTTGGGTCCCCTATATCTTGGAGCTCAAAGAAGCAAACAATGGTGGCACTGTCAATGTGTGAAGCATAATATTTTGCAACCTATTCAGCTGCTTGTCAAGCATCTTGATTGTGCTCACTACTTAGTGAATTGAAGATATATGCTAATAATACTATAGACTTATTGGTGGACGAGTAAATCAACCATAAACTTAACAAAGAATCTAGTGTCTCGTGGTAGAAGTAAGCACATAGACACAAAGTTTCATTTTCTCAGCGATCAAGTCAGCAAAGGTAGGATCCAACTAAGATATTGCAAAATAAAAGTGCAATTGGATGATATTATGACTAAAGCTTTGAAGATTGAAAGATTTAAGGAGCTGAAAAAGTCTTAGAATGTTGTTGATTTTCGTTTGTAAACTTTTGAATCAAGTGGAGGTGTTAAAAATGTGATTCAAACAGCTGTGGATTATCTATAGTTACTCTAGTTAGTTTTACGATTTTATTAATAACTACTATATTTAAACTATCGTAATTGTTCGACCTTGCATTTTGTTTTTAGTCACAGCATTTATAAAATAATTAAATTAGGAATTTACCATCGTTGAAAGAGTAAAATAAAAATATAATAAATTTAAAATAAATGACGTATACTTAAAGAATATAATTAGAAGAAAAGAAAATATATAAAATATTTTTTTATATATAAGTATAGATATACATTTAAATCTGCTTGTGAAAATATATCATTATCTTATTTCAAAATAGAATCCAGGGGATCAAGCATCCTAGACCCAGTGTATTATGTCCATGAACAAGAATATATCTATATCACCGATCATATTTTGTATCATAAAAATGTCTTATAGTTATTTGTAAAGATTGAGTAGATAAATTAAATAACAAAAAAAAAATAGAAAACTACAGTATATAAAAAATGGGCTAATAAAGTGTAGTCCTACTGTTTTTCACATTTATTAATGTTAACTCTGGATGACAATAATAATAAATGTTATTCTTAATTTTATTTCTGTTTAGTTGGTTTGGAATGAATTTTAAGACCTTATTAATATTTAAAAACATGTGTAATTTCAACTTGTTTGGATTTCGAGATAAATTAAAAGTCAATATCATACTTTTCAGGTTATAAATTTTATGAATGAACCAATGGCAGTAACTTTCTAATTTTTTTTTTAATTCACTATTTTTATCGGTTAAATTTTTAACAAGTATAATAAATTTATGGAGATGCATTAAAAAGGTTTAAACGAACTTAATTCTTTGATTTTTAACAAATGTTATACAATAAAATATATTACAGTAATATATGTTAAGAAAATATAACTAATTCAAATAACTAACTTTTACATTAATACATGATTATGATTTTAACAAATTTTATATAATAAAAAATAATACAATAATATATGATAACAAAGTATAACTAATTCAAATTACTAATTAACTCTTACACTAATAAATTCTATATCAATTTGAAAAATCTTTTTCTTTTTTATAATTAATTCTAATTTTTAGCAATGATATGCTTTTTATCAACGATTAAGTTTTTTATATTTTGTATGAATAAACTAATCACGTTGTTTACATGTCTATGTTACCATCAAAATTTTATACATTTACACAAAAACTATCTTTCACGTCGTCAAATTTATATCTGACGTAAAATTAGTATTAATTGAATTATACTTACATATAATTTGCGCACACCAAACATATTTTTTTTTTATATTTAATTTGTGTATGTCATACATAAATTTACATCTTTTTATATATGACATGTCGAAATAAAATGTAAAAATGTTTCTTTTTATGTTTGCTGTACATTACCATATGTAAATTCATTTAAGAAAATTTAAAAAATCCCTTTTAGAATTAAATTTAAATGAAAGAATTTAAGAAAATATGAAAGGCCCGATTAGAATTGTTTGATGAACATGATTACATTCTACTGATAGGGGGTGGGAAATTCACCTTAAAGAAGCAATTCATCAAAATAAAAAGTAATATATTCTTTCAATACCAATAAACTTGTTATAAGTTATTAAATATGTAAATTACCAGTACAATTGTTTTTTGTGCTCCTTACAAATATCATTTCAATTGAATATAGGAGACTTGTTTATATCATTAAATAATATAGACTTTAAAAAAAAAATTGTGAAATCTTAATCTAATACAGTGCATTAATGATATGTTTTATTCTCAGAGTTATAACAAATATATACATCTATTATCATTGTGTAAGCAATATATGATTACAGAACATTTAATATGTCAATTTGAATTGGTGTAGAAAATATTTTATAATTAATGGTTTGGGGAAAGTCTTTAACAAGATTCAGTATCAAATTTGAATATATATTAAAAGAGAAAAAACTATATTAACTT
Source organism: Vigna unguiculata (assembly GCF_037176805.1). Taxonomy (NCBI): domain Eukaryota; kingdom Viridiplantae; phylum Streptophyta; class Magnoliopsida; order Fabales; family Fabaceae; genus Vigna; species Vigna unguiculata. The sequence continues at coordinate 65,603,325 of NC_140794.1, forward strand.
GTAAAGAATAATGGAACGGGGTGCAAGGAGAGAAGGTAGGTGAGTGACATAACAATGGTGTTCCAGCGAAGCCTTCCAATGGAGGTGGAGAAAGTGGTGCAAGAATATGACACACAAGACACCAACCACGAATTCCGTATCAAAACTTTTTTTTTCCTACTTATTTTCTCGTTGTTATGAAAAGAGTAATATTTTCTTAATAATATACATCAATTTTTTTTTATTATAATGTTTTAATGTTTCACAGTAAAACTAAAAGAGAAAAAATAATTTCACTTTAATGGTGAAATTACCAGGAAAAATTAAAGGCTTATAGAGAATGAGGGAGAGAATTAAAGTAATTTGGAACACACAGGATGAATTTGATTTCACTGATGTTACAAAATGAATATTTAATTGTTAATTTTGATTTGTAATAAAATAGGGAAAGAGTAATTAATAGAGGTCATAAATGATATTTGATAATTACCTCTCAAAATATCATGAACTCCAAACTTTGTAGCATTAGAGACAACAATAGATAAATCTTTGTTTCGATTTGTAGCAGCATGACATTTTCTTTTTAGGTTTAATTATGCTTTTGGTCCCCATTTTGGACTCGAAATCTCAAATTGGTACTTGTATTTTTGGAAATCTCAAAATGGTCCCCTTTTAACTTTAAAAGTCTCACTTTTGTCCTTTCCGTCAAGTCTGGACAAATGGCGTTTGTGGTTGCTGATGTGGCTTTCTATTACTGAAACGTGTCAAATACATGTGTGTTGGTGTGGAAATGTTTATTTATTTAAGCCACCAGCATTGCAATGTAGAATCCCTAATTTTGTTGTCATCTTCTCCCTTCTTCTGTGATGAATCTAGCCAGTTGTGTGTCTTGTGGGTCTTGTTCAAGTTCAGATGTTGGAGGAAAGCAGAAGAGCAGCGTCAATTGCAATGAAGGTGGGTGTAGAAGCTCCAATGTGACGCCCAGTTGTTATTGTGGTGCTAAGGCTGTGTTGAGAACCGCGAGAACAGCCAAGAACAAAGGAAAAAGGTTTTGGGGCTGTCCAAACTTCAAGGTAATGTTGTTTGTATTTTGTGTTTTGTTTTTGTCTTATTTTTTGTGTTTTGTGATAAAATCTGACGTTAAGGGTATATTTGCATCAGAGTGGAAGTGAAGAGTGTGGTGGGTGCAATTACTTCAATTGGTTTGATCAGTACAGGATGGGAGAAGGGGGTTCTGCAAGCACTGTAGTGATTGAAGAAAACCTTTGGAAGCATGTGAAGAATGAAGAAGAGCTTGGTGGCAATGTGAAGATTGAAGAACATGCTGTTGGTGGTAGTTTGAATACCCAAGAAATGAGAAAAAGTTGCGTAATGTCTGAAGAAGTAGTTGGTGATATCAAAATATTATATCAATTGTAAATAAGTTTTAAAAAAATTGTATTTGCTTGCTTGGATAACTCTTTTGTATTGTTTACTATACTAGTGGGTTTAAAAGCATTCCATTTTACAATGCATGCTCCACCTTTTTTCAAAAGATATATACTAAAATACAATTTAAACAAACCCACAAAGCGGCTCATATCAATTCGGCTTTAGAAACAGAGATTATGTTGGGCCGAATTTACCTACTGGTGGACTTGCTGAACATTTATTGCACCCCGTTTTTTCTTCCTGCACCCTTTAAATCTTGAAAGCCCACATATGCGCTTCTTAAATGTTATTATAATTTTCTTCCCGCGGTGCCATCTTCTTCTTCTCCACTACATCTCGTCACAAGTTCTTGGTTTTCCTTCCGTGTTTCCTCCTTTGCGCATGTAACAAGTCCTAATGAACCAAGACGTTGTTCATCTTAACAACAAAAAGAGGTATGCGTCTTTTAATAACTTTAGTAGTTTCTCCGGTAATGGTAGGGGTGCCACAAGGGTGTGGTGTGTGATAGCTGACTTATTTTTTATTTTTCCTCATTAGGTAGTTCAATATTAATTACTAGAAATTGGAATACGAATCAGATTACAAAAGTCAAAAGTGTGAAGTTGGTAAAATACCATATTAGACAATCTAGTATGCATATTTACATCCGGGAGATTATATCAAATTACTTAATCTGATTTGCATAAATATGTATCGGATTACGTAATTTGGTGTGTTTTTCTATATCTGATTATGCATACTCAATTACCTAATCAAATAAATTGTTTCACTAATAGGATTGGCCAATTCGATATACACTGATCGATCTGGAAATGCATACTAGATTACGTAATTCTAATTTAGTACACATTTTTGTAAACCGGATTGAGTAATCAAGTATGATGTCTCAAATCTAGCATTGTATGTTGGATGCTTTCTGCATAATTATGCAATATACTTAAAATCAATGTATAGTTTTTCGTTTATCTAATATGTTTGTTCTTTTTTAAGGTGTTTAACGTGTTTGAGACATGAATGGTTCTTTTTAGTAAAGTATCAAAAAAAGTTGACAAAAGTTTGTGCATGGAGGAATTTGATATGTTCATGAGTAAAGATGATGTTGGAAGAGGAGATAATAGTGGACATTTTACGACAAATGATATATTTGCTATGCGTGATGATCTACTTGAATGGGTGCGATGAATTGCTTTTGGTTTCGATTGTGTGGTTGTTACTCTCATATCTAACAAAACTAATGAACAATCTGGAAAAAAGACATATGTTTTGTTAAAATATGAAATGAGTGGTAAATATAGAAAATACAAATCTGATTTGCAACAACTCTTCTTGGTCCTACACATTCAATATTGTTATCACATTATATAAATTACCAATTCATAGACAAATTAAAAACAACCTAAATCTTGTTTACTTACCTCACCCAAATTTGAAAATCACGTGATCAACATAGTTTATTAGCAAATATGTGTCTGATCGGCTTCCAAGAAAGTCTTTTTCATGCTCTTCACCATTACCAACCATTTGAGCTGCAACAAGCAGGTTAACATCTAAAGGTTTACCACGATTCCTCCTATAAACAGATTTTGTAAGTCTTTGTCTTGTACTATCTCTGCTAATTCCAATGTGAGTAAAACCAACACTTCTTATCCCTGTCATTTCACTAAATGGAAATAATCATATAAAAAACAACACATGAAAAACAATTATAACAACAAACCAAAATAATTATAACATAAAAGAACTAGCTTTCTCATATACCTAAAACAACTTAAAACTAAAACACTCAACCCTAAACTTTAAAATCAACAAACCCAAAGAAATAAAAAATGCATTGCAAACCGGATTGACTAATCTGGTAGTGAATAACGAATTAGAAAGTTCAGTTTTCATTGCATTTTTTCTTCTTTCATTCTTGTCATTGACGGCCATTTTCTCCTTAAAAACAAGAAAAATATAACTTCCAACCATTATTCGATGTACCTATTCTTCTTCACTAAACGAAAACGACATAAGTGGTTCATCGTCTTCCTACTCCTTCAATCTTTTTCAGCACTCCACAACAACAGAAAGATATAAGTGCAACGAAGGCCACAACTGCAGAAATGGATGCAAGTTGATGGGGTGGAGTGACTTCACAAGATGGCTGGGGCAAAGAAACATTGGAAATTTCAAACTTGGAATTTCAAAAATCAAGGGTGCAGGAAGAAAAAAGGTGCAGATAGAAATGCTATTGCTTGCTAAGCTTATCCATTATTATCCACTAACTCACTTCATGAAAATTACATGTATAAAAGATTTAATGAAAATTTTTACTACTAAACTTTGTATTTATTGAGTGATTTTTCTGGTTGTACTTTTAATTATATATGGTTCTCCAGAAATTTATCATAATAATTTTTAGGTCATACTAATAATATTTTAATATATTTTATACGTGATATCAAAATTACTTTCAATGAAATTTAAAAAAGGAATCTTTGCCGATACAATATTATTTTAATATAAATCATAAAATATGAATAAAGTTTATTAAATTTGTATAAAAATTATATTTACAAAAAAGAGGTATTTCGTATCTTATATTTTAAGAGAAAAGAGTACTGGTCTACTAAAGGATAAATAATAGCGACTGATCCGAAATGTATTATATTATTAAGAGAGTATTATAGTAGTATAGTTTCTTATTAATATGTATGCAATAATATTACATGCAAAATTTATATAAAATTTTAATTGAAAGATATAACTAAAAATAAAATAACAATTCAAAATGAAGTAATTCTCATTATATATAATTATCCATAAGAGATATGTGTATGTGTATATTGTAATTTGTATGTCGTGTGTCCTTTCTATGTACACAAAAATTCATAGTATTGTGTTTTCTAGATTCTTTTATGTGCATATTTTTTTGTTTACATTTGTACTCGTATATGTAATAATTTTATCAATCTAACACTCACCTTAACTTTATTTTAATTAACAAGTATAAATATTATAAAATTAATAAAATATGACTCTTCTATATATATATATATATAGTTTATATTTAACCATAATTTTTTAAATTATAGTAAAAAAGTGGATTATAAAAAAAAACTTGTGTTAAATTAAAAACATAGTAATTGATAACTTGATTGGAGTTTGTTCTCTGTCACCTCTGTATAATTAAACTATTTAAGATGATCAATTTAATATCGGTGATACATGTTAATAGGAAATTATTTCTATTATCTTAATTGATTATATTTATGGAATTCAATTATTTTAGAGTTGGATAAGTAAGATTATGATTGCTGAGAAATGAGGACAGGAGAGTGTGAATTTTGCACAGGAGATGGAGAAGGTGAGCTGAGTGTGTGGAAGCGAAGAAAAAACGAGGTGAAGTGTGGCGGGAAAGAAATGAAGAAAGCATGGAGAAGTACGAGAGAAGTTTCTATTCTCTCTCCTTCCCCGACATAACAATGGATACAATATTATTAATCTCTCAATCTCTCTCTTCTCTTTCTTTTTGCACAATTTGATGCAAAGGAAAGGCCCACCAACCAACCCTTTATATTCCCCACCCTCTTTCTCTCCATTCACCAAAGTGCGCAATGCTACCATTCAACCAAACTACCCTAACTCCTAAACCCCTCAATCCCACTCCCTCACCCAACCACCACCACCAACCACCGTCACCACCACCACCTTCCTCTTCTTCTTCCACTGCTCAAACCATGACCAACACCAATCCAATTCTAGACTCTAATCCTCCAAACCTCGAAGGGGATTCCGATTCTGATATTGACGCTCTCATCAATGCTTTCTTCGAACCTAATCCCCAATTCCCCTCTCTCGATCACCTCCAAGGATCCACCTCCGACGCCAAGGAATCATCTCTCAAGAGAGGATTAGACACCGGGGATGATTCTTCCCAGGCACCAATTCCCCTCAAACGCGGTCGTATTGACAATGTCTTCTTCCACCGCGCCGATCTCCATGCCGTCATTCAAATTCAAAACCCTATTCCTTCTCCTCTTCCTCTCTCCCAGTCCCTGTCGCATGCCGCTGCTACCAATGGAGACACTCAAGCTGTGGAAGGGCAGGGGAAGCGTCCGGTTTTTGACTCCGATTTCCTGTCCAGGGCTCTCCGTGAAGCTGAAGCTGAATCCGTCTTTCCGCAGAATTCAGACGATAACGACGATAACTTTGACGTGGAACCTGCAGATTTTAGTGCACCTTATGTATCGCTGAGTGATTATAGGAGGATTCGGAACATGGAGCGTTTCCGACAGATAGCCAAGGAAAGCGCGACTCACTATGCTCGGTTCACGTCAGAGGACAGCGCAGATGAAAGGCCGTCGTCTTCTGCTGCGCCTCAGGGAATTGACGATTCCACATCTCCGTTTTCGATCTCGATGAAGGCTATCAAAGAGGGAGCGACGAAAAAGAAGGGGCGTGAGACGTGGGTTGCGAAGAGTCAAAAGAGGGAGAAGAGGGTCTGTGTTCCCTCATTGCAAGAACTGTGTCTCAGAACTCTCGCGGACAATGCTGATGCCATGGTTTCCCTTGAGGGTGTACCGGATGAGTTGAGGCACAAGCTTTGCAAACTGCTCTGTGACTCGAGAAAGATGAATAGTCACTTTCTTGAACTTCTTCTCAGCGGCTCTCCCACGGAGATTCGCCTGAGAGATTGCTCGTGGTTGACGGTGGAACAGTTTGCCGAATGTTTTCATTCGTGTGACACTGGAAGATTGGAGGTGTGTATGTTGTTCAGATCATTTTGATAGGCATATGTCAATTTTAACATAGAATGTTGAGTTGTGTTTAGCATGTTAGTTTTTTTAACAGGATGGTTTATATTTTTGTGTATTAATTTTTATGTGTGTATATTTTTACATTCTGTTGGTCCTTGTTTGAGTTTTTATTTGCATGCTCTACTTGTTTTCTATGTATTTGACGCGCAACTTCTTCCATGGTAGATCTGAATTCTGTTTATACATCTACTTGTTGCGTAGGTGCTGCAACTTGACCAGTGTGGAAGGTGTATACCTGATTATGCATTATTTGGTCCTCTGAGACCGTCACCATGGTGGTTGCCGAGATTAGTTAATCTGTCCCTCAGTGGTGCATGCCGTCTTTCAGACAAGGGGTTGCATGTGCTAGTTTCTTCTGCTCCATCACTAAGATCAATTAATTTAAGCCAGTGCTCCCTTCTCTCATCTGTCAGTGTCAATATTTTGGCGCAATCGTTGGGATCCCTACTGAAAGAGTTATATCTTGATGATTGCCTAACCATTGATGCTGCACAAATTGTGCCAGCATTGAAGAAACTCGAACATTTAGAAGTGTTATCATTGGCTGGAATTCAAACTGTCTCTGATGAATTTATCGGGGATTACATCACCGCACGTGGTCAGAACATGAAGGAGCTTGTTTTAAAGGACTGTAGGTAAGTGCTGCGTGAACTCTTTACTGAATATGCTGAGATTTGTACTTGAATCAGTTGAAGTTTGATTAACCATTCACCACTTTTTGAACATTGTCATTGACTAATCACAATTTCTGACTTTTGGTTAAGTGTTAGTCACTCTTTGAGAACGTCATTCTTCAAAAAATTTTTAGTTCTTTCTAACTGGGAATTAGGTTTGCTAGGAAATCTCAAATTGTGATCTCCTTGCTATTTTTTTTTGCAAAATATTATTTTTCACTCTTGTTTATTTATGTTTCTTAATGTGCAGAAAATTAACCAATGCATCAATAAAAGTCATTGCCGAGCACTGTCCCGGGTTGTGTGCACTCGATCTTATGTATTTGGACAACTTGACGGATTTATCCATGGGATATCTTACGAATAACTGTCGAGTACTCCATACATTGAAGCTCTGCCGTAATCCATTCAGGTGCTTTTTTGTTTTCTGCTATTTTCTCTTTCTCTTTATACATTTGTACATTGCTTTTGCTAGTTTCTGATATTTTCTGTCTCATTATAAGTGTACTGTAATCTGTCTGGTCTTTTGCAAGATAGACTCTTTCAGAGGAGGTTACAGCTTTTAAATAAGATGATTATCTTTGTTCCTGCGGTAATATGAATTCTATGTAGGAGTGGTTAATTAATAACTATAATTTCCAATTTGTTTTTGGATATTGCTTTGATGGCTTTCGAGACCTGAGTTATATTTCAAACGGTTGATTTCAAAAGTGTTTAATTTAAGCACTTTAATCACATGTATTGGTAATGATTGTAGCATTTGGAATTCAGGAGTATTTTCTTTTATGGGTCTAATTGACACGTTCCTTGTCATCAAGAGAGATTTGAGAAAATTCTTGTATGCATCTGATAATATCACCATTTATGCATGATACAATTGGTGTGTAACTGGGATGGTGATCAAGATATCTCATAAATTCTTGTCTATGAAGAAATTTAACACATTTTTTTCTACACTAGTGATGAAGCAATTGCTGCATTTTTGGAGATTGCTGGAGGGTCCTTAACAGAACTTTCACTTAATAATATTAAGAAGGTGCGTTGGTATATTTACTTGTTGACTTTCCCTCGATTGACTCATCTTACACGCTTAAAACACCGGGGCCCTTGTATCAGTAACCTGATAAAAACTTCTCTGTGCCCGTAAAATGATTAATTAATTTATTATCAGTATAGCCTAAAACAATTAGGCAATTATGTGTTCAGAGTGCAATCTATTCTATGACTGGTCATAGTTTTACTCAAGCAGACACTTCAACATGTAATGTGTACTTCATTTTTTTTTTTCATCAAAATTGAATTTTATAACTAACAAATCATGACAATTATGAACAAAATATGAAAGTTCCTTGCCGTGAAATGATCGGGCATATTATATTTCTGGTTTACGGAATCATATGAAACAATCTCTCCCGACGTATATTCAACTCACTCTTGGATATTACTTAACGAATTAAGGTCGTTGCTAATATTCTATTTGATTTTCAATTAGCATATTGGCTGTGATGACCGACAAAACCTTATTTATAATGTTTTATTTTCTGACTGTTTGACACATTTGGTTTATTTCAGGTTGGGCACCATACGGCCTTATCTCTTGCTAGTCATTCAAAAAATTTGCATACTCTAGATCTGTCTTGGTGCCGAAATTTGACAGACAATGAGTTGGGTTTGATAGTAGATAGCTGCTTCTCACTGAGGTTGCTTAAACTTTTTGGATGCTCACTGGTAAATATGTTTATTTAACTGAACTTAAAAGGCATTTCTGTGATGAATTTCTGCTGATCATAGAAATATATATCAATAACATTATCGTATCAGAAGTCTTTACATGAAGAAATTTGATTATTTTGTAGGAAAAAGGTTTAAAAAATTACATATTTTTTGTAGGTAACAGATGTTTTTCTCAATGGGCACTCAAACCCAGAGATTCAGATCCTAGGATTGAAGATGTCTCCTTTATTGCAAAATGTCAGAATGCCTGATACCTGTGAAGCTCCTTTACGTTATTCATCAGTCTCGGCAGATTTGATGTATAAATGACAATTAAAAATGGAACATATTGTTATTTCTAGTAAAAGCAGACATAACTTTGGTGCTAACCGGAGGCAAGAAGACATGTTGCCCGATTACATTTAGTTTTACTGATGCCATTGTTGTTGCAAGGATTCAATCCCAAACATACAGACAATTCATATTCATTATGTACAGTGGATATGTAAATTTGACTGCGACAGGTAATAATATTTTTTTTTTCCTGAAAGGAAGAAAATTTCAACCCAGTTTGTCTACACTACAATGTTTTTTACGTAATAGAGATTAAAAATAAATTAGATTTCAGTACGGGATCACAATTTTGCAGTCAGGTGACAATTTCCTCGTTTTTTTTTTTAAATTTGCAATCATACACTTGAAAGAATCATGACTAGCAAAAATAGTTGTGTAATGAAAAATTGTTTTTATTCTTGAAATCATCTTAGATCTGGATTTTAAATTTCCATATCAAATTTAGATTAAAATTTTAAGGATAAACAAAATTCTAATTTATTTTTCTATGTCCACCTCAATCCAACTCAAATATATTGAGTTCTGTGTTTTTCAACTAAATTAAATTTAATCCAATTCAAATTTATGGATTAAGTGACAAGTTCCTTAATATGAACTTGAGATATAATTTATTAAATAATAATACTATTTTATTTAATTTATTAATTTAATATGCATTTTTGAAGTATTATACATTTAAATATCAGATAATAAATTTTTCTTTTTTTAATTAAATAAAAATATAATAACAAAACTTTGAAATTATAGTAAACAACATTTAACAATAAAAACAAATTATAGGTGATTCGTAAAGAAGTAAATGATAAAAATTAGAAAGTTTTGTTACATAGTGTAGATACATCTATAACAATATATAAAGATGATTTCTTCTTTTGTGTTCACATTTCAAAATACTAATTTTACCCTTTAAAATATAATTATTTATTAATTTTTTGAAAATTGACCGTTACTTAAACATTTTTATAAAATCGTCTACCTCTATTCTTCTCTTTTCCTCTATTTATAAATAGTTATTTTCTCATATTTTCTAATATATATTTCACTTTATTTTTAATGAATATAATTTTATTATATATATATATATATATATATATATATATATATATATATTAATTTAATAACTTTAATAACATTATATGATCACCTACTAATATAATATCACTCGCGATACATGCGCTGTCGCGCATGTGTGTACTAGTTTATATTATATGTATATGTATTTATATTAATCACAAATGACAGTCTCAGTTTGAATCTTCTAATCTTTATGATCGTTAAATGAAAGGTAATTGTTGTTGAAACTGTGATGAATAGATGCAAGTGTTTAAGAAAATATAAAATTGTAAAATATCTTTAGTCCTTTACATGAAGGGGTTTACAATTCAAGTAGCTGTAAAAAAGTGAAGGCGATGAAGAACATCTCTATTACTACATTACCGTTGATAATGGTAGATAAAGTAAAAAAAGACCAAACTCCCAGTTATGCTCTGCCCTTAGCCACCCTGCTATCTCGTACCAGCAAAAAACTAAATACTCGTAAACAGAGACAAAGTTCTTGCTAAAACAAGAACAAAAAAGAATAAAAGAAGAGAAAGAAAAGTTAAAAAGAAATAACTTACCCAATACTCTTCATTAATAAAGGCCTCTCTTCCTAAACCCAATTATACACGCTTTTACTATGTTATAATGGTCTGATGTTTTATTTTGAAACACTTTTTCTATATTTTGCAACCTGTTCTCACCAAATATGAAGAACCTTTGCTATACTATGTGTTGTTACAGATACTATAATTAGTCTCTTCAATGTTAATTACATATTAATTTCATTTTTTCTTTAATAAATATATGTATTCAATTATATTTATTATTTAAAGAATTCAAATAAAATTAACATAAATAAAAAATTGTCATTGAGGGCTGAAGAATTTTTTTTCGTCACTTGACTAAGAATGAAATATATGGGGTCCTTTGTTAAAATAACTGCGTCAAATAATCTCTAAATCCGTTTAATTTCGCTTTGAATGTCAGAATCAATACTGTGATTTTACATCACTTCAGCAAATTGTGCTAATATAATTACGTCGTAATTCTTTCTTTATCTTCTAAGTTATACTTAGACTTTTTATCACTCTTCTAATATAAAATATGATAATTTAACCATGTTCTAAATATAACATTACATTGTCTACAAAAAAAGTGCGAGGCACACATAAATACACTAGTTCAGTAAAAAAGATTACTCCTACCTTGAATGCTCACAACATTCAAATTCAATGGCCACCCTCATAGTGACCCTAAACAACCAACACCAACAAAAAAAAAAACAAACGATAATGCAAATATCTGCACTACTAGTACGAGGTAGAAGGAAGACAGAGCAAAAGGTTGAAAAACCTCAGTCTCAGGGTTCAAAATCAGTCTTCACCCATTTCCCATACTTGTGTTTCATTTTCTCATCCAATTCTTTAGCTTTCATTTCTGCCATCTTGGTTGCATTAGCCATGGACTCCTCTTGCACTTCAGCGATCCTTCTACTCCTCTTCCTTGCCGAGGCCTCTTTCTCTGCGTTCAGTTCCTCATAATCCTTCACCCAACAATTATGCACTGCACAACTCAGCATCAAAACCACACACTGCAACATGCACATTGCCATCAAGGCCCCACATTCCAGCCTCACCAAAAGTTTGGCTTCTTTGGGGTCCCTTGGTGACTTCAACAGGGACATGCTTGCTCTCTCTTTGGTGAACAATGCCAATATACTCAGCACTTGTCCTATTAAGGAGGCTAGTAGAAGTGAAATGTGGGTGAGGAAACAGAAGTGTGTGAGCTGGGAGTAGAAGCCCACAAAAGATGAGAGAACTGAGATGCCAGAGACCATAAGAAGAGCCAGGCCAAAGGAGGTTGGGGGCATCTTGAGGAGAATTGTGGGTGCAAATGAGGATGCTGAGAGGATAAAGAGAGAGAAATTCAAAAAGCTAAGGAGAAGGCTTGTGAAGGAACATGTCTTTCTGAGCTTGGAGGAACCCATTTTTGCTTTGGTTGGTTGATTTCTTGAGACTTGTTTGTTTGCTTTGGTTTTTGAAGAGGGTGGAGGAGGATTTGAATTTATAAGGGGGGTGAAAGGTGCCGTTAAGGATTGGTATAACGGCTAGCACAAGGGAGACCCCACTTTTTTTTTACTGGTTCTTGGACAGTGTTATATTCCCTCCACAGGCATTCAAACCTGTCTTGAATTAGAAAAACCTATGATTATGAATCATTGATGGAGCTACGTTACAAAAAGTAACTATAGTGTAGTAGTACCGTATGAATGTGACAATAACGTAGACATTGCAGATACCCGCTGATGCGGATCAGTATCACGGAAAGTACCCCTTTACAACAGTAAAATCGATGGTCTCGTGATAATATACTGATGATCTTATTATACAGTATTCGCTTTTCCATGTACCCGAGTATTAGATTTTCAATATTGTTAAACCAGGTTCTTTGGCGACTGAGGTTAGAATATTCTACACTCAAATTTCCACATTCTTCTTCTCTCTGGTAGAACAGGGATAGATATTTGGGGGAGCAATCAAGAAATTTGAAACATCTTAAATTTGGGTCCGAATCAGGTACAAATTACAGGCACATGTACAAATTATTGCAATGGCACAGCAAGTAAAAATAATGTATGCACAAGGCAAAAATAGCCCCTTTGAGTACATGAGTAGTTTTACTCAGAGTATCAGACGCTCCATAACTTTTAAATGGGGGCCATGTCACGATTTACAAAAAACTTTCTCAGCATCATCTTGACTCCACTTTTGAGACTTGTATGCATTACGAGCACGTAGGCAATATTTCAAAATTGGACTTGCACACTGCAGAAACTGTACTCGGATCAGGAAAGCTGTCAATCTCACATAACAACTAAGTGTTGAGCTAATTATCATGAGGCTACTAAATTTTGGTTATATCAAAACAACCAATTCAATTTTTCATTACAAAAGGAGTGTTCTGTGCAATTTTATATTAATGTGTTCTAAAGAAAAGAGTGCAGCAACAGCATGATCTGCAGAATCTTGGAAAAGAGGTCTGATTCTTAATAACAATATGTATTTCTTTTTTTCCTTTGAACTACAATCTTTAGATTCAAGGTCCAGAGTATAAAATAATGCATAAATTATGCAAATGCACATAAAACATCGTTTAACCACTACTTGGAACTTCTTTCAAAAGGGAATGGGGTCGATCATACTATACCTCATTAACATTATCTTCTATACCAAATCATGCATCATCACTGTGGGTTAAGATGGCTTCAACTCTATCTAGTGAGGCTTGTAGTCGTCCCGAGTGCATGTTAAACAATGGTTCATCAGTACCCAGAGCCCTGTTAAGGTTTAAAATATAAATTAATCAGTTATTCAGGAAACAAAACATAGATAACAAGTAACTAAATGAATAAGAAATAAAAAAAAAAAATGTAATACCACATCTCATCCCAAAATAATTTATCAGGGTGGTATACTTTCTAAACACTGATAAAAGTATTTTTTAGTTTCAAAGCTATTATTCTGACAAAATCACAAAAACTTGCCCAGTAATTTCAGGAAGAACATAATCCGCTCTCCATCCAAACCGTAAGTCAAAACCAGGAAACAAGCCAACTGATGTCTTATTTCGGATCCGGGATACACCATCTCCACCCAAACATGTGGTAAGCTTCCATTTCCAACCAGTAGCATGCATTTGAAAATTGTGTCCTATACCAACCTGCACTGTTTATGTCAGTTTGAATAATTTTCAAATGAAATTTTACACGAAGTGGGACAAGAACTTATCATGGCATGGAAAACAATGGGGTCAACATATACAAACACAAGCACATGAAAAATGTCGCAAACTAATACTATTTTCAAACATTTTCAGTAACTATCACAATAAATTGTTTTTCCATGAAGAATAGACACCACCAAACCTGAAGATTAAGAAATTTGGTGATGGGGATCTTTTTTGAGAGAACTCGAACGTCATGATGAAGGGGTTCATAAATTATCTTCCACTTCCATTCAGGTGTTAAAGGCTTCAATACCAGCTTGGCTTGATATTCATTGACTGGGGCATTGTAGAACTGCACTCAAGAAAAAAGGATCACCTGAATAAGTAGAACTAGTCATCATATGTAAATAATTGATTGATACACAAAAACTCCACAACATTAACCTTCTAGTTGGCTTGTAGTCATCATATATATGTATATAGACAGTTAAACTTCATAGAGCATTACTCCCAACAAATTTTAGTGTTCTTTTTGACACTTATTGCATGCTTGCAACAGATGGTTTTAACCACGTATACAGGATAAAAAGCAATAGTCAACAGCTGCAGAATTAAGCAACAAAGAATAATATCTTGATAAAAAAAAACATCTAACTGCTACTAAAACAAACCACAAGGTTTGGAATCATACAAATAACAATAGGTTTTTCTCCCTGTGGTTTAAAAGTGACATCAATTAAGCTTTTCTTTACTAGCCTTTGCATATAAGTATATATAACCACCTGTAGTTTTTTTCTGTCCAAATTATCCTTCATGAAAAATGATTAATAAAACAACATCACAGCATGTATCTCTCCATTTTACTTATATGTATGGAAAAAGTAAAGACTAACCTTAGTCCCTAAAGTGGAAAACTTAGTATGTTAAATAAGTCCCTTAGATGTTAAATAAATCCCCAAATTTAACTGATTACTCTCATCTAAATACATCTTAATATTATCACCTTAGTCACAAGTTTTGTGAACTTTGAACTAATGCGACTGACTGTCCACCTACACTTCTAAGGAATTTAATTTTTTTTCATTTCCTTCTATTCAAAGACTAAGATAACAGTCCCACAAACTTAGGAACACAAAAATGACAGTTTAGTCGGAACGAAAACTTAACTTACATGAAACATATGAAGAAAATGTTAAATGATAGAAATAGAGCTATAAATGAATTTGGGTATGGAAAAAATGAGTAGCGATAAGGTAAACAGAAAAGAACCTCCATATTGAGACCAACTCGAATGCCCTGGAGTTCTTTTCGGAACTTGAAGAACAACTCGGAAGGCATCAAATTGATGTTGTATAGCTCATCCCACGAAGTGGGTTCCTCCGCGTTTGGCACCGATTCCATTTTTGGAGAAATTTGCAAAACTCACTTCAATGTATAAATAACGTCATCCATCAATAATCGATAATCAATAATAATGTTGTAATTCTGATTATCAAAAAGCGGTTTACCCCCCAAAACCTGCACTGCACGGAGATGGAAGAGAAGCAATTTCACAAAGGACTCTGAAACTCCCACTGCTATTTTCTTTAAGTATTGGTAATTGGCTTTGTTATTGTTTCTACCATTTTCACTCACTCACTCACTCACCCTAACAGCACCCAAAACCCTTCTGCTGCTCAACTCAATCCTTAAATTTTGATACTAAACACTTTAGCTAAAACATTCTGTGATTACTGATTTAAATGTTAAATTAAAAAAAAATAGTATATTTTAATATATGTAATTCTCCTGTTCCCTATTTTTAATGTTAATTCTCTGAATAGTTTTCTTCCACAGTGTAATAAATTATTGCTCAATTTTTTGTCAAAATGATATATATATATATATATATATATATATATATATATATATATATATATATAATGGTTAATCCATAATAATCATGTATTTTTTTTAATCAGAAATACCAATGCCTTTTACAAAGTTATTGGTGAAAAGAAAATTGTAAATGAATAATAATATAAAAATGATTTCAGTAAAAAAACACTAAAAAATTATTTTAAATATGACTTTAAAATAATTATTCTAAAAACAATTTTATTTTATGTAATAATTTACAATTAAATAACAGCCATTTTAATAAACTACATAAATTATAATAATTTTATAATCTTTTATCTTTAATTTTTTTAATAATGTAATAATTGATTCCTAAAGTTATTAATGTTGTGTTTGATTTCAAAAATGAAAATGAGGGAGAGTGAGTGAATAAATAAAAGGAGATATATTAAAGAAAACGAGGTTATTTGTTTCGAAGAAAGAATAGAGAGGCGGAAGTAAATAAATTTTAAGATAAAATTTGTAAAAATTTGTTAATAATTTGTTCAAATTCATCTGCACAAATCAACTCTAGTCAAACAAAAAAATTGAGACCTAATGTTATGTTCACTTGAAAGAGTTTAATGTTAAAAGAGATTGCAGAATTATACTTTTATAATGAATCATATCTTCACTAGAAAATTGAGAGAGAGGAAAAGAAAATAAGAGATAGATTTTCTCACACCTTTTCTCATGTGAGATGATTTATGAAAAATTATCCTTATGCTTTCGATTCATTTTTTATTTTTTTAATTTACGATAATTTATTTTTAATGTTTTGATAATAATGTAAAATTATGACTTTTAAAATTATATTTAGAATAATAATTAATATTTCAAATTTCTAAATTATTTATAAAAAAAATTAAAAAAGTAAATATATTATATTTTTTTATATTTATTATTAAAATATATTTGAATATTTTTTATAAAATAAATCTAACTTATATAAATATAATTTTATACTATTTTCAACGTGAAGAATAATTTAGTAATCTTATGTTTTTCTAATTAAAATTATCTCTTATCATCATCACTTCAATCAAATAATTCAAACAAATTTTCAGAAACTTTATTTATGACTTACTTTCATTCAAATTCATTCTCACTCTCTCATATCAACCTTCACAACTTAAAAACAATCACAACATAAAAATCTTTCACCTACTAATTCATTTATTTAATTATAAATCTATCTCTACGGTAACAATTGCAGTGAGTATGAAATATCATAAAATGATTTTTATGATGAATAAATTTCATCAGATAATAAATATGAAATTCATTTAATTTTTTTTTTGAATCACACTTCCCGAAAAGAAACTATAACTCGCTTCTTTTTTCTTTTCAATTGTTTTTGAATTTAGTAATATATTGAATATTATTGGGATGAATGTTTTAAAATGAGTTATGACAGTACAAAATTTATTAAGATTTTAAGATTGGAAACCATATTAGAAAGATTAATATTTAAGTAATTTCTCACCTTTTCAAGACTTTTTTTATAAAGAATTGAACAAATTATTTTCGCTAAAAAAACAAAACATTATTTCTGTAATTACTTTAAGGATTTTTTTAGGTTTCATTGTTAAAAAATGTAATAAAGAAAGTATATATATTAATGCATAATAAATATACAGCAACTTAAAGAAAAAACGGTATTATTGAAGATAGGTTTCAAAAGTACTTTCTAAAACTATTAAAATCTTAACATTGCTAGAAGTATCTTGGGAAATATGATTATAAATTTTAAAATTTGTTGAAAATATTTTTTATTGTGTGTTGAAATATTAATACTTTTCAATACATATATATATATATATATATATATATATATATAAACAAAAAGTAAAAAAATAAACAACAAATATAAATAAAACTTAATCTTGGTGAGCAGAAGTATTTCTAGATATCATTAAAAAGATAAATTTGTTTTAAAAAATGTCCTTGTAATTTGAATTAGGAGGGACTAAATAATAATACCAATATTTTTTTGTTGTTGTATACATAAATTCTCCATGTCATTGACCTGAATTGAAGGTAAAGTTTGTCTATTATTGTGGATGACTATTCCATCAAAAATTATATCGTTGGTTATGCTGTTACTATGTCAAAGAAGTTTAAGATGTTTTTTATGATGTTCACATGCAAAAATAATGGTTTTAGGTATGTCTTAATAGGATATAAATATTTGTCTAAATATGTTGTGAATCAAACTAGATTATCTTTAGAATCAATATAACCACAATATAATCAATTATGAAATGAATTGGATTATTTTCAAATATAATGAGTGCTAAAAGGGTTAAAATTGTCATATTAATTGATTAGACTATTAACCTAATCAATTAGATTAAGTATGAAGAGAGGTTATTATTAATTGGTTAGGATATTAACCTAATCAATTAGAAACGTATCTTGTTTACAAATTAGACCTCAACTTAGTTTTAAAGTACCATTTTTTTTAGCAACCACAAATCAGAGAAAGAATACTAGTTCTTGGAGAAAATTTGCATTTTTCTTCACTGTTTTTCAAATGTTAGAGACTAGAAGTAGATTCTTTTAAAGTATAAAATTTGGTGTGTCTTGTGCTTTTCCTTCATCATCTTTTAGCATTTTGTCAATTGTAAAAGTTCAAAACTAGGCATTCGTGTATACATCATATAAGTTGATTAAAGATTTTTTAAAAATTGTTTTAAAGTTAAAGAACAAACCAAATTTTGGAAAAACCAATTCACATCCTCTTGATTGTAAAATATTGACTCATCAATTTTAACATGTTCTAATGTTATCTTATTTCACTTAACTAATATTCTTTTAACTCAATACTTATATATATATATATATATATATATATATATATATATATATATATATATATATATATATATATATTTTGTAAAATTCTAAAAAATATTGTTTTAGAAGTGATAATAGTTTTAAAATAGTAATACTCAATTATTTTAATATTAAATGTTTTATTATAAATAGAATTATTATAAATGAGTTTTAGTATATTAAAACACATTATCTCTCTAGAAATCACTTCTCTACAATTCTTTGACTTCTCTTTAAGGGTTTAAGGGTCTAAGGGTTCTACTCCTATGATCACTTGAAGATTTCAGACTATAGGAATATTCCTCACAACGAACTCTTCAATTTGGAACGATCAGTTTCTTCGTCTGCTTAAGTTGAGTTCCAACTATTCTTCTTGGTCTTCTTTTTTTCTTGTTGCATGTGAGATTTGTTCTGCTTGCATGTGAGGTTTTCATCTTTTATATGAATCTCTGCTGATCAGTGATCATAACGGTATGTCTCGGTCCTTCTTATGATGTTTCTATGTGTAGATAGAACATCCTACAAAGTTAGAAGCGTTTGGTGTTCTTAGAGTTGTTTAGGTTTGTCGAGCCGCTTTGTTAGGTAAGGGAAATTAGTTTTTTGTTGAATTGATCATCTTGATAGTTAATTGTGATGTGATTTGTTGAATTGATGAGTTGTATGTCTAACTGTTTGATATTTTATATGTGTTTGGTTTTTGATTTGGGGAAAGGTTTGAATTTGTGTTTTGAGTGATTGGGTATCAGTTTTGAACTCTCTAAAACCATTTGGAATAAAAACACTAAAAGGTAAGGTACCCAATTAGTCAAGTACTCATGATCAACTTTCCCCCAAATTATTGTTTCTAATACACTATTGGGCGTTGTTACAGTGTCGTTGGACGCTAGGCCACTGACTTGGTGTTGTCGGGCGCCATTTTTGGACGACAGGGCGCTAGAAGTTAGTGCGTTCCAGGGGCTAGGCAACAAGCGCCACTTTTCCAGTGTCGAATGTCACCCTATTTGTTTGGTCTGGGTCCTCTTGTAAAATGAAGATTCTCGCTTCGTTAACCATTGGATTGAGTTGAAATTTTGACAAGTGATTATAGACACGTGAATATTCCTTTTTACAGATGGAATCTTTGTTTTGAAGTCTGCGGTTAGATAAATGATTTTCACCATTTTGATGTACTTTGTGTATGTATATGTTTGAGATTGCAATTGATTGAGATGGAATTATTGATATGTGAATACGAAAATGAGATTAAGAATGTATATGATAAGGTATGTTGATGTATGATTGTGGGTATGAGGATCTTGTGAAGTTTTTGTTACCATAATTGTAATTGGTGATAATGTGAGGGTATTCCTAAGGAGGGAATTCCATTGAATGCTTAAATATTTAGGGTGTGAACTGAGGATAGAACTGGGAGAGCTAATCCTGAAACTTTACTAGTCATTCATACTCATGTAAAGCATGTAGATGAGAATGATTAGGTAGTGAGAATGACAGAAGGTCCTGTCATGAGAACAGTCACATGATTCTATGACAGTAAAAATGATTTACCTTGTGTGTGGTCGCTCGAGTAGGCGAGTTGTTCCACCACCACAAGTGCATAGTGTCCTTAGTTCTACTCAAGTTTCACTTACCTGGATAAATTGAGTTATAGAAAGTTTGATAAAATACATATGTGTGATCTTGATCGTTTATGATATTTGTAATAAAATCGGTTGTTTGTGAGTTATGATTTTCTTATATAGCTAGCTTACCTTTGCACTTTTTGATCTTGTGTTGTTTTCTTCTTTTGCGATGATCACTATTCTGGTGGAAATAAATGAAGTTGTTGGTTTAGAGGCACCTCTGAAAGATGAAGAGTTATCATTTAGAGTAGGTAAAGGTTTTGAGGGGCTTTAATAATGGTTAGTTTATATATAGAACTTGTTGGTTTAGTTGGTTTGTATAAATGATATATTTTTATATTCTATCTTTTGCAAGATTCATATACTTTATATATTGGATTACCTGTTCCTGTTTCGAATATTATAATTAAGTGACCTATTTTATTAGTTTTAAACTGCTAAAATAAGATGTTATCGATTAGAGTAGGTAAAGGTTTTGAGGAACTTTAATATTGGTTATTTTATGTATAGAACTTCTTGGTTTAGTTGGTTTGTATAAATGATATATGTTTATAATCCTATTTTTTTATAAAATTATATTAATATACTTTATACATTGAACTATACTGAATTAATTGTTTTGAATATTATAATAAAATATTCTATTTTATTAATTTTAAACTGCTAAAATAAGATATTATATTATATATATATATATATATATATATATATATATATTTTTTTTTTTTTTTTCAACGCCTAATGTATCAATAAGCAAAACATATATCTCAAGGTAATAAGTAGATCTCATCTAAAACAATCAAAAAATTAAAACACCACTCACATTTCTCATAATATCATTAAGAATACATAAATATTTTATCCATTATTTAAAAATAAGTAACATTTTATCTCACATAATCCTATTTATTAAAGAACGTAAAACTGACTTCAGGAGACGTGTATGACTTGACTTTATAATTTTATCCTCTCTATCCTTACAAACTTAATAAATGATTGCTGTGAAGAAAATAACAAATACTCTCTGCACTGATAACATGAAATGTACATTTTGATATTTTGGTGGAACCACGTTATATTTTCTGAAAAAATTATTTTTTTTATTTGCTGATATTAAATAAGTATATTTTAGAGAGAGAGAAAACATTATTTTCAATTATTTACAACAACAATTTAATACAAATAATAATTAAAATGGAATATAATTATATTTTACAGAATGCCTATTTTTATGATTATAAAATAAAAGTGAAATTAAAAATGTAGTGAGAAACATTACTACGATTTATTTTAAATTATATATAATAATCATAATTATTTTATTAATTTTTATAATGTTATAGTTGTATAATATATGAATACTTATATATTTTCATCAAAATATAAAATATAATTATAATTAAATATATAAAAAATAGTTAGAAAAATTTTTAATTTTTAATTATAAATTATTATTATAATTATATAATAAAAATATTTCCAATTTTTACGGTTAATTTTTTATATAAAATATAAAATAAAAGAGATAAAAAGTGTAGAGAAAAATAAATTAAAAATTTAATTTCATTAATAATGGTTATAGATAAAAATTGAAAGAATTCAATTTTATAAACATATTAGGTTTAATTAGCCTAATTTATTTTGTTCTCCTCCCTCATCTCTAAGAAGTTTAAGAGCTTAGAAACATTTGTATCAACCTTTTATTTGAAAAGATACATGAATTAAATTCATAAAAGATACAACTGATCTACAAAAATGTATTTTGGACATAAATAATAAAAAATTATTTTTTTCCTTGTGAAATCTTGTCATATCACTCTTTTAAAATTATTATTTTTATCTATGTAGTTTTAATTTATGCATTTTTTGTTTCTATGAATGTGAACATGAATGCACCCTAATGAATAAAGTATAATATAATACGATAACTTATATGATAAATGATTTATTATTATTATAATGATGATATTTTGTCATTTCATAAATATTATCTAGTTAATAATTAATGTATTAATATTTTCATTAATTATTTTTAACTTAACATATTAATATATATTATCATATTAATATATATTATTAATTATTAATAACTATTTGACACAGTTGTTTCCGTCCTGAGGTATACCTCGAATTTAAAAATAATTTGATGTAAAACCTTGAAGAAAATTCATTAAAACATTCCAACATAACTTACAAAACTGAAAAAAACATGGAAAATGAAAACAACAATCACTACCGCATGATGAAAGCAACTTTGTCTAGGATCTTGTGTTGGAGGCTTCACCGGAAAAGTGGCCGAGCGTTGTTGTCAGCATACTCCTTGCAGCAATTCGTTTGGGCACGAACTTTCGAGCCCACACATGCTTCCCATTGATGGTGAATTTGGCTTTGATCGCTCCTCTCAGAATCATGTCAATGGTGGAAGCAATGCGAAAAACAATACGAGCAAATAGTGCTTGTTCATTTGACTGCACTTCCTGCATGTACAGTGCTTCGATACAATCTCCATAGGCTATGGTAAAGAACTCTCTGACTTCCCACTCCTCCACGCGATACCCTTTCGAGAACGTCACAAACAGAGTTCTATCATCGGCCGGAACTTCAACCCTTGAATTCGATGGTCCAATTGAGCCAAACCACAAAGGGTTGCTTTGGTTCTGATTCTGATTCTCTGAACTCGGTTTCATCACCACCTTTTGAGCTTCCACCACTCTATCATTAGAGTTCCTTATGATGGCTTGCTGCATAATGTCGGTGAAAGCCCTCACGCACACATCTTGCATCACTTTTGCCACACCTTGGAGTGCGCTCACGCGATTTTCATACAAGAATTGAAGCGAGATTTCCTTGTCCACTAGACTCTGCAGAAGGGGGATTTCACTGTTCTCGAAAGAAGAAGGAGGTGCTATGAAACTACTGTTGTTAATGCAGTTCAGACACATAACGGTTTCGTCTGCAACTTCATTGATCAAGATGTTGGGTAAGGCCAACACCCTCTTCACCACGTTGCGAAACCCCACCCTCTCCAGCCACAGCCACAAGGCATGGACCTGCATGCATTCGGCTGGTTCACGGAACAGAATCATCACAAGGATCTTGTAGAGTTCTCTGTCTATTCTGTGGAACAGATTGAACTCCTCCTGGGTGACGAAGAAAGAAGAACCATCCAAATCCATAAAAAACAAATACTATAATGTTCCTAAGTAAATCAATTGTTTGAGTGTCTCAGTTCTCAGCACTAAGTTGGCCAACCCCAATATAAATACTGTGAATGTAAATCAAGCCCCTTGAAATGAAACGGTACAACCATTGAACGCAAAGGACGTGTCGACATGCATGTTTGGTGGGGGAGTTTGAGAGTTACGACAATAAAACTCGTTTCTATTTACTGTCATCAGTTTCAAGAAGAGCAAATAGGCCAACTCAGATTCTCTGCAATGGATAGTGAGAAGAATGTGAGGTATGATAGAACAAAGAAACATGAACCAAAAACTGATGGTATTATAGAGCTTACAGGGTGATAAGATAATTTTTTGGTGTTAAACAATGAATTAAACTTTTAATGCCAGTGCATGCTCAGGAAATAATCAGTTACAAAACTTCTTCCATATTAGTTTCAAGGTTAAGTTACAAAGCAGATTATTACATTAGTTTATTAGATCAATCCACTGAATAAGAACATTTTAACTCTAAACATGGTAACTATACCAGTTTTTTCTGAGTCTGCAAATCCTACAACATATTTCTTTAACTTTTTAAAATTGATAAAGATAGAATTATTAATTGCAGAAATAGCTATTAAGGAAATTATGGTAGAAAAATGAGATTATTTTTAAAACTACGCGCTTCTACAGCTAGAATGGCCGTTGTATTCTCTGTATGTAAATACAAGACGTGTATAACTAATCCACTCTTATTAGTTGGTAATATTAAATTTATAACATTTTTCCAAAAGTAATATTAAATAATTAATTAATGACAAAGAGTTAATAACATTAATGAAGTTTGAACTTTTTAAAAATAAACTCTTTAATTTTTTAATCTTCCAAGAGAGAAAGAAATAATTTATATAAACATTTATTATTCAAAGACAAGATAATTAAACGTATATTTGTAAACAACTATTAACATAAGTAACAATTGGTCTTGATAAAAAAATATAATTAACAAATATAAAACAATTTCTTAAACAGAAACAGAAAAAAAAAATAACATTAATTATGAGAAAGTATAAGTTGAAAGACTTGTGTTTTGCAAATGATGTACTTCTAAGTGAAATTCGTGGTAACATCTACAAATTGTAATAGGACAATGACAGAACAAATCACCAAATAATCGCCTAAAATATATAGAGAGAGGTTACATGAATTTAGTTATAAAAACAATGAAAAATTCGATTTAAAATACAAATTCAACTCTAGATATTATCAGATAAGATTGTCTCTAATTTTAGTGTTAAATTAATCTAAAATTTATATTTTTGATGATAAAATTAATGATTTTAAGAAACTTAACAATATAATATAAATTGCTGAACATTTATATATTTAAACATTTAGTTTATATATCATTTATTAAGTAATAAAATAATTCTATAATAACAAATATCTCATTAAATTTACATTTTATATAATTTTTTTCATATTCTTCCTCCCTACCAAATGACATTATAGACTGATTATGTTTGTCCTAAACATTGAACACAATTGGGATAGGAAGCCTTATCAAAAGATTAAATTAAATTGAAAAGCACAACTTCAAAAACCTTGTTAACTTAGAACCAAACAATGATAAGGTGGTTTTCTGATTGAATACCACATTTTGTGTTTCTGATAGAAATATAGAAATTAAAATACAGTGAACGATACTAGTAATTACTATATTTCTTTTGTTTGGTAACATCAAGCAAGGCAAGAAATATTAAAAATGTGTAAGACACAAAAAATTATATTTCTTCCTTAAAGTATAAACAGAGAAGGAAAAGTTGCGTTGTTCCGATATCTGTAATGTTGTTATGATATTTGTAATTCTTGAGATAAGAGATGAATGTAATGAACTTAAATAGAAATCATTGAAAAGTCGTGTCGTTCTAATATCTGTAAACTTTAAATAAGAGGTGAATGTATCGAATTTAAAGTAGAAATTATTGAATATTACTTGAGTTTTGTTAAAAACAATGATTGACCAAAATTTACTTAATTTCCTTCAACTTTAAAACAATGGTCAATAATGTACATGAATAAAAAATAATAAATAATTATGTGTATTTGCCTAATCAATTAATTGACACGTCACAGATAGCTTATTATAACAATTTTTCTAATTATTACTTGTTCACTGTATAACTCTTTTTCCGGATATAATCAATGGAGGTAAACTGGCCCTCTTTCTTTATATAGTTGTTAGAATTTCTTTTTATGCCTTAATATAAATGAGTGAATTAATTTACAAGTGATAATTAAATTAACAAAAATATTTAAATCTTTATTATATTTAATTAATTATGTGTTTAAGGTATGGTTTGATTAAGGGTAACAATGTGAACTTGGTTCAACAGACCGGTCCTCCGGCCTGTACAAAATATGTGAGGCGGATTGAGAGATTGAACCCACAAGTATGTCAAAGTTTGACCCGTATAAGTCGTGATCTGTATGGGCTTGCTCGCGGCCCACACAGGTTGGATCGCAGCCTGCATAACTTAACACCTCTCACCCTACTTAGTAACAAGTTCATGTTTTGATGTTGTATATTTCTTTTTTTATGGTCTAAGACTTTTTTTATTGGACTGTTATGATGTTGTTTATTGGACTTATTTTAATGCTTTAGGACTTGTTTTATTTGAATGTTTTGAAGGTATGGATTGTTTTTGATTTGTTAAATTGGACATTTTTCATCCTCCAAGTTCATTGGATTGTTTTGATACTTTAAATATTAAAATTATGATGTCTAAGACTTATTTTTTCTTTTTAAATAAAGATGCCTAAATATGCAGCTGATCCAGAAGTATGCAGGACCGATCACATTTTTAAACTAGTAACTTCTATGCAAAGCAGGCCAATCCGACCCACAGTGTGCGGACCAGGCCTAAACAGGCCGGGTCAAAATGTATTGTCATCCTTAGGTTTGATGTCAGAAAAGTAATTAAGGGAGGTGTGTTTGAAAATAAAAAAAAATATGGATTGTTGTATTGGACTTTATCAAGAAAGGAGATAAGATATGAAAATTACTTTTATTTCTGTTATACTTTCAAAATAAGTTATACAAATATGAGTTAGAAATTTCATCTATCTCAAAAGAAAATACTTTAGCACTCCATTCCTTTGTTTTCTTCAAGCTTTTCTCTTCCTTCTACGTAAAGATAACTCTAAATTTTCCTTTCTAATTCTTTGTGAAATCAAACCATAAAGTTAGTCAAGAACCTTTGTAAAGCATCATATATTGGAGTTATGATTTTGGATTTCTCATTTATCATTTATCCTTTTAACTCAATCATGCATGTATATGGATTGTTAAGAGAAATACAATTTTGGTGACTTCTAACTTATTTTAGTGATGATGAAGGGTTAGGGTTTAGGCCGACTCATTTAAAGAACTGTTGGTCACATTTTACCTAACTATCTTCTTTAACTTTTATATTCCTTATATCAACTATAGAATAGTTAACTTTCAATGTTACTTTGAGTTACTATGCAAATATTTTTAAATTTTGGAACTTGTAAGATTATTGATATATTAATTTAGTTTTATTCTTGAAATTTGAAATTCAGTTGATGCATTAAGTTGATTCTTTTTTACATAAAAGTAGACGGTTAATGTTCTAAACTATTTGAAAAATTATATGAAATGAATAGACTATTTTGTTGTAGATTTCACTTCAACCATATAAAACTAATTTATAGTATATAAATAAATATAAATTTTATTTTATAAATTGATTTTATAGAGTAGAATTAAACTTAAATTATTCTTTTTAATATGATATTATCATATTTGTTTAGAGCCTAACTTAGTAAAATTGATTATTTATTGGATCTATTATGTTATTCGTTATTGAATCATCCACAAATATTTAATATCATGTTTGATATGTACATGAAGAGAGAGGATGTTGAAAATTTTATATCGATTAAAAATAAATTTATAATATATAAATGAGTGCAAATTTCACTGATTTTATAGGATTAAATTAGACTAAAAGTTCATTCCTTGATAATTTTTCGATTTCTAGATATGTGGACAATAACATATTAAATTGAAATTTTATTTTAATTGAATTTTAGTATTTCAAATGATTTAGGGTTAGCTTGATGAAAATTGTCATATAATCAAACAATAAAATATAAGTATAGATTTGGATGCAATTGTCTTATTCTTAAAATTATAAACCGTGATCCTGTTAAAAAATATACGGCCAATATTCACAACATATTTAGACACATATTCATATCTTATTAAGATTTATCTATTCTAAATCATTCTTTGCGTGTAGGTATTGGCATAATAAAATAATCTTCTTTGACAAAGTAATACTTTTATTAAGGACTTATTCAAAAACAACAACTTAATCATTATGACTTTTATTTAAGGATTTCTTAATATTATGGTTCGAAAGTTGGTGATACTTTTTCCTAATGGTATTTTTTTTGAAGAATTTGAGATATGATTATGATTGTGAGGTAATTAAATGTGTATGTGGTAAAATTATAAATGAAAGCCTTTAGTTTTTCCAAATGTAATATGTTGGTTGAATTTTTGTTTTGTATATAGTCTTCAAACTATATTTAGTTCTCATAGTAAGATTTTATCTTTAAAGCTTCACAACAATGAATATCTCACTTATGCAATTATTTATAGTTTGAAAGAGTTTATTATTAAAAATAAGTGTAGATTTATTAGAAAATATCAATTAAGCAATGAGATTTTATTTTAAAAAATATTTCTTTGTTCATTAGAGCATGTGTTGTACTTGTTTCAATCCTAGTCCATGTTGTATTATATATTTTAAACACTTATTTCATGGAATATTGATTGTATTTGGTGATAAGTATTTGTAAAATGTAATGAACAAACAACTTATTTTTGAATGAGATGAGAATTATGGGATAATATGACATAATAATAACAACAAGGTAAAACAATCTTCTATGAATATACTATAATTATGAAATATCTAAATTTTACTAATAATACCAATTACATTATCATGCATTATATCTTTATATCTTGAGATTAAAATTGTATAACTATTTAATAATTTGGTGTATTACGAGATATATATATATATATATATATATATATATATATATATATATATATATATATATATATATATATATATATATATATATTCTTCAATTTGAATTTGACTGCTAAAATAATTAATTATTCTACTTTAACTCATATATTTGATTTTTTTTTTAATTTATATACTAATAAAATATATGCATAAACTTTTTTCTTAGAAAATATTCATGTATTAAAAAATTATTATTACTTTGTACAAATACAACTCAATATTAGTTAATAGAACATGAACTTCATAAATATACCATAAAACATAAACTAATTTATCTTTTCCTTTATATATTTTATATATATATACACGCTCATATGTTTAATGTGAAGTTTTTAAAACTGAATTAAATCATTTAAGTAATCAAATATAATTAAAAGCTTAAAATTATTTATTCCAATTAAAATTTGAATAATTATTTAAATAATCAATCATAAGTAAAAATTTAAATGCATTTATCAACTTAAATAACGAAATTGAATAAATAATTAATTACCAAACCAAACATAAATAATTTAAAAATAATTAGATTCACTTACACTTCTAGGATAATGATTATGTGTAATTTCCATTTAAATTTTCGTATGTTGAGGATTGAACCTTATAAGCCAGTGTTTAGTGAACATTCATGAAACATTAGATATCTTTCAACCCAGAAAACAACTCATCCACACAGTGCATTTCCATCTTCGAAATCCTTGTTGGTTTTCTAGTGTGGATTGCTGACAAATCCAATTATATGTACCTAAGAAAAACACATCTCCAACAATGGAATCTTGAGATTATCTGAGATTGCTAAGCATGTTATCTACAAATTTGAAATTATTCAAAACCTGATAAGTAGGGTTGAGGCAGGAGTGAATAATAAGTAAAAACTGAGATATAATATACAACACTCTAGTCAGTTTGGTATACATACGACGACAGACAAAGTAATGTGGCATTACAAACAAACTCGAATGTGAACTAAACTAAAAGGTTACATTTTAGTGTCAAAAATTTAGTTGCCACTACAAATAGCCAAACCAGATATATCATGAGACTCAGCGATAGCGTTTAGATCAGACCAAGAATAAGACCTCCAAGGAGAACTTCGTGTGACAGAAGATGGTTGAGGCAGTGATGACCTATTGTTGGCACGTGGATGAACAGGAGGAAGGGGGCATGGAGGAGATATGGATGAGGAGCTGCTACCCTCTTCACTACTGTGCAGATTCAGACACGATGTTCCTCTACCAATGTTTGATGCTCGCTTTAATATTCCACCAATGTTACTTGCACAACTGCGACTCCTCTCAATCGATGCATTGCGAGCTATTACATTCTTGCGTTTCTTCGCATAAGGGTCCTCTGGCTTCACTATCTCTTCCATACAACTTGCAGCTGCAGCATCTGCTAAGCTTGTGAATGACTTTGATTTCCCACTATAAAACTTCGATATGCCTTTCCTGAATTACACAGAACAGAATCACACAGGTTAATACAAAGGTCTTTCTATGTCTGCAATTTTTTAAATTTTGCATCATTGCTTCTTCTTGAGTCCGTAAGCATACACTCTCTAGACTTCTTCTTTAGTGTTGTTTAGAGTTCTCAAGTGCTGTATAAGGTTCTTACAGGAATCCAAAAAATATAATAAATTACCTTGATTTTAATAGAAATTTTCAGATTTACCATTGTTCATTAAATAGTGATTAATGTTGTTTTCAATCTTGAGAATCTCTTAAACTTTGAAAATGACAACTTAAATAGAAACATTTGTTTTTTCAAAATTCGAGGGGAGGGTGTATTGCAGAAGAATGGAATATCGTTGGACAAGGGAAACTTTCCATGCATCGATTTAGGGGTCTAGCGTTGTGAGTGCGATAAATAGTTTAGGTGTTGTTTGGAAAAACTCTTAATATGAGCACTGAGCACTGAGAAGAAAATAAAAAAAGATAAAATAAATTGAATTATCTAGCGTAAGTAGATTTTAACTATTTATTTTCTTCGTCTAAAAGTACAAGGGAAAAAGTTCATTCATTCATGCATTAATATTTCCCTTTTTAGGAATGAACTCTAAATGCATTAGTGGTCTATTTTTATCCAAGAATTGTTTTTAAATCCAAAATTCATGCAAGTCGATCTACTTGCCATCACTTAGAAGCCAATATATCATGCTGTAAATTTCATGATCCACTCTGCATATTAAGACATCAATGTTGTATAATTTGTTTTCATAAGGAACAAGCTCACCCTGTACCCTATAATTGTGTAATACTAAACACGGACTAGGCATTTTTTCCCTTAACCCAGGGACATCATAGAAAGATGCCATGTCTCCACTCACCAATCTTCTTTTGGTTTTGGTGGTGGAGATCCATTATGCCAATCAATTTCAACAATCCTTTAAGTAAAGGACTGGAACCAGATGTATTCTGTAACCCACTTACCCCAACCACAAAAGCAGATCACTGAATAAATTAATGGATTATCTGATTAAAAGAAAATAGTATACAACTGTATGGAATTTTTCTAAAGATGCTACTTTCCATAGTGGTTAGGTCACTCGAGATAAATAAGCACACCATCACTCAACACCAACACTGGTAACAAACCAAACCCCTCAAGGTCAAAACAGTAAATTTCTAAATCTGCTAAAAATAAAACAAAACAAATCTTCCCCTGCTCTTTACTCTTAACAGAAACTAAGAAACAGAATAGAACCTAACCCCAAGAGCCCAAATCAGCACGCTCTATTACCCACATGAAAATATTGAAGCTTGATGAACACCCAGTTCAGAAAAACACATAAAAAAACTTACTTGACTGGTAAATCTTCCTCTAGATCGTTCATGGTATCCAAAGGGCCTTTCAAGGAGCTCTGAACCTCAACCTCGGTGGCGTCTTCGTGGTCAGAGGAATCTTCCGACGAGACGCTGTTCCTCCCGATGGAGGAGTCGGAGCTGGAGTCAGAATCCTCAGCCGGAAAATCCTGATCGTAGATCGCGACGCAGTGGGCTAAGGAGGACAGTCCGATGCTAACTCCTCCGTTATTTTGCAGAGCGAACGTCATCGTTTTGACAGAAACTTGAGAAATGGTTGGGTGTGAAATGAAATGAAATGAAAGCAGAGAGAGGCGTGCGATGAGTTGTGAGGTATAAATATATAAATGGCTGGTGTGTGCACATGGGTATCAGATTTTTTTTTTCCATAGTCGATGGCACATAAAAGAGAACAGTGATTGATAAATATTTTTTTAATCTAAAGTTTTCAATTTAATTGATAAGAATTATCAATTATCGTAGAAAATAAATAAGACTAACAGAGGACGGTGA
This sequence comes from Vigna unguiculata, assembly GCF_037176805.1. NCBI lineage: Eukaryota > Viridiplantae > Streptophyta > Magnoliopsida > Fabales > Fabaceae > Vigna > Vigna unguiculata. Next base: position 65,634,984 of record NC_140794.1, read on the forward strand.
CATTTTATCCTCATTGGGTTGAACAATAATAACATGCCCTACAAAACAAGTCTCTTCAGACCACACCTTCAAATATAAAATTACAAAATAATATTTATAATTTGTTGTCATCATTTTTACTGCAGAAAAGATAGAAAATTATCCTTTGAAAAATAATAACCTTTATACATTATTATTCTCTTTGTGGTTTGTTTTTAATTGGATGTTTCTGGTGAGGACAGAGAAATGGTTGACTGTGAACCGTCTGATTAGGTCTGATTAGCAAATGGATATAATCTTGAGAATGGATCAGGTGGATCCCACATCTCTCACCCACCATTTTGTGTTTATTCCTTCCTTTCTGCTTTACCTTTTGTTTAATATTTAATTAATAATGAGTAATTATAGAATATATTCTCTTTAGCCATTTACCCCTTTCTTACTGATTATAAATATTGGTTCTCCCACAAAACAAACAAATTTTAACTTATTTAAATGTTAAGAAATCAAGAATCTCCGTCAACTCATCCAACTTTATCCCACTACTTTTTTTTTTAATATATATTCAAATGAAAGTTCTATTTCTATTAACCCTAAGGATTCTGTAACTAACATTCTCACCACCAATGACACAATGGGTTAGTCTACAATATAGAAAGAGCTTACAAAAATATATTTTAGTTTTCGTTTCTTTAAAATTCAAAAGGCGTCTATTTTTTTTGTGGTCCTGAATAATAGTGTGATGTAGTTTTTGTCATTATTTATTAAATTGATACCAAACAATAAATTATAAATATAAAATTATTTATTTATTTTATTGATTTAAATTTTGTATGATACAGAAACATCAACAACGAGGAGGGTGGCACGTTGCTGACAGAGAGTGGCCGGCGGGAACTTGTCCCTAGAGCAGAGACACAAAGATTATGCCACGTGTATAGTAGAAAGAGGGATTTGGCCACGTGTCTCAGAAACTCAATCTAGATAAGGCCTGCAACTACTTCATTCTACGGTACTAGTGTGACATCCTCTCTTCTCTCTCCATCCTGTGTTATGGCGGCACAATTTGCGTGTTTCATATTTCACCTACTTTTTTTCTTTTTCTCTTTTGTGCAGTTATTAAGTTATGCAATTATAATTGATTCCATGAAATTAATTTAAACAATTTAAATGTTACTGAAATATATTAGATTAGACTTTCATTCTTAATTTATTTAAATTAAATAGTAACTTTATCTTCTTATTTTTTCATTTAATTTATCTTAATTTTAGTTTTCTAATACAGTAAATAATTAGGAAAATATTCATAAAACATATACAAATTTTAGAAAACTGAATATATATGAATTTTATATTTTTAATGTGAAAATATATGTGTTATGTCTACGTGTTTATTTTTTTTATGATAATAAAAAATACTATTTTATTGTAATTATGAAAATAATTTTATATTTTTATTGTTAGTAAATTTTGTTTATTTCCTAAAAATTTTGTTATAATATTTTTGTTTAAAAAATGATTAAATTTAAAAAGTATTAAACTAAAAAATAATAAATTTAGTTTAAAAAGATTATTATATAAATAATAAAATAAAAAACAAATGTGGTCTAAAAAAACAAAATATCTTTATATAATAATATAATTAAATCGTGTCGGGTCATTTTATTGATAAAAACTGAGGTACTCAACTTGGGGGTGTTGTGTCCCTCTGCATGTCTTTTATGGATTTGCTTTTGGGCTGCACCTGTTACAGTAATAGGTCAATTAATTGAATGTATTTACTTTTAACATAAAGTAAAAATATTTTTATGAGTAAAATAATAAAATCAAAAATAGAAGAGTTTAACCAATTTACAAAATACTAATCTGATACCATTGAAAGAAGAAAGAAGTTTAAAAGAGAAGTGTTGGAGACAAGTATAGAGAAATAAAACATGTAAATTTTTTAGAATACAAATCTGGCAGAGCCGGTTAGATATTCTCTCATAAGTTTACATCTAATAAATAAAAAAAAAGAAAGATAAACAGGAGGATAAAATTCTGTGCATAGGAAGATTAAATTATGTACATAAAATGTTCTTAAGCCTTTAAATGATTATCGCATCTTTTAATAAATATTACTCAAGGCATCCGTAGATGTCTAGAGAGAAACTACTCCATAAAAATTTACTTCGATTCTAGAGGGAGGAGAGAGATATCTGAAATTCCTCGTTTATTTATGGTTGAAAGCAGAGTATACAAGAGAGGAAAGGTGATGAGAGACAAGCAGGAGTAGAGAGAGAGAAGGTTTTAAGAGAGAGAGGGGGGTTCAGAGTTTTTGCCCAGCATAAGGGACTTAAAGACTCTTTTATAGAAAAACTTTGAAACCTGTAACTTGTTGAACCGGTTTTCAAGTGACCGGTTACCTATAGTCTAAGTCATCTGGTGACGTGGTCTGTGTTTGAATGTTGTGTGTTTTTACCCTTCAGTCTATTACCCAGTTATGAGTAAAATTACTGTGTCACAGGTAAGAACACTTTACTGTCCTCTTTTGGAGACTACCGTAGAAATCATGTCTTCGGGATCTTCCTCAAGTATTTGGTCTGTGTCTTCATTGTCAGAAGGGAAAGAAGATCCAGGAGTTCCTTGTTCGTGGCTTCCTGTTTCTTCATAAATTTCTCTATATATCCTTTCTTTTTCAAATCTTTTAACCAGTACTGGACTGGCTTCTATAGGGAAAGGATGAAATTTGTTTCCCATAAACTTTTTCCAGTATATTTTGGTGTTTATAGTTTCTTTTAAAAGGATATATTCGGTATTATCCTTTCTGGAGAAATTCCAATTTGACCCTTCTACGTAAGCTTTCCACAGTTGGTACTGGTATAGCTTTTCTTTGTTGAGTGATAAACCTTTCAAGAGATCGTGTTCTAGATGGACATGGGCCTCTAGATTTGATTCTGTGAATAATTTTATGACATGTGTTGCCACACTATCAGGGGTTGTGGCGCTTTTTGGGGAAGAGGTGATTTGTAAACAGATATTGGTCATATATTCTGCCTGTATTTCATTTACTACCGAGTTTATCTCCTGGGTTAGAGAGTTGAATTTTTCGGTAGGTGGGATAAGAAGTGTTTGGAGACATCCTGCCTCTAATAATAGTGAAGGACATATGACTATGTCTCTATATAATTGATTTTTAAAGGTTTTTAAATCAATTTGAGCCTTTCTAAAAATGAATTTTATTTGGCATGTGCATTTTGTGGTTACTGTTTTGCAATAGTCTGAAGACTCTTGGCATGGTGTTTTTGTGTCAAAATAAGTCTGGGTTTTACAAATAATCCATTGTAATTTTGTGTTTCTGAATGAACTTCAAACAAGAACTCTTGTATGACTTCGAATTTTGCAAGGAAAATGTTTAGGTTCATTTGTGGTGCGAAGCTACAAGAGGCAGCATAGGTGTGTGTTTGGGTTCTTGGTTCAAATGTCAACCCTATTTTTATTTTTTCTTCATCAATAGTTCCCAGCTTTAAAGTCATTTAGGCTTCTTCTAAAGAATTAAAGCCTTTGTAAGTAGACCAAAATTGGTCTTGTTTTGCCTCAGAAAGGTCTTTGAAAGAAGTATAAACTCCTTTGTTTGGCCCTGTAATTAGGGCATAATGTGTAAATCCTTTCCCAGAGGGAGAGGCTGGTGAAGTTAACAGAACTCCTTTGTTATCTGCATTGCAGAAATTGTATAGTGCACTAATGATGCTTTGTTTCACCTTAGTGACTTGGTGTTCATTTTGAACTGTGTATTTTGGAATATTCCATATGTTGTCAATTAAAACATTTAATTTGACATTTGTGTTATCTCTACCAGGAAAATGGTAGGTATTTGTGAGTATTGGCAATTCTTGTTTGCCATACTTTGTGTATTGTTCCACCACAAAGGGGGACTTGACTGGTTTAGGACCTAAAAAATCCTTTCTTTGTGCTTTGTATAAATTCCATTTTGGAATATTTGTACCTGCAATATAGAAGCAAATGGGTTAAGCAATAAAATGTCTGAGCCTTTGTAGGTGTTGTTCTAAAACCATGATGTTGCCCTTGTACGAGGCAAGTGTAAAAGCATATTGGAAAGGATTGTGTGGGAATAGTTCATTTCTTCTTTGCCTTAGTTTGGCTAACTTTCTTTTAAACCTTTTTATTTGTCTAGATATTTTGATGGCAGGACTAGGACTAAAGACAGGACTAATCCCTCTTGGCTGTAATGGTTGTATTCTGATCCTGACCTGGAATCCAGGAGGGATTTCAGGATCTTCGATGTGTAACATATTCATGTATATGATTGTATAGAAAATTCTTTGAGTCTTACTTTTGTATGATGTACCTGGAAAGGATATCAGCAAACATATTGTCAGATGCTTTGATATGTTCAAAATTTATTATTTTTCCAGAATTTATGTAATCTCTAAAAAGTAACCATCGTTTGTGAGGTTTTTTGTCATTATTTATTTGGTTTTTCCCATAGGAAACGATTGCTTCACAATCAGTTCTAATGGTTATTTCTGGTTTATTTATTAAAAATAATTTAAATGCTTCTAAGGCGTGTATAATTGCATTGACCTCATAATCAGTGCTGGTCTGATAAACTTGTGGTTTCACAGTATATTTTCCAGAAGCATATCTGCATATTTGTTCATTATCTTTTGACAGATATTTATTTTTCTTCCTTTTTAGGATAGCTCCCCATCTTGTTTCACATCCATCACATTCAAGTACTAAATAATCTGAATCTAATGGTAATTGTAAGGTAGGTAATTTATTTACCTTTTGTTTTATATTTTGAACCAATTTTATATCTTCAGAATTAAACTTTCTTTCTCCTTTTAGAGAAGTTTTATTATATAAAGGGGCAGTGTATTTTCCCAAATCTGGGATAAAACTCCTGGCATAATTTAAAAGTCCTAAAAAAGATCTTAGGGTTTTTATGTCTTCCATTTTATCAGGAAAGTCTTGAATTTTCTTAGAAATGTGAGGTTGGAGTTTTATGGTTCCATTACCTATTTCTGTTCCAAGGAATTCTATGAAATTTTTACCATTTTTCCTTTTGATATAATTAAGCCATATTTTTCAAGTTTGTATAATACTTGTTTTAGGTGGAGGTAATGATCTTCTTTTGTTTTGGAAAAAACTAGTATGTCGTCTATATAGACACATGTAAAAGTTTTGCAGTCATTGAAAATGTTATCCATTTTTCTTTGAAAAATTGCAGGAGCATTTTTAAGACCAAAAGGCATCACATGCCATTCGTATAACCCTTCAGAACAGGAGAAGGCTGTCCATTTAATAGATTCTGGTTCCATTTTTACTTGATGGAATCCACTTTTGAGATCAAATTTTGAAAACCATTTTGCATTTTGAATACGATTTATAAGAATTTCTTTAGACGGAATTGTATATCCGTCTTCAACTGTATTATCGTTTAAACGTTTATAATTGTAAACCATTCTAGATCTACCTCTTTTTTGTTCGGAAGATTTATTTACTATGAAAGCAGGACTCCTGTGAAGACTTTCACTTGGAGATATTACTTTTAGTTTCAGAAGGTGGTCAATATGCATTCGACATTCTTCCTGCTCCTAATTATTAAACTCTATATCTTTAGTCTTTATAATTAAATCAGGGTTGATTATGTTTAATTTACAAGTAACAGGATCACGATCCCAAAATTTTGTAGGATCTTCTCCTATTATACTAGTTTTATTTAACCTATCCAAAATCTGTTGGATATTATAAAAATAGAAGAGTTTAACCAATTTACAAAATACTAATCTAATACCTAGTTCAATTATAATTACATCTAAAAATTTTAGAAATTAATAATTTGTTAATATAAATCAAATTACATCACATGATGTGAGAAGGGAAGATGTAACTATATTATCACGGTATGCTAAACAATAGAGGAATGGTATGATTTTCTTCTGATAGAGAAGTAAATTAAGTTGATATAAAAAAAATCAAAGTAAAATTGGATTTTGAATAGTTTCTTTTTATATAAATAAATACACACAATATTTAATGTTACAGAAAATTATTCTGAACATTCCAACTTAAATGTAAGTATATCAAAAATTGTTTTTTCCTATAATCATCCTTCTAAATGTTTATAAGATGTTATTTTCCCAATGTTAGAGATAAGGTTTTCTTTTAGAAATTAAATAATATTAATAATAATGATAACATTAATAAAAATAAATGTAAATACGTTTTTGTTCTTAAAATATTATATATAAATAAATATCTAGAAAATTTGATATGAGAACTAGATAAATAAATATTTAGAAATACGTATATCTTAAAGAAATTTAAATTAGCAAAATTTATAAAGAAAAAAATTGTGAAAAATTAAATATTTTGTAAAAGGAAAAAAAAGTAATGAAATGTATGTGATATAATTGAATTAATGATAGTGAAAATATATATTATTAAAAAAATGAATGAAATATATGTGTTTAGATTAATAAATATGTGAATAAATAAATATTTTAAAATACACATATTTTAAAGTATATCTGGCCAATATTTTTTTCCTGCTACTTATTCCTTTCAAACTATTACTATTTTCTTAAATTATTTCTTTTCTCTACTTACTCATAAAAAAAACATATATATATATATATATATATATATATATATATATATATATATATATTTCTAAAGGTAACACACACACACAAAAGTGTAAAATTAAAAATATTATAATATTTGTTACCCATGCAAACTAAGAATATATAAATTTCTTCATTTAAAGTCTCTAGAAAGGTAATATAGCAATCAAAGTTGAAATCATATACAGGAAACAAGTAATGAGATGCTAAGATTTAAAGGGTTGGAACATCATCACTATCTCTTTCTGGACCAATATCTACTTTTTTATCTGCTTACACCAAATAATGGTAATTATAGTAAAAAAAAAAAATACAAACACATAAAAGGGTAAGCTAATTTCAAAAGAATGTTCACACATATAAATATATACATACATATATCACTCAATAGAATTTCAAATCAAGTTGTCTTAATATACCAAACCAAACAATATCAAGTAATTTATCAAACATAAAACACGTAAAACCTTTCTAAACTTAATTATTTGGATTTAGTCATTGACATATGATTCTTAGAAGTTTTTGCACTTGGGTGGCATCTATTACCTGTAGAGTCAGTGCTAATGGTTTTCATAATACTACCTATAAGGTTAGTCCCTTTAACTGTCATAAGAATCCTGAGACATGTTCTTAATGACAGGACCTCATGTCCCTCTCATCGCGTCACCAATTTCACTCTATATGATTCTTGAATGAGCGTTAGAGTATCATGATAACCTCTAGCACTGACTCCTTACATCAATGCATAATACTAATTACAACAAGTGGATTTCCTTCTTGAAATACCTCACCATACCATCAATCACACCATATTATAGTAATGCATTCATTAATATCTTAGACAACATAAAATCACAGATAAGAAAATAATGAAGGTTGGTAGCATACTAGATAGAGGTGATCATGGTATAGTTGAATCATGAATAGTATCGTGTATCGTAGAGCTTAAATTTTGAATAATGAATTGTATCGTGAATTGTACGATTTATAAACATTAAAAAATGCAGTTTATACTTAAATATATGAGATATATAAATATGCAAAGAGATAATTAATAATAAAACAATCTCATAGTCAAATAGAGAGGTTGTATCTATGTGTGTATACCACATACTTTCACAATTTCAACAACACAACCTTCAACAAACAATGTGATTGATGCATAAGATTCCTTTAACTATGGCTATATCCTACTAAACAAATTATGCATTATAGCCATCCAAAAAAAAGTGTTGTTGCTCCTTGTATTCTAAACAACATTAAAAATATTCTATTATGGAATGCAAGATGTGTTCTCAAATAAAGTATTGTTAGTAAGTTTCAATGTGCGAAAAAAGAAAGGAAGAAAAATTAGGATTTCAATTTAGGGATAAATTTAGGGTTTAAAGTGGAGGTTAATCTATAAGGAAAAGAATTAGGATTTCAAATTGGAGGTAAATTCGTATGGTGAATCGAATCATGATTTGCATGTATCTACGATATGAGTACGATACAAAACTAAAAACAATACAACTCACGATTCATATTATCATAGGCTTGAATCGTTTTGTATAGTAAAATAGTAGATTCGTATCATCAGAGACTTAAATCGTTTTATACAGTAGAATCATATCGTGAATCGTAAGATACTTACTACACGAGGTGACTGTTTTTTAAAATTCTTCAACATTATTTTAGTTTAGACTTTTGAAGAAATATTTTTTAACTGGGTGAAACTTTTCTCTGGTTATACCTTGAAAGTATTTTAATAGAAATAAAATAAACAGATCTCTCCATAACTCATTTCTTTGTTACTTCTCTTGTTATCATGTTCACCGCGTGCAAACAAGAAACTTATTTAGTCTAAATGTTACATTTCTTCACATTGTGCACTAAATAAGAGAATCTGATTAGAGGATCAGGTGAATTGGATTAAGAGCCATACAGTTCTGCATTGGAAAATCCTTGGAATAAATCATAAATTGTGGCGTTCTGCCCAATGCCTTCTGTAGGGGCGCCTCTGGTAGATCATGCTGCATTGCATGTTTTGTGTTCCTTATTTATTTGTATCTGTATCCCTCCTCCCTTAATATTTTTTTTTTTTGTTAATAAGAAAGTAGAATTCAAATTATTTTTGTAGGTCCAAAGTTAGGTACTTCTCATGTTACACGTTCCATGCGTATAACCTGGAGTGGCAGGTGTCATGCTATATATATACAACCCTAAACCTAACACAAATGTTGACAATGAGATAAGATTTGTCAAGTTGAATGAGATTTCATTCATGAGCTTTAGCTTTTCATTGTACTTCCTCTTAATCTTTCATTTTGCTTTTAAAAAGTTGATTAGATATTATAATTATAAAGGCAGTGTAGCAAATATTTTTAGCGAGTACTTTGCAGAAAAGAAAAGTAACTAAGGTATAATGAATCATGTTTTTTCACAAATTAACATTTATTTATGTACCTCTACATTTTTACAAGACAGAACTGTATAGATCATAATGGTAGTCCTATCCAAACCTTCTCATTAATATATAAGTTTTGATCTTTAAACTACGAATTTTAATTAGATGTTGATTTTCAAGTTTGATTCAACTAAAATTGTTGTCATGGTGAAGAGCATGTGTTGAATTATTTGCTTCTTTTCAAATTTTGATATAAATGAGACTGGAAAAATTTTACGAGACTAAAAAGAAATTGATTTATTGTCTAAGTTTCATTTATTCGACCCAGGATTTTATATGTAATTTTGACCCACTTATCAACTTTTTAGTATAATGACTAAAATCAATTCTTAACCCAAAATTATCATAATTTTTAGTATATTGTTACTAAAGTATAGTTTAATCAAATTTTAAGGAAAAGAAAAGAAATAGACGTGAGAAACAATTTATATTAGATTTATAAAAAAATATTTACATTATTCATATATTATAAATTGATTTTATTTATAGTTAATATATAATCTTTAAAATACATTTCTCATGAGACAAATATCTTAAAGCATTAAAATTCCAATAAACAATTAACCTTTTAAAATGATTTTGATAGGTGAAGTTTGAATAAAAATCAAACCTACAAAATTGAACTAAATTACACTTTATATTTGGTCAGACCTTTTAAATTTTAAAATTTTGACTTTAGCTTTTGATACTTAAAATAAGTTTATGAATAAAGACCTATTTATGTAATATATATATATATAGAAAACATTTTAGAAAAATGAGTTCATAAATGGAATATTTATAAAAATTAAATATTAATATTTAAGTTTAAGAGAGAAATATTGTTTTAATATATATAGTTTTAAATTATAAAAAAATTATATATACTCAGTAAAACTTTATGATAGCTGCAATTAGTTATTCAATGGAAAAAGAAATATAGTGTAGAACTTAAGGAAAATTTAATACATTATCGTGAATTGAAATGACAAATATAAAGATATAAAAATATTAATTGTTATTTTTTTAATTAAATTTTAAAATTTCATAATATTATTTTATATTAAACACAGAAATTTAATATTTATTAATAAGTAAAAACAAAAAAAGTAAAATAACAGAATATAATTATAATAACAAAAGCTAAATATATAGTAAAGACTCAATTTAAAATTATAAAATTTTTATTTAATGAATAAAAAATTAATGAAACTTTAACTAGATATAAAAATTATGAATTACTTGACTTTTAATTGAACTTGATTGATTAAGATGGAAAAGGAATGATGTTTTTATCCTTTTATATATATATATATATGACATGCCACATGTCATAGTTTTATTAGTTGAAACCATGACTAACTTAAGCCACACAATAAATTTTGGTATCTATCGGATGGTCTGCCATATTCTGCTCATAAATCTGCTCATTCTCAGCTGTTGTGGTCCATATAAAATGAAATCCAATTCCAGAGTCAGTTTTTATTTGGGTTGAGGCAATTACTTCCTCCACCCCTCATTTCCAGAATTTATTTTCCTGATCACAATAAATAATTTTGGAATTTTTATTCTGGAAGTCAAACATCTTCTAAGGAAAAACATTTTCTGGAAGCTGGGTGGGAGAACAAAATTTGATTAGGTGAGGAAGCAGTTGCCTTGGGTTGAGAACAAGACGGAGAAACTAAGCAAAGTTTAGTCCATTGACACAGATGATAAGTTCGTGAACCAAGATTTCACACTGCATGCGATCCTTAAATTTCAGTAGAGTACCATTTCTATGATTTACAGTACCATTTTGTTGCGTGATTCAGCTAAATGAGAATGGGAAATCCAATTCCAAACTTATTTAACATATAATACAAATTATCATCACAGTTCACCTTGATGGAAAATAGGAAGCATGAGGTGCAAGGTACAGTTACATTGGCCAATCTGGGCACCGTACCTCTCCCCGTACAATTTAAGCCACAACAGGATACGATGCACAAGTTGCAACACCTGAAATTAAATCAAAGTGGGTGTAAAAATTAGTAGTAAAAAATGACTAATCTCAGATTGACAAATTCAGAATTATATCATTAATTTCAACAAGGCCTTTGCCACATCTCTCCTTTCACATAGACAGAAAAAGACTTTAGGGGTCCACTTTTGTTTAAGAACATAGGAAAAATGTTGGTTGTCCACGTCTCCTCTGGATTCATTAACCCGTGATTTAACACGTTCTTCTAACAACAATCCCAGGTATACAGAAAACAAATGAAGAACAGAGAGAATGATACTTCAGAAAATGGTAGAGTTCTGTTGCAATGGATAAGGTTTGATAAGTGCTGATAAACAAAAAAAGGTTTGATAAAGTAAAAACTCAGCACAAAAAAAGGACAAGATGCATTTTCTGATTAAAAAAAAAGTTTGCTACCCCTTGTTTAAGACTAGTGTCCTTCAAACATTAGAAATGCACAGAAAAATAGCCAATGAGCTTTTAACTATTGTTTAAGAATTTGGATCCGGTGGAACCTTACCGCACATATTCTTTCCCAACTCCATCTTGAAGTAGCCATTGTCACCCCAGTTGCTTCCCCACGAATTTTTTATGATCCAATATGGAACCCCATCTTCAACTCCATACCCAACAGCAAGAACGGCATGATTTACATCCTGCCACCAAAATTCATATTCCATTAATGTCCAATGAATGACCGTCTTAGTTATAAAGATGTGTCATAAATGCCGACAGTTATAAACATGCATCCAGAATAACAACTGTGTTTCGAGATACCATAAATTTGACATAAACAACGATGCATTGAACTTGTAGCTACACATTTTGTTCTGAAAATTGAATGAGACACTAGATTTTGTTGTTTTTACAATAAATTTAAATGAATTATCCATTGGAGTCTTAATAGTAGTTAATGAGTTAGTCGTTGTAGATTATTAATGAGTTAGCTGTTGTGGATAATAAATGTACTAGTCGTTGTAGGTAGTTAGTCTACTAGCCGTCTATAGTCATTGTATTGTGAATTATATGAATGAACAACAAGGGTTGAACAAAGTTTTTTTCACAAGAATAGAGAGTTGTTGTCTACAAAGTGGTATTAGAGCGAGTTGAATGAAGTTTTTTCTCAAGAATAGAGAGTTGTTATCTACAAAGTGATATCAAAGACAGTTAGCTTGAGTGTTTGAATGAAAAAGAGAGAGCTAAAGAGCTTGAGTGTTTGAAAAAAAAAGAGAGCTAGACAGCTTAAGGGTTTGAGTCTTTGAGAAAAAAAAGGTGAGATGGTCAATCTTACAAGTAGTGTAGACCCAACTATGATCATTGGAGTCTCAAAATGAAAGCTCTTCTTGGCTCCCAAGAAAATTGGAAGGTGGTTGAAGATGATTTTAAAGAACCAACCAACACCACAAATTGGTCAAATGCCTACTTGAAAGCCTTGAAAGAAGGACAAGGCAACTTTGTACATCCTATACCAAGCTGTGGATGAGTCCGGTTTTGAGAAGATTGCAAATGCCAAATCTCAAAAGAAGTATATGATATTTTGGAGAAGGCATATAAGAGGGATGACCGAGTGAAACATCTCCACCTTCATACACTCAGGGAGAGCTAGAGAGCATGAGGATGAATGAGACTGAAGGAGTAGCTGAGTACATTACTCGAGTAGAACCATTGCAAACCAACTTGCTAAAAACAGAGAAATGTTACCCGCTAGCCGAGTTCTGGACAATGTTGTTAAACTGATCATAAGAGGATCGGAAAGGGAATGAAAACTCGTAACTCAAGGATCGTAACTTGACTCGTAAGAGTTACGAGTAGATAAAAAATTATATTCATAAATAGGTGCATCATTTAAAATAATATAAATGACAAAAACAACTCATACATAATTCATAAAATGAGTCCATAAAAATTAAAACAGTTTCATAAGTATGGCCAAGCATAAAACATCTAATAAATTATTCAATGTTTAATACAAACTATCTAAGGAATTCTTTCATATAAAAAGTAGGATAATCATCATTGTTCTCCATAGCATCTTCATTTTCATCGATGTCCCATCTATGATCGATGATTTCCCAAAGAGGGGTGTAGCTATGTAAGATAAAAATAAATGAATTAATCTCCAAAAACAAATAAATTAGAAAATTAAATATTAGTGTAAGGAAATTAGTTATTATTATTACCTCTTACTAACTCCATTGAAAAGACTTTGCATCTTTTCTTTAGCAATATCCTTCATAGATAAATCTCATGGCTGGTTTTTCATTTGAATCCACCATTTGCAACACCTTAATTAGGGGAAAAGCACCTCTCAAGCAATTCAAAATATTTTTTCAAAATCCCTTATGCAATATCAAATTTTCCACAAGTCTTCCATCTCTAGTCTTTACCAATTGACTAGATTGCCACTCATTTGATGTGAACATCCTCATCAATGACCCTTTATTTTCATTCAAGCATCCCAAAGTCAAATAAGAAGTGACAAAACGAGTATTTGCGGGTCTTATCAAATTTATCCCCTTAGTAAATTTGTGCAACAAGGAAATAAAACTCGTTCTTGAATAAATGTAGGTTGTGATTTTCTTACCATTAGCTATTGTATCATGATAAAGTGGAATTTTCTTCTCAAAATCTTCCAACATCAAATCAATGCAATGGGCTGCACAAGGTGTCCAATATAGCTTTTGTCTCTTTTGCATTAAAGAGTCTCCAGCTGCCTCCTAATTTGTTGCATTGTCAGTTACAATTTGGATCACACTGTCTTCCCCAATCTCCTCAACAACATCATCCATCATCTTATAAATTTTTTCAGTTGTCTTGCAAATGTCAGGTGCATCAATAGACTTCAAAAAGGCAGTCCCCCATTGGGCTATTAACCAAAAAATTAAGTATAGTCCTTCTCCTCCTATTAGTCCATCCATTCGTCATTATTGTGCATCCATTTTCTTCTAAAATAGTTTATGCTCTTCCAAAAATAGATTAGTGTTTTCAACTTGTTGCTTCAAATATTTCACCTAATCTCATGGTAGGATGGTGGCTTAAATCTAGCCCCATTGCAACTAACTCAAGCATCCTCCTAAACTCTTCACTATGTGCCACACTAAATGGAATTGCAATGTTGTAGAAAAATAAAGCAATTTCTTGACAGGCATCCTCCCTCTCACTTTTCTTAAAAATGGAATTGATAGTAGTTTGAATATTCCTGCTCTTAAAAATATTTGATGACTCATCAGTTTGTTCTTCACTTGGTCTTTTTCTAGCAGATTCTGATTCACCCATGCCACCATCGCTTTCAAATTCTCTAAATATTGATTTTTAAACCAAATTTTGCTGCAACAGAGAAACCACACATAACATTGATTTTTAACATCTTCCGGAACTGCAGGTACATGCTCCAACATCCTTTGAAGTTTCTGCTAAATGATGCTTGAGTCGATAAATTCCATCTGTCAATACCTTTTCACAATATTTACATTTCAGATTTCTTGCTTTTCCATCAGTAGAAATACAATGACTCCATGCAGGATTTGTCCTCAACCCAAATCCACTCCCTCTTCCACTTGATGCCATTTTTTTCTTCAAATAGAAAATAAATGCAAGTGTCGTGAGGGGGGAAAACGGAGTAGAAACATTGAGTATAATTGAGTAGAACAGAGAACGACGAGGGTGGAGAAGAAGACGACAGCGTTAGGAAGGGTGGCGACAGCGTCAGGAAGGGTGAAACATGCGTCAGTGACAAGACAATGCAGTTGGCGCCAACGTGAGTGATGTTCGTGAGTCTTCGTGGGTCTTCTCACGAGGTACGAAAATAACCTATCTAAAAGGGGGGGAAAGTGTTGGGTTTTAAATTGGGTTGGGTGTTAGCTTTAGTAAGTCATGGAGCAGCCCATTTTTAATATTAGGAAAAATCATCAAACCTAACCTAGCCGCCCCAATCACAACTCTCATAACAGAATCATAAAACGTCGTCCATGGAATATCGATACAAGATCGATGCGGGAACAATCCTCCGATTCGGTGACCAAACTCGGACGATTACTCTGATCTGACGTCCGCGTCAGCTTGTTTGGAGGGCAAAAACTCGCATGATCGTACGAGTTTGCGATCTAGATCGCGATCTTCACAACATTGGTTGTGGAGAAGATCTTGAGGTCATTAATAGATGACTTTGAGAATGTGGTGTGTGCAATTGAGGAGTCCAAGGACCTATCAACGCTTACAGTTGAAGACCTTTTGGGTTCCTTAAGGCACAGGAGCAACGAAAAAAAGAAGGCGGCAAAGCCACTTGATCAACTACTCCAAATGAAGGGAGGGACTTAGAACACTTAAGGCATAGAAAAATAACGATGAGGTAGAGGAAGAGGTGCTGGTGGTAGAAGCCGAGGACAAGAAGAGAAAGAACAGTCCAGTCAAGAAAATTGGCACGGAAGAGGACAGGGTCTATGGAGAGGAGGTGAGTCAAGAAACTCAAATGTTTAGTGCTTTAAGTGTGGCAAATATGGCCATTATGCAAAGGACTATTACTTAGACAAGTATTTCAGTTGTGGTAAGGTCGAAGATTTTTCCAAAGATTGTCGGTCTAAGAGTGGAAATGAAGAGACCATAAAGCTCATAAAAGAAGTTAAAGAAGAAGTGACGTTGTTGATGATGACGCGTAGCTCGGGGGCCGAGCATAAGCGAGTGGAGAACTCGACAAGAAGACCAAGTAACATGGAAAATTCAGCGAGAAGGGTAAGTATCTTTGGTAACTCAACAAGATAGTCGAGACATGCAGATAGTCCGGACAGGGTGGTGGAGCATGAGGCCAGCTCGGTTAGCTTGGTGGGGTGCTTACATAGCTCAATTAAGCCAATGGAGCAAGTGGAATACTCAGATAGGTCAATGAAGCATGTGAAAAGCTCGAGTAGCTCAAAATTTGAAGAAGAAAATCTTGTAATTCAAAGGTTAGAGATTGCAAAAAGAGATTTGCAACAAAGAATTGAAAAGAAGGTTAGAGACAATTCAATTCTAGAAGCAAGCTTAGAGAGTAGGAAGCAGACATTGCAAAAGCGGTGTTTGGAACTTGAACAAGATGTTTCCAGTTTGCAAGAACACTTGCTAGTAGAGATGGATTTGAGAGCTGCATTGGAGTTCAAGATGAGGAGTGGCGACTGACAATGGATGAGGTGATTGATGCGATTGAGCGTGACAATATGTGGAAATTTTCTGATCCCTCAAAAGGAGGTCAACCTATTGACAAGAATCTCGTTAAGAACAAACTGGCTACTAAGTCTTATTTAAATACCGCTTGTATTGCAAAATTGTACACACGCGAGATTTTCTCCCTTCTTTTTCGGATGCGAATGTGGTGCAGGCGTTGCAACCATTTTTTTAAACGTTGGGTTTGTTTCCCTTCCGCACACCACATGAATCTTTGTTTGTTCTAGATTTTCTTTCGCAGACCATGGACTTTGGCCCATCTCTACCCCCATCCACCATCTATAAATAGAGCACCATACTTCTCCATCAAACACACACTTCCATACTCTCATTCATTCTCTTTCGTTCTCTCATCCTCCTTTATCTATTATATCTCTTCTTTTATCCTGGGTTTATTTATTTACTCTTTTTAAGAGTTATCTTGGTAGTTCTGAGGTCCTAGAAAATTTCGAGAAATTCTTGTTGTATTCTGGGAGGCTTGTGCAATACACCACGGATAAATCCTCAAAGACAGTGAATCTACACGTCTCGGGAAGTCTTTTTGTTCGTGATTCTATCAGCTACTACAACACTAAGATAACAAGGAACCCAATAAGTAACAATTTGGCCAAAAAGAGAAACAAGTCAGCCAAAGAAAAGATCAAGTCGCGTACGGAGAGAGTCGAGAACAAGCAAATTATAGTGAAAGATGAGTCGTCCATGAAGAAAGCGAAGAACTTAGCTATTCATGAAAGGGACAAGCATAGTGTGAAGGATAAGAGAAACATTTAAGTTTATGGGAAAGTTTTGTTGGGTTTAGAATAAACTTAAGTGTATTAGTCGTTGGAGTCTTAATAGTAATTAATAAATTAGCCGTTATGGGTAGTTAATGTACTAACCGTTATGGGTAGTTAGTGTACTAGTCATTGTAGTGTCCTAACCGTTTATAACCGTTGTGAGTACAATGGACAGAAAATTGATCTATAAATTGTTGTACTGTGAATTATATGAATGAAAAACAATAAAGTTTTTTCACAAAAATAGAGTTGTTGACTACATATTTGACACTCACCATGGGCGTGCTGCCACAAGTGTTACTAGTGTAAACTCCTTTTTTGTAGAATCGGAAGTCGTCCACCACCTCATATGCCACACTAACTGGCCGAGCGAAAGCAACAGCATGTTTCAATTCATCCTCAGCACCCTACATCAGAGACAAAACTAAAACCATTTGAATATCACGTATAAAAAGTACTGGAAGTAAGAATTATCCAGACTCATGAAGCAGAAACCTATCATTCCGTTTAATTACCAAAGTGATATTAATAGAGTCAATGACTCGAACAGCGACGTTTTCAGATGTAAATTTGCAGACACCATCTTGTCCGGTGTAGGGATATGCTTCCTCAGTGTCAAGGCCACCATTGTATTTAATGTATTCAAATGCTTGGGACGGCAATCCACCTGCACAGCCAAAGTTGTTGAAAGCGCCGGCACAATCTACTAGCTGCTGCTCAGAGAGACTGATATTCTTCCCAAAGGCCTGTGCGTAAGCTGCCTCCAAGGAACCAGTTGTGCTGCATATGACAAGTTTTTGCGGTTAGAGGAGTCATAAATTACAACATTTTACTCATTCCAAACAGTTTCTTGGGATCACAATGCAACCTGAATGTCCAGCAAGATCCGCAGTGACCTTGATCTTTAACTTCGCTCACTATACCTTCTTTTCTCCAATCTTTCTGCACGCACACAAAGGCTCTTCGGAATCAGAACGCAAGGTTTTTACCAAAAAAATAAATAAATAAAACCAAGGACATGAACCAAGATGTACACTTTCACTCACTCTAATACCTAATACTAATTAATAGTTTATTTTGATAATGTTTTTTCGATGAATCTATCCAACGTTTCAAAAATAAATAAATATAAAATAAATTTCTTCATAAATTAATCTAACTTTTTATTTTTAATTTGTATATAAACTATTTAGTTTATGAAAAAGTTAAATTATTTTTTTTTCTTGTTATTCTTTTCTATACAACTTTACCAAGAAGTTGATTCAAACATGTTCTAAATTCTTATTTTTAATTGATATATAAATTAATTTTAAACTTATAGTTCATATTTAATAACTTTACTAATACCTTATCTCTGAACAAATAATCTTTTTTTTTATTTGCAATATTTATTTCTTTTACTAATGTCGGATAATTTTTCATAAATACTTACAAGAAAAAAGTATACATATACAATAAGTTTAACTTTTTTTTTATAAATTAAAATGAATTATTATACAAATTAATATAACAGTTTTGGAAGCTAAATAAAATGTTCTTACAAGTTATAAATAAACTCTATAAAAAGCAATTTATTTTATATTTATTTACTTATCTTAGAAATGCTTTAAAAAAAAGTTTACACAAATGAACCAAACTAACGAGGATGATCTCCATGAATAACTTCATCAAAGGAAAAAGAGTGAAGTGAAATTTTAAATAGCGAAAGTGGTATTTTAATCATACTTCTCCCCTTATCATAATGATGGTAGTCCTTTTTTTTTATCCCAAAATAATGATACAATGAAGTTTTGAATTTTTTAACTTATTTTAAAAAATTACATTGATATTTATATCTGTAAGAAATAAAATGATTTATTAAAAAATGAAATTTTTGCTACTAATATAATTAACGTGAATATTTCTTAAAAAAATAATTAATGTAAATAATAGAAGCCTTTTAGTTGTTTTCGGAATAAACTTGTATATAAATCTTGGTGAAAGGGTGTCACTTGTTACTTTTTTATGGAAGGAAGTGGAAAGTTGAAAAAATAAATGTGATGTGATATATTTTTAATGTAAATATAAAATGAATTTAGTTAAAATCTAAATACCATAATATAACTATGTTATTTTTATTATATATTACGTCAAAATCACAGAAGTTATATAATTGATTGTGAGATTATGTAATTAGTCAAAATCATTTCACAAAAGTTATATAATTCATTATGAGATTATATAATTTATTATATGTTATCACTTTCTCTTTTTTATATTTCCCACTTCTTTTCTCTTCTCCTAATTTTTCATCATACCCTCCCAATCCAAACAAAGCATCAATGAAGGCAACAATTTCTAACAGATAAACTATGCCACATTCTCCAATATACACAGAATCTGTATACTCAGTTATATGATTAGATATTCGCATCATTTAGTATGCACTATATTAATTTCATATGATGATTAATTCGTTCATTAATTTCACGAAATGAAGTTAAACTCAAGAACATTTACGGGTTGGCGAAACTACCTCTTCAGGAGGAGCAGCATCCGTGAGCCTGTAGTTGCCTTTGAGCGTGGCGGAGCAGTTCTGAGCAGCGCCGAGTCTGTGTCTAGTGAACTCCTCCCAAGTCCAGTCAGCGAAATCTGCGAGTTCATATATTTTACAATCTCATCACTTCAACTTGTAATCGAAGTGAGAAAAGGAAGAAAGATAAGAGAGTGAAATAGTGAATCATCAGTTAGCGAGCACATACGATTTACGCCGAGCTTGTAAGTGAGAGGCCTCTTGTTAGTGGATCTGATGAGTCTGACATTATCGGAGAAGATCCGAAACCGCTGCCGGATCTCGTCGGCGGAGTGGTAGTTCTTGCCGTGGCGGAGAGCGAAGCGCGCGAAGGAGAGAGCGCTGCGGCTCTGTCCGATCACGTCGAGCACGCGCGACTCCAAGTCCGACGCCAGCCGGATAGGGTTTGACTCATCGAAGGTGGAGCCTGCGGCGGCGATGACAACGGCGCAGAATGCGAAAACCAGTAGCAACAACCGCGCCATCTATATCCCACAAAGTATGGGTTTTTCTGTTCTTTTTAGCTGTCGCTATTGACTGGATTTTAAAGAAACCAGGGATTGGACACAACTGGTATGCGAATGACCAAATTGTCCTTCACTTACTTTAAATTATTTTACATCTTTTTCGTGTGACATATTTTTATTGTAGTTGAGTTGAATGCGTAATTATTAAAATGGATTCACTGATATTTAAATGTGAAGAAACTGTGAGGAGATGTGTACTCAAATTTTCTCTCATAATTGATGTCATTAATTCGATAAATAATATACAAAGTCTGAGGATAACTGATTGAACTTGTAGTTTTTCAGTTAAATGATATGATTCAATATATAATTTTATATCAAATGTATAGAACAAACTTTGTCATGCGATTAGTAAATGGGAAAATGTAGCATAATGGTCTTTATAAATCTGAGTCCAAAATCATAAAAGCAAGTAAAGAGACAATCCTATAAGTGATACCTAAGTAGCAGAGAGAAAAGAGTTGACATACAAATATAATATTATCGTCTCTGAAGTGGTTTGTGCACAGAATCAGACTAAGAGTTCTTTAACTTAAGTAGTTAAGCTTGTGTTGGAGTTTGTAATTCAGTCAGTAATGATTAATCATGATAATATTTGTATTATGAATATTTGTTTTTGTTAAGAATATTTATGGTAGTGTGTCAGTAGAATCTGATTTATTGACTAACATACCTTTTTTGAATTATGTCATTATCATTGTCAATGATTTACAAGGTTTACAATAATTAGATCCAACTCATAGTACTTTAACAAGAGTTTAAACTTTTTTGATACCTAATAGGCTCGTTTTGCAGAAGAATTGAAAATAACTTCTAAAATTGACTAATATGTTTAATAAGGGAGAATATTCTAATACGAGAGAGGATGATGAACCTGTTCAAATTACAAGAAAACCTCATAGGGTTAGGCCAAAGAAAGTGAATACCAAATCTTTTAAAATAAAAACTTTTAAAAGTTAATTTTTATTTTTATTTTTCTGTTAATGTGAAAGGATTGACTAATGATAAAATTTGTAATGTTTCGATGAATTTTCCTTTTTTTTTTTAGTATATGAAGATTAAAGTACCCAATTATTTTGAGGAAGTAAATCATGAGCTTTTTTAAATATATATTTTTCTTGTGTGCAATAAAAGTGTTAAAACATTCAAAATGAAATAAGTACCCGAGGAAGAGTGTTTTATCTTTTTCAATCACATTTAGTTAATTTAAATTTTGCACCAAATTTATATTCAGAGGAGAATGTTATACTACAACCTATAGGAATTTACTCATTGCCTACCAATTTGTAATCCTGTGAAAAATGTTTTTTTTAGAATTGAAGGATTTATACATGTGATTTACCCACATAATATATTCATCTATAAATATAAATTATCTATAGATTATGAAAAATAATTTTATGAATAGTTAAATTTTTTTTTATAATGTACAAACTTATAATAATATTGATATTCTTCGTCATAAGTTATCTTGATATCTTTACCCTAAATTATTTTTTATAATGTACAAACTTATAATAATTTTATGAATAGTTAAATTCTTTTTTATAATATACAAACTCAAAACAGTATTGATATCTTTACCCTAAACCCTCAAAATTATTATATTTTTAATTACAAGTTATATATTTAGTATTTTTAAATTATAATTTTGTTTTGACAATTAATTTAATGAATTAAGCAACGTAAAAGTCATCTGATAAGTTAAAAACACTCCTACTAAATTTTGATGCAATCACGAGTTAAGATCTGTACTTCACTTAGATCTTATTTATGCAACAACTTGTAGTTTGTGTGATATTTATCTACCTAGCATACCAAAATATAAAGATAATAAGTTTTTTAACTTTTACGTATAAAAACATATTTTTTATAGAATGTTTTATTTGTTAATACATCATTATATATGTTTAAACTTTGTTGTACTTGACATTTCTCTTAACTCGTTGACATACACATATATCTTTAAACGTAGGTCCTCCTCTAAATATTTGAATAGTAAAGTTTAGATATCTTTATTTAAAACATATTAAATATGTTTGTTTTCTAATTTAATATTATATTTATAAATTGTCCAAAAATTAATAGAAATATATATTTCCTCTCGAGAATGTTTATCAACTAACCATACTAACCATCTTACTGTTAGTGAAAAATCAACATAGCATGTGCACTGGTTGCATAAAGACTTTGACTCAATGTGAGACTTAAACTCATACTTAGATACCCAATACCTAAAGTCTTTGAACCTATGATCACTCATCAAGTTTCAATCCATTGAATCCTCAACAAGTGAAATCATGTATTAATCTCAAGACTCTAAGATTACTAATGAACCAAGTTATATTCCTTGATACAAGCATCCATTAGGTATTCAATTTCAAGTCTAGATTCTAAAGATATTTCCCCACACCTCAAGAATCATAAATCAAGTATAGAAACAATCCACATCAAGCATGAAGCATGGAAATCAAACACTAACTTGAATTAAAAAAGCATATATATTTTAACAACATATACCTAGGGTTTTACAAGATTGAAGAATAGAGAAAAAATTGGAACCATAACATAGAAGCAATCTCTCTCACAAGGTTCTTGACAACTATTTCATGCTCCAAGTATGCCTTTTATTCGCATCTCTACCTCCAATTTCATAGCCCATCATTCTCTCAAACCCAAAAGGGGTAAAATCTCCATGGATGAAGAAGGCGACCCAAGAAGGAGAAGGGAGAGTTTCCCAACACTCCTAGTAGTCTCCAAGAGCCTCTCTCAGACATCCAAGATGTTTCTATTCATGCAAAACGAGGAATGTCCCTAAATCTCTTGTAGAAACATGATTAAATAACCATATTTACATATCAAGGTCGACATTTTTGCCCAACAACTTCATTCTCACCCAACGAGGCCTAAAATTGATGTTTTCTAACTTGCAACTCGCTAGATGAGTCATATTTTCATCCAGTGACTTGAATATTATAGTTTTGTGCTGTCATTTTCACCCAGGGAGCCACCAACTCGCCCAACGAGTCAGTTTGGTGCTCAATGGTGATTTTTTGGCCTTCGAGGGATTATCTAAGAGTATATACCTATAGGTGAGTTTTTTCTCCATGTTTGCAATGTTGGACATGATTTTGGTGCCCCCGACATGAGTATTTGTCTAAAAATCAATCTTTCTTGTGCAATCATATTTTCTTGAGTTTCGGTTTGTTTTCCTTCACCAAAATTGCTTCCTATTGACTTATTTCACACACTCGTAGAGATTAGAAGTAAAAAAACATATAATAACTAAAATACAAAATAATGAAAGAATAACATAAACTTGTGAATTAAACAAGATAAAAACTATTAAAAAATTAATTTTACTCACGAAACTTAACACCAATGAAAGGTAGAAAATAATATTATCACTCACTAATCTCTAAACTTAAAAATTTTCTTCTTTCTATTTTATTTTATTATTTCATCATTCTATTCTTGAAAATGGCTATCTATCAACCATTTTACTAATGTCTAAGCTTTTTTTTTTCTTTCTATTTTATCTGTCATTTCTTCTTTCTAATCAATTGATTCTTTATCTGAAGTTTTATTATTTATAAAATGCTAAAGTTTGATTAAAAATATACAACTTTTCCTTTGAAGATGTCTATCGAGGGAATTTCTTCTTACACTCTCATGTTTTCTTCCTCACCTCATATTTTTTAAAACTCCAATTATATTTTTATTGTAATTATAATTTTGGATTGTGTAATTTGTAGATATTTTTAATTTTATAATCTATAAGACAAAATTATATTTTGAATTGTACACTCCATAATATAAAATTGAATAGTCAATATATAATATAAAATTACCTGATTGAAGAATTCGTAATGCACATGAATTGTAGAATTCGTCAATGGTTAATTGCATAGGCCGAACATGGCTGTATAGAGGGGAAGGAGGAGGGTATAAAATGGTTATTTCACTAGGGTTATAATGGTGCAGTTAGAAGAAAAGGAGGGGCAAGAAGAATTAGCCGTCAATCGGGTTGTAGGTGTTTTGGGTTTTTGTGGTGCATTGAGTGGGCCTCAGTCTAATGAAGTGGTGGGTTTGACCCAAATTTATTTTTAACTTTGTACCTTCAGGTCATAAGAATGAACTTTTGTATCTTAGGCTTTTTGATTTTTGGATTCTTTTGTCTTTCAAATATATTTTTGTATCTTTGGTCATAAGAATGAACTCATTCCGTTTTAAACTTAAGATATTACTGCTATTGCACAATGTTTAAATAAATTTAATATTATTAAAATAATAATATATTTACCCTAAAATATTCTTATTTACCATTTGAAATTGTAGTTATTAATCCATGTTATAACATAAAAGAATTAATATGCTGCAAACTAACTTTTTAAAAACATGTCAATTTAAATAATTTAAAATCATGATGTTCGATCAATGTTATGAAATCAATCAAATTAGTATAAGTGAAAACTTTATATAAATACTAGTATTTGTTAGGCTATTATCTTATACATGTAAGATCTTATATAAAATAAATGACATTTTAAAAGTGATAATGATTTAAAAATAATAACATTCAATTATTTTAATATTAAAAGTTTTAGTATTAATAAAGTTGTTATAAACGAATTTTATTTCTTTCTCTCTAAAAACAATTGTTTTAGAGTTTTTAACTTCTTTAAGAATTTTTGTTCTCTGTTCGCCTGATTGAAGATTTGAGAATGTAAAATTTGTAGCAAACTCTTCAGATTGGACCGATCAGTTTCTCCATTCGTGTAAGTTGAGTTTCAGCCATTTTTCTTGATCTCTTTATGTTTATCGTTACACGAGAGTTCTTTCACTTGCATGTGCCTTTTTAATTATCAGTATGACTCACTTCTGATTAGTAATCATAACACTATGTCTTGATCGTTCTTGTGATGTTTCTATGTGTAGATAGAACATCCTATGAAGTCATAAGTGTTTCGATATTTTTAGAACTGTTTAAGTAGGATACAATGAAGGGAAGCTAATAACACTTTTATATAGTTTTGTAACTTGAGAATATATAAATGATATATTTTTATAATCATATCTTTTTTAAGACTCCACTAATATACTTTGTACAATTAGATGATTTGTTTTGAACACTATAATAAAATATTATATCTTATTAAGTCTTAAACTGCTAAAATTAAAATGTTTTTATATATACCTAATAGGTTTTTTTCTTAGGTCATAATTTTGTAAATGTATAAATTTTTTTAATAAGGAACAAAAAAAATCCAGATATTTATTTAATTATTAAGATTATGTCATAATTTTGTAAATATATAAATTTTTCTAATGAGGAACTAAAAAGATCCAGATATTTATTTAATTATTAAGATTATTTATTGTCTTTTATTCGTCTACCCACTTAAAATGATAACTTTGCTCTTATTAAATATGAATTTATAATGTTTTCTCTTGTCCTTAATTATTTTTATTAGATCTAAATCAATCCCAATTAGATTGTTAAATATATTTTTAAAATTTATTACATGTTATAAATTAATGATTGTCCATTAATTTGATACATTTACTCATATGATTCATTATTCTTTATGGTAAATATTTGTATTAACTAAGTTGATTTGTTTCCTTGATGGATTACATATTGTATCTATAAATAGGACTTTTCCTATCAATAATAATACACAGATGAGTTGCTCCCTATTCTCTCATTCTCTATTCTCTCTTGTTTCTTCTCTTCTCTATTATCCGTCGTCATTATCTATGTCTATATCAATTGAAAAGATGATATAGACATCCAAAAATTCATTCATCTGAAAATATGACAAGTCTATTTGGAAAGTTTTTGCCAAGAAGAACTTTTGAGCAAATGACTCACAAATTTGGACTCTGTCACCTTAATGATGTAAGTTTACATGAGGGGGAGAAATAGAATATGTGATGAACAATATTGTATTAAAGAATACAGAATGTTGTACTCTTTTTCCTTCACTAGGTTTTTTTTAGGTTTTTTTTTTATCCCAAAAGATTTTTCCTAGTAAGGTTTTAACGAGGCACATTCTTTATCAATGGACACTCAAGGGGGAGTGTTATAAATTAATGATTGTCCATTGATTTGATACATTTACTCATATGATTCATTATTCTTTATGGTAAATATTTGTATTAACTAAGTTGATTTGTTTCCTTTATGGATTACATAGTATATCTATAAATAGGACTTTTCCTATCAATAATAATACACAGATGAGTTGCTCCTTATTCTCTCATTCTCTATTCTCTCTTGTTTCTTCTCTTCTCTATTATCCGTTGTCATTATCTATGGTATTCGCTTTAATTCATAACATTACAATTATTGTTATATGGATAATTTTATTATTGTTTCACATCCTAAAATAAAGTACATTAAATACTTTTACCCTTATAGCTTATAATACAACTTTTTTTTATGATGTTTTGATAATACAAATATAATATAACCAAATCTAAAAGATATTTTTTTTAAAATAGACCATAAACTAATCCCTCCATCATGTATTTAATAATCATCTGCAATTAAACCAATCCATCCACCTAAAGTGTTAATTGCGGAAAGACTTAATAAAAACATTATTCTAAAAATGTACTTAAGCCTTTTGAGCTATTAAAAAAAATTAGTTAAAACCATACGAGAAAGGATAAGTAAGTGGTTTGTAAAACATCAAAAAATCTTTTATCATCACAAATATTTATTCATAACATCAAATGTTTATAAATAACAACTCATATCATTCAATTTTACTAATAGTCTAATTGGTTTAAATAAATAACATATATATTTGATTTTATTTTTGGAAGATTGGTGTAGTAAATAAATTTAAAGATTTTTCATTCATGATATTACTTACGTTTAGACAGAGTCATATACGTTGGGAACTAAATCCTTAACTCCTATGATATGATCAATTCTCACAGCATCTGAAAGAGAGTCAAATACGTTAGAATATTAGTTATTTATTTATCTTTTACTCTTGGACCTTTTAATAATAAAATAATTAAGCATATTTATAAAATTACTTTAACTGTTATTTTTTTATTCTTACATTAAATATTAGTAACGTGTTTTTTTCATTTCACTCTTTTTATATTAATTCCTAGTAAGTGAGAGTATTTCTTTTACCAATATAAATATTTAATTCTTAATCTCATCATAAATTAACACATTTATGGATTTGTATGCACCAAGAAGGAATTAAACAAACAACTGGATTTTGGAAAAAAAGATTAAATGAATAAACTATTTAACTATTTTTTGTTTATATAATTCTTTGTAGACTTTACAGAAAAAATATTTAAACTAACTCCAATTTATTATACACCTAGTCTACATATAGCAGAAGTTATGAATAGGCTTTGAAAATATATCAGCTTGATGGTTAGGTCGAAATAATCTGTATAAGAGTACACATTTCTAAAATATCACAGTGCTTTTTGAAATGAATAAAATTAAATGATTAAAAATAGTATTATTTTATTAAATTAAGTATATTTTTTATGGACAAATATCAATCTTATTTGTCTTTTTTGACTAAAATATGTTAATAATCTCTCAGAAAAAGAAAAGCAGTCCAACAGACAGGTATTTTTATGTAAAGTGGCATTGCCGAGGCACTTTAGACTAAAAATTAATCACAATAATGGAACTATCTAGAAATAAAAAGTTAGAGTAAATTATAAAATAAACGACAAAAACCATTTTGTTTACCAAACGCCATTTCCCCTTTCAACCAGTCACTGCAGTATCAAGAGAATTAACACGGCCGATTATAAATTGTCTGACGTGTATTTAGAATATGTTCACCAAAATTATTTTTAATTGATAAATTATTTTCTAGAAGATAAACAAATTGATAGGTAGTGAATTTTTAACTTATAAATTTTGAATTCATTATTAAAGTATTTGGTTACATATATTTAATAAATTACTTGATAAATGTAAAATATATAAAAGTTATAATTATACAAGTTTTATTATATAATTAAAATTTGTGTTTTTTTAAAAAAGGAATTATTATATAATTATAATTATATATATATATTATATTTGTTTTAATTTTCTATTTTCTTTCATCCGACCTTTATTACATTATTAGTCATAAATTTATTCTGTAGACTAAGAAGACTAAGAAGAGTGAAAGCACAAAAATGAGAAGGCGTAAAAGAGAGATTATAAAAGGATGTCACGTATGATACCATAAATAAAATTCTAATTTTACTAATAAATTTTATACTTTTTACTAGTATTTTTCTCTTTTAGACTGTCATTTATCAATTCATGCTTCCCCTAAGTTTATTCATATTGAAAATTTTATATAATTATTTTAATATATTTAATTTATATGATTTATACTATTACAGAAATTTTAATACTTTTTTTAGTAAATAGATTCCTTTACCCTACAATAAATCAAAATTCAACTGCATATCCATTCATCCTATCTCTTCCTTTTTTCATTCCAATCAAATTATTTCATAACTCAATCAACTCCATACCTATAGTTAAGAATTCAAATCTCATGTTTAAATTTCATAAGTTTAAATTTCATATTAAATAAGAATGAAAAATTAATATTTTATAAAGAAGGAAATCAATCTATTAAATCCAGAAATGTAATGATAGTATATATTATGTGTGTTAAGAAAAGTAAATTTTAAAGGAAAAAATATGTTTTTGGTTCTTCAAGTTTGACCCAAATTTGAAAATAGTCCCTGGTCAAAACTTGGTAACTGTTTGGTCCCTGTACTTTCAAAATCATTGTTTTTAGTCCCTATTTTTTGATGGCGTTAAAAATAACAAACGGCATGCCACATGTTATTTATTTTTTTTATAAGAAAAAAGTAGCGTCGGCTAGGCCGACGCTTTTCACAAAAACTGAAAAAAATATATTTTTGGTCTCTGAAGTTTAAACTTAATTTAAAAATGGTTGAAACTTGGTCACGATTTAGTCCCTACACATTAAATAATAATTATATAATAATAGTACTATAATAATAATAACAATAATATTACATAATAATAATAATATATCAATAATAATATTAATAATAATTAATAATAATATTATTAGTATATAATAATAATTATTATATATTATTAATATTATTATTATTTATTATTAATATTTTTTAATATTATATATATTAGTAATTAATAAGATTATATAATAATAATAATATTAATATTATTAAAAATATAATTATAGTACTGATATATAATTATTAATAGTATTATTAATATTATTATTGATATATTAATATTATTAATTATTATTAATATATGATAATATTATTATTAACAATTATATAATAATAATATATTTTTATTATATAATGTTATTATTATTAATAGTAGTAGTATTATTATATTTTAATAATGATTTTGCATGTGTAGAAACCAAATAGTGACCAAGTTTAAATCAAGAACCATTTTCAAATTAAGTTCAAATTTCAGGGATCAAAAACATACTTTTTCCAGTTTTTGCAAAAAGTCGACTAGGCGGACGCTAGCTTTCTTTTTATAAAAAAATTAAATAATATGTGGCATGCCCTTTATTATTTCTAACGCCGTTCAAAAATAGAGACTAAAAATAATGATTTTGAAAGTATAGGGACCAAAGAGTAATCAAGTTTCGACCAGAGATAAAAAAGATATTTTTTTTAATTTTAAACTTAACTCAATTTTACAAAATTGATTTTTATAAATGTGCACTCCATTTATATATTATGAAATTATCTTATTTAGTCGATGTAAGATTTTAAAAAATGTGAATAATTATTTGACAAAGAAAATTCTTCCTTTATATATTTTTCATTTTTTTTTTCATATTTTAATTAAGTCAAATATATTTTAGAATATAGAAACTCGTTTCCTCCGTTTTATTATGTTCACACTCACGCTGAAACTAAAATTTTTAGTTGGTCGTTGAGAAGCTGGAAACAGTCTTTACTTGCAGAATCGAGGGAGACTGGAAATGGAGTTTATTGTAGACAATTTAAGAATTTTTACAAATGATCTATATTCATGAATCATAGAAAATGACATTCCTGCATATGTACACTGCTAAGTATTCTGAAATCTCTGAAACAAAAAGTTTGACATAATTCGAGAATAGATGAGAATTCAAACGTAAATTGCAAAGATTCGACAAAACCTCTGTCGCTTTCGTGTATATATATAATTTTTTTTGTCTGAATTTGACATTTGGTAATTCAGTCCGAGATTTCTGCATAATTATGAGAGAAGAGAATGAGGAAAGAGCAGAAGAAAAGACGCGTCTCCTGTCTAGAAGCTCATCACACCCTTTACCCACTGTCAAACCACTTTTGCCTTTTGCAACTCATGTTGCCTTTTTAATCCATTAGATGTGGGACTATAGGGGACACTTTGGAATGGAATCTTATTAATTATAGTACCTACCTACGATATGTGTAAACATGCGTGCTTGCATTTCTTATATTAACACTAATACATCTCATATTAATCAGAGTGAGTCTTGTCTAACATCTATAACCAACCAACCGCACTTTTTTACTTTATTTAAGCTCTTTATATTAAGGGAAAGGATTTCCATTATATTTATGATTATTATAACCAAGTACTTGTATCTGTTTATTACACTAAATACCACTTATATATCTTGTAATTCCAAAATAGACATTTACAACTTTCGTTTAAAAAAAAATTAAATAAATGTATGTTTCTTTATTTTATAAATAACACTTATCCTCCTTATTTTATTTATAAATATTAATTGGTTTGAAAAAATTATTTAATTTTTATATTTTTATTTAAATTTTATTCATTATATAATATTTCAAAATAAAATAAGGAAATTGAATATTACTCTATCACCAATATATGAAAACAACCATTAAAAAAATGTTCTTCAAAGTTAAAAAAAATACGTCAATATCATTTCACAAAAAATTAAGAAAAAATAATATTTGTTTTAAAATTTAGTATAATGCAAATATCATTTAGCTTGCGTTTGGTTAGAACTAGAAATATAAATTTGGTTCAGCCCATAGAGCTTGGCCCTGAGCTATGTGGGCTAGGGACAAATAAGTCCACATTGAAAAATAGTCTCCATCAAATAAGCCCATAGGGCCAAAATCCCACAATAGTCTTGTGGGTTAAGCTGAGCTTGTGGACTTTTTTCTTAAACATAAAAAATATATTATTTTTTAAAATATATTATTAAATTTTTCAGCGACTTAGATGTACCTGATGATCTGAATTGGTCGAGCGGGCCTAACAACCTAGACGAGCCCATGTGACTTGGACCGATCCGACGGCATGGACGATCTCGACAACCCGGACGAGTCTGACGAGCTTGACGATCTGGATAAGTCCGATGACCTAGACAGATCCAACGAACCCAGACGGGCTTAACAACCTGAACGGGCTCGAGCACCTGAACTGGCCTGACAACCCAGATATACATACTCTAAGATCCCTCACTCATTAAACCATTAATAAACTTTCATGATAATTTCCTCTAATTTTACCTCTTCTCCTTCAAATTCACTCATTTTTACTCTCTCAAATTCATTCTTCAATCCAAACATAAACTTATCATAATATTTACAAGATCATAACTAAATCACCCTTCTTCGTAGTACCGACTTTTTATTGTATTTTTTAAATATATAGATTTTGGTATATTAATAAAATTTTTAATATATTTTACAACATTAAAATTAGTTAATTTTGAAAGTTCAATAAGAGAGAACATCAATCAAGAAGGAGAAAATCTAGTGACAAATGTACCCGGTCAAAATGGCTTGTTTTATTAAATATATAAGATGAATAATCATCTGTATGTAGCTAAGGTTCCGCAGTAATTCCATTCCCTTCAAACAACCACAGGGCCCTACAAAGGTGATATCACGATGACAAATACTGCACGTATACTTTGTAAAAGAAAAACACGCATGCAGTACTGTTCAATTTTACGATGGAGAAAATGCATGAATCAAGTGAGATAATAAATTGACAAAAACTATAATTTATGTCTCTCTAAGACCAATAAATTCATGCACTTTGTTGACAGAAACTACTACTACAACATCAAGCTAAAATAAACCAGATAAAAAATATGCGTTTTAAAGGAAGTTAGGTGTTTACCAACATATATTGGTCGGAGACTTAAGTGAAAAGGGGTTTGCATACATTGTTGAGGTTTAAGACTTGTGTGCTTGAGGAAAAATATCAGAAGAAACGATGAGGGTGGGAGTATTAAAAAAATGTAACACCTTTCATACTTCTCCATTATTGTTGAAATTTTGCTGGCAATCTTTATCTGACATGAAAACCCTCGTTGGGGTCTGTCTGTGATCTCCATGCATTTCAACATGCTTAACATGTTAATCAACCAGATTAATTACTTATTATGAGAAAGTGGTCAACCTTGTCCACTTATAAGTTTTGCAGCAACACTTGAACATATTTGGTTTACATCCAATTAATTAGAGTTAACAAAGATTGGGTTGACCATGATGTTGGTGGATCCCATTTTGCGAAGAGGACTTCATAAAAAAAATAGTGGTGTTGAAGTTTCATAACACCCAGAGGCAAAGCTTATTATGCATAATTTAAAATATGTAACTCCGTTGAATGGCGATTTGGTCATAGGAATTGGGATTAATGTATTTGATAATTGTGTTTGTGTGGTCCAAGAAAGACAACTGGAACGGCATTGGTGTTCCCACTGCATGGAGGACGTTGACGAGACCGAGTTGGTTTACCTTGGTTTGATCAAATCAATTAATGAGATGGTTAGTGTGTTACAGACAGGTCACCACGCGCAAGAACGGATCAACGATGCAATGGAAGTCCCTGCGATTCTTTTTGTACATCCACCCTCAAGTGAAGTGACAGCGACCTAAACGAAACCATGGGTATGTTTTTCAGCACGTTATTTTTATCGATCAAATTAGATTCTTTTTCAGTCTCCAATAACAACTTGTTCACTGTATTTAAATTATTGGTATGTAATAATGTTTTTTTAGTGTCATTCAAAAAATTAAAAAAAAAAAGTTACATTTTCAAAGAGTATATAGAGATTAATATATTTTTATTTTTGTATCATTCTCATTTTGAAAGCAAAACAAATAAGTAGAATAATAAATTAATTTTCTGGGAACATGTAACAACAAAATGTATATGGGTGAGGTAAAGTAATAATTTCGAATGATAAATATGAATAGTAGGATAAATTTTCTGATATTTTTTTTTATATATTTATAGTAGATGAATATGATAATGTATCCTCTTTTTTTTTTCTTTTTTGTCTAAGAAGTTTGGATACACATTAGGTTGTAGTGGCATCAATCGTCCTGTAATGGAAGTCAAGTAGAACGAGTAACAAGTCCAATATTTTTTATTGATTTTGTGGATGTTGTCATCTGTTGAGCATTAAAAATACACTGCATTGGTACTTTAAATATATTTTGAATATATTTTAAAACGTCAAAATTAGTGGTAATCAATGTATTATAGAGACACAATAGAAGAACATCACAAAAAAAATCCAGCAGATAATCCAAATTCACGGAGTCACAATAGAATCGTGGCATTTGGACTGTGATACTCTTAAGTAAAAAGAGTTGCGCTCTAACGGTGAGCTATAGCTTTTGACCTAATCATAAGTGCTTGATCCTAATAATTGGTATTAGAACCAATGTTACGAGTTCAATTTCTAGTGGGCCTAGTGGTAAGTTATAAGAAAATTAGTGTTTAGTGTTTTTATTTTCCAAATACTTTTTTCAAAAAACATTTATCCAAACACCAATGTTTAAAACAAGAGAGATATCAATATGAATTTCTTAATTATTTTTCCTTTTTATAACGAAAAATCAACAAGGAGAAGTTAATTTTGTAATTTATAATTTAAATGATTAAGTGTGTTATAATATTATTTTTTAAACGATTAATCAAATTATTCAGTCAAAAAATACTATTGATTAAGGTATGATTGAACTGCAATTAGGTCAATAAAAAAATAAAAGTCCATAATAATTACTATAAATAAAAATTTAAGGTATGATTCTTCACCCACGTGCATCACTACATTTAATACCCTTGTAATCACCTTGGCAAGACAAATCATGGAAAAATAAATATTAGATTAACACTTAGTTAATGATAACCATCAACCAACCAACTAATGATGATTAAGGTATGATTGGAACACAATTAGGCGAACAAAAAGGTACCACCCAAATAGTCTTAGACGAATGAGAGACCTTGAAGACTGAACAGACAAAAGATAGGAGTGGCGCAGGACAAACAATCCATGAATTGGTAGTACTCAATCGATCTATACCAAAACAACTATGTTTTTTTATCAAATCCAGGTAATTGATAATCATAATTTTTTAGGTCTTTATTTTAATGAAACTTTTTTTTTTATAATAGGTTAAAATTTACATGTGGTGTCATATAATATTATGGTTATGAAATTTGTGATTTTCTATGACAAATATTTTAATCTACCTTAAATGAAACAAGAGTGTTTTTCATTGGAGAATGCTAACCAGTGCCCTAAGGGCACTGGTTAAGGATAATTAATTTGCATTGGTTCCTTCATTTTTACATTAAAAGTTGAAATAATTAAATATATTAATTAAGATAGTATAAATGTATATAACAAATTTTATAAAGATAAAAATATCCTTTTAAAGTTTTAGACAATAACCTATTGATACAGAATAATGACTTTGAAACTTTTAAGGTTTCTACTAAAACATTTTATTTTTGTTTTTTTTTATAAATTTTGTAGATATTTAACACTATTTTTTTATGGTTGTATTGTTAATTTAAACTTCTTTATATGTAATTTTTAACAACATTAAAATATAGTTATTTTATTATTTAATTATTTTTTAACTTTTATTAATGAAGTTAAATAAAATATGAAACACACATGTATAACAATTATGGACACTTCTGTCTTTTAAATAAAATAAAATAACATTAATGGTGATTAGGTAGGTTTAATTTAATATTACACTTACCTATGTATTTCTTATAGAATTCAATGTGTATTAATTACCTTACCCAGGGCCTTAGGGGCATTGGTTAGCAAGACCCTTTTTCATTTATATGTATGCATTTAAATTTAGTTTGACCATTCCACTTAGTGTTTTGTTTAAGGAGAATGTTAATCAATGCTTTTATGCACTGGTTAAGGTATAATTAATGGGTCTTGCTAACCAGTGCCTAAAGGACACTGGTTAAAGATATTTAATATACACAGAATCCTACAAAAATACATAGTTAAGTGTGATATTAACTAAAATCTAACTTAACAACTATTAATGCAATTTTAATTTTAATTAAAGGACAAAAATGGCCATAATATTTTACATGTGTGTTTAATATTTTATTTAATACTCATCAATAAAATTAAAAAACAATTAAATAATATAATTATTTAATTATTTTTTAACTTTTATTGATGAAGTTAAATAAAATATGAAACATACATGTATAACAATTATGGGCACTTCTGTCTTTTAAATAAAATAAAATTACATTAATGGTGATTAGGTAGATTTAATTTAATATTACACTTATCTACGTATTTCTTATAGAATTCAATGCATATTAATTACCTTAACCAGTGCTCTAGAAGACCTTCTTTCATTTATATGTATGTATGCATTTAAATTTAGTTTGACCATTCCACTTAGTGTTTTGTTTAAGGAGAATGTTAATCAATGCTCCTACACACTGGTTTGGTTAAGGTATAATTAATGGGTCTTGTTAACTAGTGCTCTAAGGACCTTGGTTAAAGATATTTAATATACATGAAATCCTACAAAAGTACATAGTTAAGTGTGATATTAACTAATATCTAACTTAAAAACTATTAATGCAATTTTATTTTAATTAAAGGACAAAAATGGCCATAATGTTTTACATGTGTGTTTAATATTTTATTTAATAGTCATCAATAAAAATTAAAAAACAAATTAAATATATTTTAATGTTGCTAAAAATTAAATACAATTAAACATAAGAAAGTTTAAATTAACAGAAAAAACAAGAAAAAAAATAGTGATGAACATCTAAAATTATATAAAAAGAAACAATTAAAGTATCAATTTGAGTAAAGACTTTAAAAATTCCAAAGTCTTTGTTTTGTATCAAAAAATTATTGTCTAAAAATAAGAAGGGTATTTTTGTCTTTTAAAATTTGTAATATGCATTTATACTATTTTAATTAATGTATTTAATTATTTCAGGTTTTAATGTAAAAATAATAATATCAATGCGCATTAATGATTCCTTAACCAGTGCACTTAGGGCATTGGTTAGCATTCTCCATGATTAATAAGCATAAAATTGATAGTTAACTATGTCATTAAATGAATTATGACTTCAAGAATTATCAATGGAATTATATTTAATTTACAGAACAACAATGTTCATAAATTTTATACATTTGTAATTGATAATAAAATAAGAATAATGCTAACATGTGCTCTTAGGACACGGAATAATAAATGCATATTGATTTCATCATTTTTACAGTGACGGTTAGAATAATTAATTCTATTAATTTAAATAATATAAATGCATATAACTAATTTTATAAAGATACAAATATCCTTTAAACAATAAAAATAAGCTTTTTTGGAAACTCAATTAAATCTCAAATTGATACTTTAAATTTTATTTTAATTTTTGTAAATTTTTTAGATGTTTAATACTACTTTTTGATGGTTTTTTTGTTAATTTAATTTTTTTTATGTTTAATTATATTTTAACTTTTAATAACATTAAAATATATTTATTTTGTTATTTAATTATTTTTTGTAAACATTAAATAAAATACTATAACAATTGTATAATACTTATGGGTATTCTTATCTTTTAAATAAAATAAAACTGCATCAATTAGGTCAGATGTCATTTAATATTATAATTAAATATGAACTTTTGTAGATTTCAATGCGTGTTAATTATATTGAATCATACAAATTATATATTGTTTAGATGTAATTTTATTTTATTTAAATGACAAAATATCTATAAATGTTGTACAAGTGTGTTTAATATTTTATTTAATGTTCACAAATAAAAGTTAAAAAACAATTAAATGATAAAATAACTATATTTAAATGTTGCTAAAAATTAAATATAATTAAACATAAGAAAATTTAAATTAAAAGAAAAACCAACAAAAAAAAATGTTAAAGATCTAAAAATGTTTTTTTAAAATAAATAAATGGAAGGAGTAGTATAGGCATACCTTTGCAAAACTTAAAGACATACCTTTTAAACATTTCAAGCCTTCACATTTGAAGTTTTCAGGGAGAGACTCTTGAAGTATCAAAGAGATTTTTATTTTTATTTTTAGTATGGACCTTAAAATTTTTAATGTCCTTGTTTTGTATCAGTAAGTTATTGTTTAAACATTTCAAATGGTATTTTTGTCTTTATAAAATCTATTATATGCATTTATACTATTTTAGTTATTATACTTAATTATTTTAACTTTTAATGTAAAAGTGATGATACCAATACACATTAATTATTCTTTAGCTAATACCCTTAAGACATTGGTTAGCATTTTCCATAGGGTTAAATATGTTTTTGGTCCCTCAAGTTTAAGTGAATTTTGGAATTAGTTTCTCATCAAAACTTTATACCAATTTAGTCCTTCATCTTTCAAAATGTGTGAATTTAGTCCTTTTAATCAAATTTTGTTAAGTTTATCTGATGTTTCAAGCGCATTTCATGATAGTATTTAAGTTAACATTGAAGCAAAAATGTGTCAAACAGTGTAAATAATTTAAATACTATCATGAAATACGCTTGAAACGTCAGATAAACTTAACAAAATTTGGTTAAAAGGACTAAATTCACGCATTTTGAAAGATGAAGGACTAAATTGGTCAAAAATTTTGATGAGGGACTAAATCCAAATTTCGCTGAAACTTGAAGGACCAAAAACATATTTAACCCTTTTCCATAATGTTAACATAGTTGTAATGTAGTTAACTAAAATTATATTAAAAATATGAATATTATAACACTGTTTTTGTTTAAAAAAATATAATACAATAATATTTAAATTAAATTTAGAACTATATATAATAAGTTTTACAATGAGAATAATGCAATATCATATTAAATAATATAAAAATTATTAAATAATTTTATTACGTAATTACAAATAAAATAGAAAGTTAAAATTTTGATGACATTAAATTGTATTTTTAATTTTGTTGTATGGATAAAATAAATTATAGATAACACTTATGAGTATGTTTATCCTTTAAATAAAGTAGGAGTTCTACTAACCAGCATCCTAAACTAAACTGACTAAGGATAATTAATATTTCTTGAATTTTACAAAAAAATTTATAGTTAATTATAATATTAAATGAATCTTAACTTAATCATCATAAAAGCAATCTTAATTTATTTAAAAGTGATATATAATTTTAATTAATAATTTATTTGATGCATACACTTATAAAAAATTAAAAAATTAAATCTAAAAAAAGAAAATTAATTTGAAAGAGTGACAAAATATATTTGAAGAAAGGAAAATTTTTTCACATGAAAATACCATATTTTCATCACAGCAGAATTTGAAAAAAGATATAAATTTCAAAGATTTTTTTTTTTTTTGCAAAAATTAAATATTGTACCTTTCAAACGTTTCAACCTTCCATTTGGAGACTCATCAAGTGTCAGAGATATATGTTTTCTTGCATTTTAGTATAGGTCTTCGAAATTTCAGAAGTGTTTATTTTTGTGTCAGATATATTATATTAAAAATTCTAAAGGACACTTTTATCTTTATAAGATTAGTTATATAAATTTATATTATTTTAATTAATGAAATTAATTATTTCAATTTTTAATATAAAAATGATAAAATCAATGATCATTAATTATATTTTACCAAATTCTCCAAGTATTGCTTAACATTCTTCGTAAAGTAAAACTGCATTAATGATTATTCAAATAAAAATTCATTTAATGTCACTATTAACTATGATTTTTCTGTAACATTCAACACATAATAATTATTTTAAACCGGTGCTCTTAGGACACTGGTTGTCACATTTGTTTTAGACTTGTCTTCAACA
Source organism: Vigna unguiculata (assembly GCF_037176805.1). NCBI lineage: Eukaryota > Viridiplantae > Streptophyta > Magnoliopsida > Fabales > Fabaceae > Vigna > Vigna unguiculata. The sequence continues at coordinate 65,674,218 of NC_140794.1, forward strand.
ACGTTTGGTAGTTTTAATTATGGAGAATGCTAACCAGTGCCCGAACACAAGTTAAGAAATAATAAATGTGTTTTGGTATTATCATTTTTACATTGAAAACTAAAATAATTAAATACAATAACTAAAATAATATAAATGCATATAATAAATTTTATAAAGACAAAAATACCCTCTTAATTTTTAGACAATAACTTACTGTTACAAAACAATGACTTTGAAATTTTTAAAATTTCTACTAAAAAGAAAACAAAATTCAATTAAGTCTCAAATTGACACTTTAATTATTTTTTTTTGTAACATTTTTAGATGTTTAACATTAATTTTTTTGTTGATTTTTCTGTTAATTTATACTTTCTTATGTTGTTATTTTTTAAATGTTTAATGCTATTTTTGTGTTGGTTTTTCTGTTAATTTAAACTTTCTTATATTTAATTTTTAATAACATTAAAATATGGTTATTTTATTATTTAATTAGTTTTTAACTTTTATTTGTGAACATTAAATAAAATATTAAATACACATGTATAATATTTATTGGTATTTTTGTCCTTTAAAAAAAAATAAAGTTGCACTAATAGTTATTATGTCAGATTTGATTTAATATCATAATTACTCATGTACTTTTGTAGAATCTGATGTATATTAATTATCCTTGAGGAGTGCTCCTAGGACACTGGTTAGCAAGATCCTTTAATTATTAATATGTAAATACATCTTTTATATATATATATATATATAGATATATTGTTTAAATATAATTTATTAATTCACCATAGAATTATAATTTTTATATAATAAATTAATATTTATTGTTACTATGTATTGCCGTGTATTTCCTAAAAAGGATTTTTTTTTGTCACTAACGTTTTGTAATATGATTTGATGTTTTATTTGAGGAAGTTATAAATGAAATATATAAATATCTTATAATTTATTTTTGCCGCATGTTTTCTTTATTGTCAAGCTGTTATTGTTTTCAATTGCTTAAATTTCTCATGAATATGTCAATTTTCAATTTTTTTTATCTTAACTTATTATTACTAATACAAATAGTTAGAATGAAAAGCCTATTATTTTTTGTCCTAAAAATATTTTAATAAATTATATCTTAACATCTATTTAGAGAAATTAAAAGTTTATATTATGATACATTATTTGTTAGACAATCTATAATAGATGGGAAATGAAAATTATTAGGATAACATTAATGAAAACTATGTAGTTTGAACACTAGTCATTTATTGTTGGTTTTTGTACAATAATAACATTAGAAATCGTGTCGAGTATTTTGTTGAAGTCACCAAGGATAAACATTTAATTATTTTGTTGTTGATATGGTGTTGACGGAATAAGGAAGGCTTGTTTTGCATCCAGGGGCGGAACTATGAATTGATATAGGGGAGCCACGGCTCCCCATTTTTTTTTAAAATTTATTTTATATAAATATATATATATATATATATATATTAAAATTATATTTATATATTATTTATATTAAATTTATATTATGAAAATTATAATAAAAGATAAAATAAAAAATTTAATGGAAATATTGGTTTATAAAAGAGATTAGGATTTTTTTTTTGTTATAGCATTTTTTTATTATCTAAATTATCAAGAAAGTGTGTAAAGAGAAATAAGGTTTAATTAGTCGGATCGTATCCATTTTTATTTAGAGGTGTTAGTTTGATACCTGCTTTTAAAAATGTATCAATTGAGTCCCAACTTTTGAAAAGATGCTTCAGTTAGGTCCTTTTCAGCAAAAAAATATTAGGTCCTAAATTTTGATATAAATATCAATACTTAATTTTGTAAGTCATTTTAAATATCAATACAGTTAACGGCTATAGTAATTTTTGTCTGAAAGAGACCTGATTAAGACACTTTTCAAAAGTTTAGACTAGATTGACACATTTTTAAAAGCGGGTACCAAACGGACACATATGAAGGAAAGTGGGTACCATCCGACTAATTAAACCAAGAAAGAAATACAAAGAGATAGATTGGAAAACAGATGTTTGGGAAACACATAGATTGAGATTGAAGTAATTCTCGCATGATCTCTCACATATCAAGGTTAGTATCTTATTATGATTTATGTTTGTCAGATTTATGATTCTTTTTAAGATGTCTCTCTAAATTAAGTTTATCCCAAATTAGTATAAACCTAATTATGATTTTAGAGATTCTTTTATGAAATTGGTAAGGTTATACTTTTTCCCAAATTATTATAACCCTTAATTATGAAATTTAGGGATTTTGTGTTTTTTTGCTGCCTAAGGTAATTTTTTTTTAAAGTTTTGAATTTATACTGTGTTGCTTATTTAATTAAAGTGGTATGAGTTTTGTTATGTCTTGCATTGTGATAATTGTGATTTCTAAATATAAATTTTATCTTTTTTTCTAAATAGGTGAGATGTTAAATTTATATTAAAAAGATTATGATAAAGAGTAAAAGAATTAATTCCTTTTTTGAAGAAGAAAGTTTGTGATAAAGATGAAAAAAAACGGCATATATGTTAACTAAAATTTGTATGAGAACCAAGAAGTAAAGACAATGAAAATCAAATCTCTAAAGTTTCTAGAGTTATATATAATGAATTTAAAAATTCATTAGAATGCGATCTGGGAAAAGCGTCTTCAAATTTGATAATACCCACCAAATTAAATTGATGAGGTACATAGAACTTATCTAAAATAATATTCATGGTTTGGTATCATTATATAATAGCAAATAATAATCATAGTTTTTTGAATTTTATTATTATGTGTGTTTGTTCTAAACAGAGGAAATGAGGAGAAAAAATGAAAAAAAAAATTTCTAACTAAAAAAAATTATATATAACAAATTTAATCTGGCACCCCTAAATATTTTTTCCGAGTTCCACCACTGTTTTCATCGAATATTATTTTCGAATTCCTCCTTTTATTTATAGTCATGTGTACCTTTCTATTTTATGAGTCTTCAATTTATCGAATCCAATTTATATGTTCTGAGTTGTGCTCATTGGAGAAGGTAGAATGTGTGATATTCATGCTTTACAACCAGGAGCGGTTCTCAGTTTCCCTGCAGGGGAGTCATGGCTCGCCCTCCCCCTTCATCCAATTTTTAATATATATATATATATATATATATATATATATATATATATATATATATATATATATATATATATATATATATATATATATATATATATATATGCAATTTTAATATATTTGATATTTTTAAAAATTTTATATTCTTTTGTGTTAAATATATATTTAATTTTTCAATTTTTATGTAAAATTAAAATTCGTTCCTAATATTTGAATTATTTACGATATACAGTGTTCGATACATTTTTATTTCAATATCTGTTAAAAGAATTTTAATACATAAAAGTTAATTTATTTAAATTAAAAATACTATATTTATTTATTTATAATTTAAAAACTAAAATATATTAAATATTAAATAGTAATAAATTTTAATTTTTCATCAAATTCAAAAACTAAAAATATATTTAATCTTTTATCTCACACTTTCTAAATTTTATTTAAAAATCCGCCACTGTTTTAAAGTATTATCGCTTTGTAATAGTAATAGGTTTCGACTTAACATCCAAATAGTTAAGTTGATTATCATAAGGATAAAAATTTTAGTTACCATGGTTGGACCGAGGCAGATATTTTATGAAATCATCAATTTTTTTAATGTTTGAGACACTTTCTTTCTACCACCGGTGCAAAAGTAATTTTTAATTTTTAATACCGATTATAAATCACCAAATATAAAAGGTAGAATTTTTTTCTACTGATTGACGTCATAACCGGTATAGAAAACCAATTTCAATACAAAAATTTCACTTTCTAGATGAAATTTTTACACAAACTTTAAAACCGATACAAAGTAAATCTTTTTTATACCATCATTATAAAAAGTTTACTTTTTATTCCATCTCTATCTATATTGATTCAAGAATCAATATAAAAGCCCTTTTTAACAAATATAAAAAGATAGTTCTACATCAATAAACACGTTCCGTTTTAATGTTAAACTTAATAAAGTAATTGATTTTCAACCTTCAAACCAAATTCATATCTAAATTAACACAGTTTTTGTGTATTTGGTGGTGTTGAAAAATCGATTTTAGTTTAATCAATTCATCAACGAAAAAGTTAATATTATTTATAATTTTTTTATTTTTAAATTGATTTTGAAACTAAACAAACACTAATATAAATGTAAACCTTTTTAAAATCTTCTATCTCTTATAACTTATTATTTTCATTATTTTTAATTATCAATTAAAATTTAACATATTTAAGAGTACTTTATTAATCATTAAGAGTAACATTATATGATAAATTTAATTATTTATTGTAAATATAAAGCATAATTTATAAGTTTAAAATTTAATTTATTAAAATTTTTTATTTTAAAATTTATATTAAAATTAATTTTACTTATTACAGATTTTGATTATATTAAAAATAAACATGTAATGTAGAGAGACTCTTAGCAACAAAAATAAAGTAAGAGTAGTTATTCCACCTTGGGTCCAAAAAAGGAATTGAAAAACGCGGAGAAAACCATGGTGGGACCACTTCCTCACTGTCCAATCAGTTTCGCCGTTTGGTGGACCCAACACAACACATAATACCCATTGCTAATCTCATGTTATAATTTATAATCACTACAAATTACAGAATAATTATCTTCATCTGGATAAGACTTTCAGACCATTTAAGTTTGTTGTTACTTGTCTTCTCCTAATATTTCGAAATAACTTAATCATGTATTTTATATTTTATTTTATTTTATTAAATACATATTAATATTTAATATGATACTATAGTAGTTTGATACTAAATACATCTACTAAACAACAAATTTCATTATAGTTTAAATACCTTTTTTGTCATCATTTTCGTAGTATTTGTTGCGGATGATCCTCATTTCGACATAATGTTTAAAATGGTTGTCATTTTTATCGAATGTTTAAAATGGTCCTCATTTTCACAATTCGTGTTTTATTTGGTTATTTTCTGTGACGCCGTTTAAATCAGTAACAGACAGGTGACACTATTTGTATTACGTTGCATTGGGGTGTGTTATGTGTACTGTACGGTGCTCCATTACTGATTTAAACAACATCACATAAACGGACCAAATAAAACACGAATTGCGAAAATGAGGACCATTTTAAACATTTGGTAAAAATGATAACCATTTTAAACATTCTGTCAAAATGAGGATCATCCGCAATAATCATTACGAAAATGAGGACGAAAAAGGTATTTAAGCCTTTATGTATTATAGATTTAATTTATCTAATCGATGTCAAATTTTCATCCTAAATATTTCCTAGCACTAAAAACTAATGTACATTTCTTCCCTAAATTAAATCATCATTAATCAAATAAATTTTGCATTTTCTACAGTGATATCACATATCAATAAATAAAAAATGACAAATGCAAAAAATAACAAATATTCTTATAATAAATTTGTTTTGGATGATACTTACTTATGTATTATAAATATCTAATCAATATAAAATTTTAAACACAATTTTACAAAAGTTAACTATTCTAAAACAATAATTATAAAAATTAATGCATATATTTTTCCTAAATTATCATGAATCAAATACATAATTTAATTTTACTCAAATTTGTAAACCAAATCATTAATAAAAAAATATTTGTAATGTTTTTTCATAGAAGAAAGATATAATATTAATGAGATATGAATTTAATCTGTATAAATAATTGATACTATTTTTAAAATATAAATTTAAAATGTTTAATTTTTTTATTTTTACTGGATATGAATCTTAAACTCACGTTTAAATACTTGAATTTTTAATATTATTTGTGTAATTAGTTTTCAACTGAAAAAAATTGTATCGTCCCTTATCTCTTGGTTTTTCCTTTTCTATTCATTGAGATGACATGCATTGACTTTTGTAAAGAGAATCACGAAAACGACAATGTTAATACCTACTCCCTCACTGATGACCCTCTTGTTTTGTAAACCTTTGCACCATAAAATAGTTATTTTCTAATAAATAGTTATATAGTTATGGTATGTGTTTTATATGGATACTTTTGCTTTTTTGGCTGTCAACTTCAATTTATCTTTATTCTTAAACATGAAAATAATTAAGTTGAAGCTGAGGTCTTTTTGAAAGAGTAAAAAAATTATATTTTCAACCATAAACATTAATTTTGTGCGTAAAATATCATAATAGAATATTGAAAACATATTAACCTTTACATTGATAATTATTTCTATTATTTAAGTAATCCTCATTTTGTTTTTTTAAATATAAGATTTGAGTCATGAATAAGTTATAAGTTGAATTGTATCAGGTGAATTATGTTATATTTGAGAAACATCATAGTTTACAAATTCTAAAGTAGTGTCATGTTTCATATAAATTTGAAGAGTAGGTTTTCTGTATGTCTGTTTAGGAATCTCAAATCTGCCAGGTGGATTTGCATTACTTTTAAAAGAAGAAAATTTTGTTGAGTATAATTACTCCAATGAGAAATTCGACAAATTTACTAAAAATTGACGGTGGATTTTAAAATTTCGTTCAATGGATCCAATTTAGAACGTTTTTATCCTTACTAGCTGTTTTGGGTGTAGGGACCAAGCACCTATTAATACCACTCCAACAATTTTACTCTTTTCTCCTCGATACTTTCTCTCCAAACAATCTGCTGAAACTTCCACTTCACGCAATCTTCTTCCTTGTTCGATCGGTTGAATAGACGATCGGTCGATAAGTGTAACTGCTGTAATAAATGCAAAATTAAGATTCTCACCAACCTGCATTTGGACCCTATTTATAGTTTTCGGTGTGGGCCTATAATTAGGGCTCCTTAATCACGGCCCAATGATCCCTTAAGCGTGATTACTGACTTGTTTAATTTTAATTAATTCGGCTGACTGGTCCAGGTTTTCTGTTTGGCCAATCGACCGATGGTCGCTTGGCCAGGCGGGTTATCTTTTATGAGTTAACAGCTTTAAGTAATGAAACGTATTTAATCTGTGTGGTCGATCGACCGATGATTCCCTTTATGGGTCTACGTGTTTCCTCTTTGTGGCCGATCGACTGATGATCCCCTTTATGGATCTACAGGTTTCCTCTTTGTGACCGATCGACCGATGATCCCCTTTATGGGTCTACGGGTTTCCTCTTTGTGGCCGATCGACCGATGATCCCCTTTATGGGTCTACGGGTTTCCTCTTTGTGACCGATCGACCGATGGTCCCCTTTATGGGTCCACATGTTTCATCTGTGTGGCCGATCGACCGATGGTCCCATTTATGGGTCCACATGTTTCTTCTGTGTGACCGATCGACCGATGATCCCATTTATGAGTCCACATGTTTCATCTGTGTGACCGATCGATCGATGGTCTGTTCAGTATACAAACCCTCTTAGTCTTATTCGATGGACCAGTGGGCTGTGCGATGCCGATAGTCCGATGGACTATACAATACACTAGCCAAAGTTCATTCAGTGGACTGTAATTTCACTTAGCATATTCCTAAATAATTGACATTTAACTATATTTTATTTTGTTTAAATGTCTTTGATAATAGCTTTAAATCGATTAGAAATATTTATATATCGTTGTGTTTAATTCTTGTAATTACTTATTGAATGAAAAATGAGTTTTAAGTGTGTATTGAACACTCAAACCATTCATAATAAGAAATCTTAAAGTTTTATTAATTTTCAAGTCACTTAGATCAGAACCTTAATTATGAAAAGGTGATCAATACTTTTAAGTGGACAAGTACATACAAAGATATATGCTTAAATACTATGAATTTTAAAATAAGTAAGCTCGAATCTTAAGTTAAGTTTTATAGCGTAATAACATAATTGTATATGATAATAACATTATTATAATATTTTGAAATATTGGCACTTAAAATTTTCTATTAATTTTAAGTAGTTACCCTTATCGTTATATTTTGTACATTATCTTAAGACTTAAAATCAGATCTCAGTGGAACAGTGAGATGTTAATAAATATGTTACAAAATCTATTTTTTGTACTTAAACAATACCTAGTAAATATTATAGCATTCTGTATTTTTTATATATTTAAACTTATTATATTTCTTATTATTGTTAAAGTTTTAAAATAATTAAAAGTAATGGCAGATAGTATACAATATAGAAGCTCTCATCTCTTAAACTCATGTAGCTACCTTTTAAAAGTAGAACTATAAGATTTACATGAGGGAACATAATAATGCAAGAACATCATTGCAGTTCTTCATTTTCTTTGATCCCAAGAATGAACGCTGACACTAATCACCCAAATGACCCGTTTTTATGAATGTAGTGTTTTTATTTCTCTGTTTCTATTATGAAGTTTCAGATAGCACGTGAACAAAACAAAACTTGTCTTAAAGAAAGCAAAAGGTCAACGTAATCCCATGAGAAAAAAATAAAATAAAATACGAAAAGGCTTTGTAAGAACAACGCACTTAGGGAATCTCTTCCTCTTCCTCAAAATGTGAATCCACATTTCAAAACAATAAATTTATTACTCTTTTTTTCTTATAATGTCTAATTTTCTTATCTTTCCCATAAGAACCAGTGTCAGCAGAAAAACATCACCAGATTTGTTTAAAGATAATTAGTATATTGAGATTTAGAAACTTATTTTGGATTGTTGTGAGAAGAAAATGAAAGGACGCAATCTGGAAGGCACGAAGGTGCTTAAAGGATTCCAAATTTATGAGCACAAAGTGGTGCAAAGTCAAGGAGGGGTAACCGCGTCATTTTCTTTAGCCCACCTTAGACCTGCGATACTACTCGGTTCCCATTATTGATCGAATAATTAACCTCTTCAAATCTTTCGTCTTTTCATCCTCGCCAAACACCAACCACCTTTTTTTCTCTGTTTAAATCTAAACAAGGTAGAAATTTTCCATTTATTAAACAATCTAGACAACTACTAATAAAATAAAATAAAATAAACGGAGGAAAATCAACACGGCTAGAAAAGTTGCTGCAACACCCATCAGCACAAGATTTTAAATCCATGCTATCCCTCTACCCCTCCCTTTAAAATCTTCAACCTTTTTCCATTTCTACCATACCATCTCTATCTATCTTCCTCAAACTCACATCTTCTTCCCAGAAAAAAACATAACTTTTGCAGCATAAGACTTATCAGATTGAAGAAAAAACATAAGGGTAACTGACATGACAATCGGATGGGGTTCGATCTTCTCTAGTTGTTTCAGGAGTGAGTCTGTCTCTCCTTCTCCCAAGCCCACCACCAAAGAGGTGGCTACAAAGGGTGGCTCTTCTTCCAACAGGGTCTCCATCATGGACTTGAGTTTTCCTGGCTCAACGCTTTCGGAGGATCTATCCGTTTCTTTAGTTGGGTCTAATCTCCATGTTTTTTCACTCGCCGAGCTCAAGATCATCACACAGAGTTTCTCTTCGAGTAACTTTTTAGGAGAAGGAGGTTTTGGACCTGTCCACAAGGGCTTCATTGATGACAAGGTTAGGCCTGGCCTCGAGGCTCAACCGGTGGCCGTCAAGCTCTTGGACTTGGACGGTTCTCAGGGCCACAAAGAGTGGTTGGTGAGTACCCCCTTTTCACCTAATGCAAATGTGGATGGATATTTTTATTTTACAAATTAAATTTTTTCATTTTATAATGTGATACTGACCTCGTTTAATTTCATTTATTGCTTAAGATTTGCTTGATTAATAATGACTGAGTTCTGACTTCTGACCTTTCCCTCTGGTTCTGTGATGACAGACGGAAGTTGTGTTTCTGGGTCAACTGAGGCATCAACATCTGGTGAAGTTGATTGGATATTGCTGTGAAGAAGAACACAGGCTTCTGGTATATGAATATCTACCACGAGGCAGCTTAGAGAATCAACTATTTAGAAGTAAGATTTCTATGAAAACAATATAGAACTTAAAAGACACTTTCTTTATGTATCATTAAATTCACTTTGCATAGCGTTGAAGGACTAAACTTTAACTTTTTTTCTGATGCAGGATTTACGGCATCGTTACCATGGTCAACAAGAATGAAAATTGCAGCGGGAGCTGCAAAGGGTCTAGCCTTTCTACACGAAGCAAAAAAACCAGTCATTTATAGAGATTTCAAAGCTTCAAACATACTGTTAGACTCTGTAAGTAATCATTTCTCTGTCACACTCTAGTGTTGTTCCGTTTCAAGAATTGGGTTATTATTAACTTATTAACTCACTGGTCATTCATTCTTTCAGGATTATAATGCAAAGCTCTCTGATTTTGGCTTGGCAAAAGATGGTCCCGAAGGAGATGACACACACGTTTCAACTAGAGTGATGGGCACACAGGGGTATGCGGCCCCAGAATACATCATGACAGGTAAAAATAGTTTCACCAAAAGTAAAACATGTTTCACTTCAACAGCGATTAATGAAGTAGTTGGTGGCTGAATTCTTACATGTGCAATGTCTTTTTCTTCCATATAGGACACTTGACAGCAATGAGTGATGTATACAGTTTTGGAGTTGTTCTATTGGAGATTCTAACAGGAAGAAGATCAGTGGACAAAGGGCGCCCCCCAAGAGAACAAAATCTGGTGGAATGGGCCAGACCTGTTCTGAATGATCCCCGGAAACTGGGTCGAATAATGGATCCAAGACTTGAGGGACAGTATTCTGAGGTAGGGGCAAGAAAAGCAGCTGCATTGGCTTACCAATGTCTCAGCCACAGGCCAAGAAGCAGACCCTTGATGAGCACTGTGGTTAGTGTTCTTGAGCCTCTTAAGGACTTCGATGATGTTCCAATTGGACCCTTTGTTTACACTGTTCCTACTGATCATAATGAAACGCCAAAAGAGGTTGAAACACCAAAGGATAGGAAGAGGGATCATCACAAGAACGGTCATAGACATCATGATCACGATGAGGCCAATAAAGATGCAAATGGTCACCATCACCACCACCGAAATCGTCGCCACAATAGGCCTCATCCACTTAAATCACCCAAGACACCAGTTTCATCATCAGAGTCACACAATAGTGAACACCGAAATGCTAGAAGAAGTGGCTCAAATTCACCTGATACCCCCATTGCATCAGAAGCACAAGGAAGCATGGCCTAGTACACACACACACACATCGATCATACTGTAAATACCTATTTACTGGTTAATTATTAGAGGTGATTACATAGTAGTGCTAGTACCAACGAGTCTTCAAGCGAATAAAAGACAGAAAAGGGTGCAGTGCAGTGCAAAGGAAAACAGGATTGAGTATTTTTTTTCTATTTATTTATTTGTCCAGTTTCCGGAGGAAGTTAATTATTTTGAATTGTGTATAGAATGATGAAATTTTCCCTGATGAATCAATCAAACGACCAGTTCAATAAATAGACAATTCCAAATTACCAAGTTTAAAAAAGATCTGCAACAAAAGAGAGTACAGCTAAGTAGTTTGACCAATTGCCAATTCCATATGATAGTAATTTATTTGGTCAGAGTGCAATACAGCAGGAAGAAACGCCGCCCTCACCATTATTTTTTTAGTTTACGCCACATTAAGATTCATTTTTATAAAATAAGTAACGATTAAACAAGAAAACATGTTATTATATCGTGATTAAGCTTCCATAGTGTGAACATGGTTTCTCTACCACTGAAAGAAGATTGCGTGAAAATATGTGGTCCTGGCATGTAAGGATAGGGAATATCAATTATTAAACAAGATGACGTGCATGACAGAATGTCACCAACTTCACCATAGTGCGCAAGAGGTAGAATCCAAGTGTGTTTAAGAAAGTAAATTTTAGCGGTAAAATGATTATATTAGTTGTCATCATTCAAAAAATATACTCATGAAAGAATGATAGAAGCAAAAGCTCTGAAATCCAGACAGCAAAACTGTGTCGATAAATTCATAGTCTCTGAAACAAATTGAAATAATGCAGACCAAAATATATAATATATATGAATGCATTCAGTGACCTTGGTAGATTAGATTTGACAATAAGGGCTGCTTCTGCATTATATATGTAGGTTTTGAAACTTACACGAGAGTGTGTGTGTCTATATATGTATAATAAGTTAATAATTAATATAAGAAACAGTTGAGAACTGGTATTTGCCAAAAAATTCCACATTAGGTGCTGCTAATTGTCAAAACATTAGGCGTTTAGCCTTAACTGGTAGTACTTTTAAGTTATTATTAAAAGAGAGCAAGTGGTTATATAATTGAAATTAAGGAAAAATGAATCAAAGATACGTGTGTTTAAGAAAAGAGGGGACAAATTCATAGAGCTACTTTCTTCTTTGCTGATAACAATAATACAACAGTTGATATTGGTCAACAATATCTGCTAGAGAGTGATTCTCGAGTTCAGATTCTCTACTGATTTTTTTTTGTACTGTCCTCAGTTGAACATTAAAAATACACTGTGTTGATATTTTAAATATCTTTTTAATATATTTTAAAACGTCAAAATTAATAGTAATTAATGTATTATAAAAATACAGTAGAGAAACAACACAAAAGAAACTTTAACAAATAATTCAAATTCGTGATTCTCTTCCAAAGTTAAATAGGTTGGCCTTATTAAATTGGATGCGGTCATTTATTCCTTCTGCTATTACCTACCTACTAATATAGCCTTTGAGAATCGATCTTTGATCTTAAATTTCAATTTCATTAAAGAAGGTATTCCACATGGTTATTTTCTTAATTAGTTAGGTAGTTATTTTCATTGGAGTAATAATCCTTTATCATGAAACATGAAATTAAATGAGACACTTCACTTTAATTTGGCTTATCCAAAAAGTTATTAGTTTTCTTTTCAATTAAACAATAAAGTCCTCTATACTCTCCAGTACTGTAGATTGAATGCATATTCATTGAGAATACATTAATTATTATATTTATGAACTAATTTTCTATTTAATGTAACAGATTGTTGGATTAATATTTTAATAAATATAAATAATGGTATGTTTGAAAACATTATAAAATAACCACAGTTTTGGAATGGAGTAACATTTTTATTTTAAACAACAATTTATATTATTAAAGCTTTGTCCTTTTCATAGAGAAATTTATTACTTTCATGGATGAAAGATCTGCTGAGATTTAAAGAATCTTTTGATTGAAGAAGTCTTGGTGGTTAGAAATTGTATATGCTGCCCATTTTTGGCTATATAATCAAATACTATATTCCCTACACAAATTTGTCACATTGAGTAATTTCAATTTTGAGATGTTTTCTAAAATATTTAGCCATTAATAGTTATTCCTTGGTTTCTCTACAAGATCAGATTCCCATTAGAATTTAGAAAAGTGAAACTAATGTGTATGCTTGCTCAGTTGGAGGGAGATAATTCCTTATTTAACGCCGCATAAAGGCCATTTTCTCACTCAAAATTTACGTAATTCATATTTTTATGTAGATTAATTGCATTATAAATCTATCTAAAAAGTTTTTGTTTTTATTTTTATAACCGATCTAATATCTATCTAAAAAATTATTCTTTTTATCTCGAAAACAGTTTATATATATATATATATATATATATATATATATATATATATATATATATATATATATATATATATATATTCAGAATTTATAACCACTTGTAAAATTGACAATTTGAATGTGCAAATTGAATAATTCATCTTAATTATTTTTCTGGTTAATTTTTTACTGGTGTAACTTGTTTATAGGTAAATTAGGTAAAAGATCGTTTCAATTATATTATTCAATATACTTTAACTTTAGTTCTTTCTTTGACGCAGATATGTTTGTTTAAATTGGATAACATATATAAAAAAGAAAATCATTAGGCGACATATAAGTTGAAAATTTTGGGATTTTGATGTTTAAGAGGCCTATCAAGAAATGAATATGATATGAGTAAGGATTTAGTTTCATGTATGTTTAGTGATATGTAATTTATTTTAAATGTACATTGTTTTCTAGGTTTTTGTTTTATTATGTATATTCATAATAGGTTAAAAAGAGGGTTAACGTACAATGTACTTCTCTATTCACTTTGGACTTAGGGTAGGGTTTGGGTTAAGATGATAAGGGGGTGCTTTTCTTAATGGCAGCATGCTTTTCTTTTTTCTTCTTCTAGACTCCACCTCCTGAGATTTTCGTCCGTCACTACATATATCTTGCTTTTCCTTTATTTGATAATTTATCTTTTAGCTTGTTTCATACAAAAAATGCATACTAATAAAGTATTTTTCCCTCTGCATGTTTCTAAATATTTTTGAGACAAAGAAAAGAATCACGACATGTTCACAGCTTTTACATTTCGATCCCAAAATCATGATATTGTTATTTTATTTATTATTATTTGAATAATACTTTATTACTAAACGGAATTGTCAGAAAAAAATCTCATATCGATTAGAGATAAGTCAATTTTATAATATATAAGTGGATGCAAATTTCACTTTACAAACCTGTTTTGTGGGATGAATTAGACTTAAAAACTCATTTCTAACATAGTATCAGAACCAGGTTAAAGTTTTTACTAGAGAACTTTCTTAGACATCTTGTTGGGGGTGTGTTTGAAGTTTCACATTAACTAAAGATAGGATACCAAACTTTTGGCTTACATCCCACAAGAAAGAGGCAACAAACAACCAAGAAAGATCCTAACAAAGTCTTAGGAGCATGATTAATAGGGTCTTGTGATGTGGTTTGAGAATGACCCATGAGGTTCTGGTTGCAAATGAAGTGTCAAGCTAGTTTGGGATCTGGTGAGAATACCTATATTTATATTCCCTTGGGCACATTAGACGTACGTGAGAGATTTCGTTTTATGTAATAAAACATAATTGTAAGGTTTAATTAAAAAATTAACTTTAAATAAATAGCTGTGGCTTCAACTTGCAAGAGACGCGTTTTTGTTGACCCATACCAAAGGGTTTTGTTGACAGAAATTGCAGCATTTGTGCACACTAGTTTGACCAAAACTTCCAAAAGCAGAAGCTAACATAAAACTGTGATTCGTGAGAAAACAGACATGTCTTCAAAGGTGAGGGGGAACCACAAATAGCTTATCGTGTTAGTGATTAATTATCTACATATATAGTATAGGTTATAAGAATTTAAGTGTAAAGTTTAAATATCAAATTTTTTTATATCAAACAAACATGTTTGTTGTTTTTATTAGTGTATTTGATTAGGATGTGACAGATTACAAATTTTGAGTGGTTAGTATTGAAGTTAACTACAATTTTCGATTTCTATTAGTGTCTTATCTAGCTAGATAACTAATAATAAAACCAAAATCAATAGATTTTGTTACCTAAATTCATGAGTGGTGGTGATACACTGTTGTTGTTGTAATTTGTTGATGAGGAAAGAAAATGGACAGGCTGGCCACAAATTCACCGACACCATCTACTAACCCTAAGTCAATGATGTATAGTGTGTTTAAGATAATGTTCACATAATTGATTCTATAAAAATGATTTTGAAGTAATTATGTTGATGGATCTTTTGTAAAAGGAAAGTGAATAGTAACATTTGATATCACTATCTATTAAACTAAAGCTACACTTCTTCAATTTAAAATTAATTTTAACTATTCATAATAATTTTTTAAACATACAAGAAATTAGATACCACTAAAAAAATCATTAATATTAAAAATTAAAAACTAATTTAGAATCAATAATAATAAGTAATTAAAATCTAGGTAACTTATATTAAAGAATAATTTAGATTTCAATTCATAAACTAATTATGATTTTTTATAAATAATAGAGACTATCTTGGATATTAATAATTTTTAATTTGTAAAATAATGTCTAACTTAATCAATGAGAAATTATTTTTTATTTCTAAATTTTGATTGTTATTTAATAATTTACTCAATGTATTCTTGAAAAAACCATTCAACATATATATAATTTATTAGTATTAACTACTTAGTCCATATCAAATTTATTTACAAAGATGTTAATACTGTTTTTCATTGTCTAAAAGCTAAAAAATCCTTATAATAATAAATATTTTGTTATTCTTCATATAAAAAGTGTTGTACTTTTTTACTCGGTAACACTATAATAAAATCAATAAATATAAATATTATGCACTTTTTCACAACCCAGTCTTTCAAATTATTGATATTTTCCTTTTAGACTTTGTTTTTATATACATCAAATTCAACTATAAGCAGAAACGTTGATTTTGTACGTTGGCGAGAGTTTATACCCTTAACTTTGAAATATAGACTTTTCAAAATTTGATTTTAGTTTTAAGATTTTTGAAATCAATGTATGTTTGAAACTTCTATCAAAAATTTATAATCAAATTTACTTAATAAATTTCAAGACAATAAAAATTATTTGTGAAGTTTTAGTTCAATATATAGCTTTGAAGTAAAAAGCAGTTGCAGTGAGGAGAAACAAAATTTATCATTTTTCCTTTTACAAAATTAAGTTAGCTAAAGTCCTCGCATAATGGTAAAGACTTTGAGAAACATACATAAAAAAAGATAGTATCATTGAACTTTCTTTTTAATAATATGAACAACTTAAATATAAAGCATTAGGAAATTTATTGCCTGTGTATGAAAACACCTTCACCAATTCTATGATTTTTTTGTGAACGTTTGTGAACCAAACAAATAGTTCATATCAGTGTAAGGGTGTGGTGTGATATATCAGTCTTTCTTTCTGGTATACTTCAATAAGATACAGTTTTCACATTTACATGCATAAAAAAATTGGAATGCGACCACATTTTGGTACTTATATCTGATTAATTACATGCAAGTAAATAATAAAGATTCATTAAACAATAACAATCCTTAAGTGACGGTCAAATTGGTCTCAAGTCACGTACTAAGTCTACTGCAATCGAAGTCACTAAAAGTTTTCGGAATCAACCAAGAATCGAACCAAAAGCAAAACGAAGTTCAACCTCATCCTCCACGAAACCAGACATGACGTAAAGCATTAAAAGGGTTTAAGGAGTGTTTTTCCTTGAACTTGCTGGGTTCATTCTTTGAAATACCTTACACATAACACTGAAACTATTATATACAGGCTAATAGGTAACTCTTTACCACCATGTTATTTTGTACTTCTCTCTTAGTTCTTATGTGTCTGAGATCACAAATAATGATTTTTCTTAGAATTTAAGTCTAACCCTAACTTGAGATCTGCAACAATTTTCATTGAAAGTTACGCAGATAAAATCCTCCAAATTTCTTCTGACATCTCTTGTTTTTTTTTCTTCTCTGATAACCCTCAGGTATCTTAGTGCAGAGGAAATTATGAATCGCGACAAAAGTATAGACAAGCCAATGAAACCGCGAAGGCGTGAACCTCAAAGATCACGACGCAGTGAGAGTGGTGGTAATATCGGTGGCCACCAAAATCCAGTGCTAGGTCTGTGCTGGTTTGTTCTTGGGGTTATCTTTTTGTCTTTAGTTTTGTTTGTTTTCTTTTATTTCATTTTAGGTATATGAAAAATGAGAACTATTACAGTGTGTGGTTTGAAGAATAGTGGGACACGTAAGAATAAAAAATGGTTATGCAGTAAAGTCACGGGACTCGGTGGATCAAGTTCCATACATTTTTCAATTTGAGAAGAAAGAAGAGCCAAATTAGGGTACAGTGCTACCAATGATGGTGTAAGGACCTTGATCCGCTGTAACTATTACAAGTACAATAATTTACTGGTATATTAAGTTTGTATTTTGTTTACTGTCATGGTTATTATTGTATTAATACTAATTCCGCGTTTCATTACTTTGATATTATTTCAATAATTTTATGATGATTTCATATTTTATTATTTTGAATTTTTTTAATAAATTAGATGTGTATTTTACTGACATATTCTTAAACATCGATGTGGTTTTCATTATTTTCTTATCTAAAACAGCACACACATGAACATGCTTATGAGAAGAACTATGTTTGCCTTTCTTATGCAGTTGCATTTAAAGTTAAATTTAATTTAACGTTGCTTGTTTATTAATTAAAGCAAACAAAAGGTTAGAAATTAAGGTTGTTATAGAATTGCCTCAAGTAACTCATGGATGCCAACTAACTGAATCTTCACCTTTGAAACTTTGATAAAATGAGTGTCGTATTTGTTAACTGTTTTAAAATGTGTTAAAAAATAAGATGAATTCATTATAAATATATGTAAATTTTAATTTACAAATTGATTTTAAAAATTAAATTAAAATTAATTTTTTAAGACAATGAATAGATTACTTTTATGTGATGTCGTGTAAGTCAATAAACATAGTATATATTGTGGTGTTAATGCAATTTACCAAAACTAATTTTATAATGACATTGTTATGCACTGGTTTTCTAATTCTTTTCAGTAATTAATAGGTCATATAATATTATATAATAAAATAATGAAAACTGTGATATATTCAACCAAATATGGCACTGCTTGAACCTCTGGATTCAACACGTCTCTTGATTTCCCCAATTGTGTGTGGGTTCTATCATGATTTATCTAATTATGTCCTTTTATATGAGTCCCTATCAAATCATGGGACCAAATAAATTTATTTATAAAAATATGGTAGAATATTAATACAATACAAAACGTCTTATTGACGGTAAAACTTAATTATCTAATGGAACAAATTCTTTTTATAAAAGATCTAATCTTAATAATATATCAGTTTCTTTATTTAATTTTTGGTAATGAAAGTGGAACCCCAGGAACATATTTTTTATTAGAACTATGATAGATTAATAAAATGTTTTTAACAAAGTTTTGATAAACTTTTCTATTCAAGTAAAAAAATATTATTTTATTACTTTATTTTAATTAAAAAATAAAAGTTTAATCTACTGTAATTCCATTTTTAGATACTTTATTAAGGTTGTCATTTTTTTTTCAAAAGGTAATTTTCCTCTTTATTAATAAATTTCACTGCTTAATTTTTTATATTTTACAAATTTTACTATTTTCATTTATATATATTTTTATTTTCTTATAGTTTAGTATTCTAGTTTTTGACTGTATATTTTATCTTCATTGTAAAATATGTCATCAATATTATTTTAATCAATAATGCGCAAAGTTACTTCCTGATCTTATAAAATCGTGGTTTATTCCCCAATCTATTCACAGGTAAGGATATTGAAGCATGAAGTATTGAATTTGTTTGATTCTGAATAGTGACATAAGAAGAAATCAGATTGCAGTGAAAACTAGTTTTAACTTATTATCTATGGGTTGATATTTGTTTGTGTGATTATTCAAATAGATTTAGATGTTCAGGAAAAGAAACAATAATATAAGTTTATAATTAAGTTTTGAAATAAAATTAATGTGAATAATGATTTCTAGATTTAGAAAAGTCAATATTTTTGTAAATATATAAATAATAGACTATGTAAAAATATAAAAGATAAAGTATGTATATATTACACCCTCTAAACATATAGAAATATGTAGAGTAAACTTCGTAAAAATACAAATTAATGAATAAATAGACTAATTTAATGTGTAGTGCTAGATTCGTCTAATTAGTGCATTGACAAACTCGTTTAGCATGTGTTGTTAGATTCGTCTAATCAATATATGAACACATTCATCTAATGTGTATTGTTAGACTTGTCTAATCAATTTATAAAAACACTTGTCTAATGTGTATTACAAGATTTGTCTAATCAAATAATAGATCAAGTCATCCAATGTAAATAAATAGACTCGACTAATATGAACATACTCGTTTAATCAATATATAAAAAAACTCGTCTAATGTATGTTATAAGACTTGTCTAATTGGTGTATGAAAAAACTTATCTAATTTATATTTCTAGAATCGTCTAATCAATGTATGTAATGACTCATCTAATGTTTTTTTGTTATACTAGTCTAATTAGTATCTGGATCAACTCATTTAATGTGTATTGTTAGACCATATATATATATATATATATTTTTTTTTTCTATACTCATGTAATTAATGTATGAATAGACTAGTTTAATACGTATTGTAGAATTCATGTAATTAGTGAATGAACAGACTTGTTTAATGTTTATTAATAGATTCATCAAATTTATGTTTAAAAATTCTTGTCTAAATATATATTACTAGAGTACTCTAATCAATATATGTTTATTTGTCTAATATGTATGACTAGACTTGTCTAATCAATACATCAAGAAACTCATCTTATATTATTTGCTACAATCATCTTATAATATAATCCTATACTTGTTTAACAATTTTTGTTATACTTGTTTAATTAAAACATAGTATTTACTTTTGTTTATTATTCCTATACAAATTTATTATTTTATCATCAAATTTTTTATTTTCATATAGTTTAGTATTATAGTTTTAGCCTATGTATTTTATCTTCACATATATTCTTTAATATCTACATATTTTACTATCACGCAAAATATGTCATCATTAATTGAAATTAATAATGCCCAATGTTACTTTCTGATTTTATAAAATGCTCAGAATTCCCTGATCTGTTTGATTTTGAAAGTGACATAAAATTGTAATGAAAATGTATATCGGAGTCTTAAAAAGGGATAAACAAAATATTTTTTACTTATCGTATTGTGGAATAATATTTGTAGAAGAGTGTTTGTTTAGTGAAGATTTCAGAAATAATATGTTTTAGTATTAAAAGAATAGTCCTAAAAATAAAATAAAAAAGAGACGTCGCCTGAGAGATTCGAACTCTCGCGGAAAACCCCATGTACTTAGCAGGCACACGCCTTAACCACTCGGCCAAAGCGACCAGTTGTTAGGTCAGAACTGTAGCTATAAGAACATTCAAGCCTTTGTATTCGCACAGCTTCATTGATATTCAAGCACCCAAAGTGTACTTTTGTTTTGATGGTCATGATTGTTCTACTATTATAATATTTTTTAGACTTAATTGAATTTAAGAATTTGATAAATTTGGTCACTTTTGATTGTCTTATTTTTTTATTGAGTGATAATTTTTAATTAAATTTATATTATTTAATTTTTTTATTAATTAAGCGATATCTTTTGACATTTTGTTTCGTCATTATTTATTTATTTTTAATTTATAAGAAATGTGAAATAATGTGATTAATATAAGACCATATCGCTGTTAATGTAAAACGATAAGTTTATTATTTTCATTGAGAACATATTAATATATTATCATTATCACTTCTATCAATAGTGATAATGACAATGGTGACCTAGTTATTATAGGTCATGACACAAAACTCGTCGGACATTATTACCTATATGATAATGATAATAGTTCCTCGATTATTTTAGATGATGATGACGTGAAAATTAGTTATAGAGCATAACCACTTATATCAACATTGGTGATGGTCATTCTAGGTAATAATATGGAAGTGTTATTGGAGAACATCATCATTATCCAATAATTTTTCATGATAGTCACAATAACTATAATCTTAATTTATATTAATAGCAAAATCTGACACTTTTCAATAATTGAAAGAAATTAAAGAAAATTATCAAAAAAAATAATAGCTATTTTAATTATAAATAAATAAATGATGTGTTTCACTTGAAAATTTTAAGAATTTAAAATTTAATTTAGTCTACTTTTGAAAATTAATGGAATAACCCAAATTTCTTCTAATATATATATATATATATATATATATATATATATATATATATATATATATATATATATATACCATTAAGTACTTAATAATCATAAGGTTTTTGTGATATTAATAATTGAAGATGAACTTATTCATATTACAGTTCTTGAAACTAGACCATATTGTGTTTCAAAATACATTTAAAATGAACCCATAAGTACTTCAAAACATAAAATAGGAACTAAATACAATTTTTTTTAGTTAAACAGATTATTTAAGATATTCCTATACTAATCCTTTAGCTTTTTATTCCAGCTCTTGTGCTACTATCACCCTCAGCTCCTAACACTGCTTCCATATATAAAAAATATATGATCATTGCATTAGAAAGAAAACAAGAGACGCACAAGTGCAAACAAGGATAAGCTAATACATAAAAAGAATGATGAGCAATAATATACGAAAAATAGTAACATATTAAACTAATTAGAATAATATCGAAGTATATTTGATAGAAATTATGTCATTTCTCCATATATTACTATACTAATACTCACTAGTATTCCCTTTAAAGACCAATTTAAAAACTTAAATAATGCATTTAAAAGAATAACCTTAATATGAAAACATTAATAACTTATAATAAAGATTATCAAAACAAACATTTGTTAGAAATAAATCCTTAACTTAGTCTCCTTTTTTTTCTTTCTCATTTATACAACTCCATTACTTAATTCCAATAATCCATTCAACAATATATTTCATTACATGAATCAGTCAAAAAATGCAATTAGTTCACATTCATCAATTCCAATACCCGGTATCAACCCACATGGCTCAGTCCAATGACTCAAACAAACATCATTCCAAAGCGAATCAACAACAAAATAAATATAGATTTTGGGATCCCATAAAACTAGTGTATTTAATGGACTCGTGATATTATGCACCTGTCATACTTACCACCATCTCATTCTTTTCTACAACTTGTTATATCAGATGAAGCTCACGTATCTCATGCAGTCAGGTTAACCTCACTAGCTCCCTGAGTATGATCATCTTTCATATCATATCGTCTACCAGGTGAAGCCTCCTTCGACTCTCATCGCCTAGTTATCTTCTTCTATGTATGAGTTTGATACTAGTAGAGTCTAAATAGTCCCATATAAAAAATTTTCTTCAATACACTTTGACTATCCCTAGATTAGTAATTCCCCTTGGAAATAACTAATTTAAATTATTATATCACAACATAAATTTCTCAAACAAACATATATCGATGGACACAACTCAATCATAATTTCAAATCAAGGTACGAAAGCATCATTATAGATTTCTCTAACATAAAATCTTTAAATTCTAGAAAGTTCTTGAAAAACTCGTGTTTTTAATCGATCATACCCCACATGTAATCAATTACCAGAGAAAATAACATATGTATCTATGTTCCTAATTAACTCATCAATCAAACAAAATTTCAAAATCACAAATTATAACTATAACCCAAATCAAATAATGCCGAAATAAATTCATAAATTTCTCAACAATAGATACCTCAATAAACTTCGTATCCCTTAATAATTCAATTCCACATATTTTTATATTCAAAATTTTCTATGTTTCTGCTCTCTTTAAGCCTTACTCTTCATATAATAATAAAGTCATAAGAGTAATCATCTTACTACATCAGAGACACTCAAACAACCAAACCTAAAGATATCACTTCGTCATGCAATCACAAATTACAGTCAATTAATAAATTTTCTACTCATCTAACTCTTCCTTCACTACTTTCCTACCAATCTCATGATGTAATAACACTGATAGTTTCACTCTCACTCAGGAACTTCACAATACAAACCCAAAAATCAATTCCTCTCACAAATTTTTAACTTTCTCTAGTCCAAGGAAAATATCACCACAACAGATATTATGCATTGAACTTATACTTTTATTAAGAAGTTCTCATTTTTTACAGTAACATTCAATCAAAACAGTCATACTATTAATTAATATCTTTTCAAAAATAAAACATTGGATTATAAAATAATGAAAATAGTTTCCCTTACCTGATCAAGTTTATCTAATTCTGCTCTCCTCACCTAAATAATCACTATCTACAAATTCAGAGGTCATATAAACGATTAAGGAAAATATTTCAGGATCATAAACAGATAGAGATTCATTAAGAACGAAAGAGGTGACATGAAGTTGAATATGAGCTTGCATGTAAAGAAAAACATATTGCTATTAAAAAATTGGTAGAATTTTCGAACTCACCATTAAAAAAAATTGATTGAGGGTTTTAATAGGGTTCTTCGCGTAGATTACTCTAGTTAGAGATGGCAAATAAACCCGTGCCCGTGGGTATCACCCGAACCCGTCCCCGTTTTGACGGGGAATCCCCGCTTTGACTGGGTATGGGTATGGGTATGGGTAATACCCGAAATTTTCAACTGGGGATGGGGATATATATATACCCGCCCAAATACCCGTCCCCGCTTAAATTACTAAACTATTTATAATTTATTAAATAATCTAAAAAATATATATAAATAAATAATATATTTACACATAAAATATAATATAATATAATATAATATAATATAATATAGTATATATACATATAAATAAAATATACTTATATATATATATATATTTACACATATACATGTAATATAATATAATATAATATACATATAATATATATACATAATAATATAATATAATATATATAATATATACGTATAAAACAAATTAATCATTTAACTAGTGAGATCTTTTATAAACAAATTTATAACATTACAAATTTATAAAAATTTAAAAGAAATATATATATATATATATATATATATATATATATAAAAACATAAAATATCTACGCATATACATATAATATATATACATAATAATATAATATATATTATTATATTTATATTATTATATAATATAATATAATATATACTTAAAATAAATATATATCTATAAAAAAAATATATATATATATATATATATATATATATATATATATATATATATATATAAACATAAGATATTCACACATATAATATATATACATAGTAATAATAATATAATATATAATATAATATAATATAATATAATATATATATATATATATATATATATATATATATATATATATATATATATATATATATAACATATTTCTCATTCTTTTTGTTTTTTGTTATATAACATATTGGCAATTGCTTCAGTTTTAGATCCAAGGTACAAGATAGACATGTTAGAATATTATTTTTATAAATTGTATGGTAATGATTTTGATCTGAAACTTAGTAGGATTCGTCAAATGTGCTATGATTTGGTTTTGGAATATCAATCAAAAAAGAATGAAACTTCTTCTTATAGAGCTACATCATTGGAGTTGGGAAAGGATGTTGATAAAAGGATGCGAATGAATTTTTAGAGTTTATGGCAAAAAAGAAAAAATCTAGAACTACAGTTATGAAAACAAAGTTGGATTATTACTTGGAAGAAGATAATTTGCCGGTTACACAAGAATTTGATATCCTATCATGGTGGAAAACAAATGGGTTAAAGTTTCCAACCCTTCAAGCAATTGCAAGGGATGTTTTAGCTATTCCAATAACAACTGTAGCTTCTGAATCTGCTTTTAGTACTGGTGGTCAGATATTAACTTCTCACCGTAGTCGACTTCATCATATTACTATAGAGGCTTTGATGTGTACAAGAAGTTGGATATGGAACTCAAACCATCTAGGTAAGTTACTCAAATTTATTAATATTTTTTGTTAGTATTTTTTGTGGATTCTCATCTAATATTCTACATTTGGTGTTTGTAGGTGTTAAAAAATTAAAAGGAAAAGATGTTCTCATGAGTGAAAATGAATCTGATGAAGAAGGTACATTATATTCTAGTAATTAAAATTTTCAATTTCAATTATTATATCATATCTAATTTTTCATTTTTTTTCTATGTGTAGGTGGATCGAATGCAAATGAAACCACTGATCATTTGTAAAATTAATAAATATTTTGGTTATTATAAAATTTTAGTAATGTGTAATTTTTTAGCTTTTATATAATTATTTGAATTTTATTTAGTTGTTATTTGATACTTTAATTTGAGATTTATACTATTATAATATTTTTCTTAATATTTGACATCATGAAAATCAAAAAGAGTATATTATTTTAATATTGAATATTTTGATAGTATCATGATTCCGTTGGTGTGATTTTTAAATTTTTTTTATAAAAAATATTTAATTGATATATGGAACAATAAAAAAATGGGTATGGGTATGGGTATAAGAAAATACCCGTTACCCGGTGGGGATGGGGATGGGTCAAAAGTTGTATACCCGTTGGGTTTGGGGATGGGGATGGGGATGAATTTTTATTATGGGGATGGGGATGGGATCATGATACCCGTACCCGCCCCGCCCCGTTGCCATCCCTAACTCTAGTAGCGTTGATTCTTCAAAAAAGATGGGAGCTGATTCAAAATTTTAGAAGAGGAAGGAAAGTTTTTAGAGAAAAAAAAGAATTTTTTGAAAAAATTAATTTTTTGGGGTCTCACAATTAATAATATAAAATTTAATTTATTTAAATGATAAAGATAAGTATTTTGAAATAGAAATGTACAAAATTATACCTGTACTTTAAAAAAGAAAAAGATAAACTTTTATGACATAAACCACAAAGTGAGAAAAATGAAAATTGATAAAATCATGATTTCTAATGACGAAAATTATATTATTTTAAATAATAATTAGCATTTATACTAATCATCATACTTAAATAATAACTAAACCAATAAGATTTAAATTAACCTTCCCTACTAACTCAAACTAAAGTGTAAATTAGTATTGTCAAAGTAAAACAAAAAAGTATCAAGCAAGAGGAGAATGTTTCAATTAATACAATAATATTTACATAATTAATCGAATGATAATAAATATCTTAAACTACAACAAAATAAAAAACTAAACCTTGACTTAACATGGCTGATAATGGAGAACTCTAAGTATTTACTACTAATTTTATTACTCTCATTTATTATTGCATTAACTATGATGATTCCTATACATTGACTTAAATTTTGGAGTTTCACCAACTTACAAATATTTGTTAAGTATTTTAAAATAACTTATTTTAAAAATTTCTAACTCATACATTTTTAGCTGCTGCTATAGCTTGTACTTTTTTATCTTTCGTTACAACCCATTAAATTATTTGACTATACTTTCTTCTTATCTTTATTTTCCCTTTAAGCATTGTTATTTAATTCCATCTTATATAGAGAATTAATGATTGTATTATTTTTAGTATTTGTTAAATTATTTTTTATTTTTTTATGAATCAAATAAAGAAAGAGTTAACATTATAAAAATTCAAAGTATATATCAAAATTATACATGGAAAAGAATGAAAAGAAAAAACAAATTATGCAAGAGTAATTTAAATTAAAAAATTAAAAATTAAATTTATGAAAAAAAAAAAATTAAATATACTCAATATTTATTAAACCAACTCATTTAAATAAAATGACATATCTATCCAAACAAAAAATATATATAAACAATTGTTTAAAAATTAAACAGAAATGCTAAAAAGTTCAAGGAAAAAATAATTATTTTAAAAATTTTAAAATTACAATGACCTAACAATATATTTTATTTATAAATTATAAAATTTATTTATATAACTATATATTTTTTATTTCTTAACTTGTTTATCAGTTAATTTACTAAACACTTTTAATAAATTTATTAACTTAAAAAATTATTAATGAGAATCTAGCTTAAATTTATTATCCTTATATTTTGGTATTTTATTTGTTTTTCATATTAAAAATAATACAATAATAATAACAATAGTTTTATCAATTCAAATCATTTACTTTATTTTATTTAAATTAGTCATCCACAATCTATTGCTACGTATTTATAATAATTCCATCCTTTTTCAATAATAACTCACATTTATTTTAATATAATTTATGTTAATTAAATTTTATTTTAAATTATTTTTTATCAAAGACAAAATTATAATCATATAATTTTATTAAAGTCATAGTGCGACACTCAATTTCTGTAGACGATCAAGATGTAACATCTTGTTTTTTATTCTTCCATGATATAAAGTAGAATCAGCCAAAGGAATATCATCAGATGGGGAATATCGGACACTTGTATTAAGAGGAGTATCAATAATCTTGTTGTTAGTAAGCCAAGCACGCTCAAATAGATTAGCAATATACTTGGATTGAGACAAAAGATAACCTTTAGGAGAAGAAGCAACCTCAATACACAAAATGTAACGCAGTACACCCAAATCTTTCATAGCAAAACGATGGGATAATACAGTTTTTAAAGATACATGGTATCAAGAGTCCTAAACGATCTATGATTGAGAATGTATGATTGCAGTAGTTCCTTTTTCCTAAGTCGTAAGCTCCTTTTTTCTAAGCCATATGCCCTAAGCCTCTTTCTCAGATTTTATGATTGAGAATAGATTCTTGCAATCGTTCCTCTTTCCTAAGTCCTAAGCCTTAAGCCCTATACGTCTTTCGCAAATTTTATGATTGAGAAGGGATTCTTACAGTAGTTCCTTTTTCCTAGGCCATAAGTCCTAAGCATTTTTCACAATTTATCAGGTTTCACTTGATTGCAATTTTGTTGTTTGCTTTGAGGCATTTTTGGAGGTTTTGCACCATGTTCTTTATGCCATTTTAAGGTATTTGCAATTCTCTAATATTGGCTTTGTATTTTGTTTTGTTTGTTGCTTACGTTGTGTAGTTCACACTTTTGTTTTGTATTCAATTTGTTATGGCGACTTGTAAAGATGATTCTCTTTAGTCTATTAGTGTGCAATTGGATGATAAAAATTATTCCAACTGGAGTTATGTTTTGAAAATCTTTCTTCGTGGAAAGTCCATGTGGGATTATATTTCAGGTGCTAAGGCAAAATTGATTGACACCAAAGGTGATGATTATGCTACTGCTTTAAAGGTATGAGAAGTTGACAACTGTAAAATTATCACTTGAGTCAATAATTTTGTCACACACTCGATTGACGCTCAATTGACACATTATATTACTGCAAAGGACGTATGAGATCACTTATTACTAGCAGAGGAAATTAAACTTACTTCCCAACCACAGGCCAACATAGCCTCGCAATCTCCAGGTACATCATCACCAAATATATCCTCTGACAAATGGATCATTAACTCATGTGCCAAATCATATGCCACATCATTTGCCTTCTTTTGTTTTGTTATCACTTAACTTATCCATGTCAATTTCAACTGCTAACGATGATTTAATTCCCTTATTTGGTATTGGTACCATTGTCACACCATCTCCTTTGTCTTTATCTGATGTTTACTACATACTTTGTGATTCTAGATTTAATGTGTGTTTCTCTCCATTTGAATGCTATGTACATGATCGCACATATCAGAAGGTGATTGAGATAGGTCGTAGGCAATGTGAACTCTATGTCTTGAATCAGTTCAAGGAATCAATAGTTGTAGCCTCTAGTGTGAATTTATCTTCGTTTCGTTTGTCTTCTTCTTCCTCATCTTTTTATTTGTGGCATTCTCGTTTGGGTCATGTTTCTGCATCTCGTTTAAAGTTTTTGGTGTCTACAAGAGTCATGGGTTTGGACAATCATGATATTTCTTATTGTAGTGATTGTAAACTGGCAAATTTTTTCGTTTTACCTTTTAATAAAAGTATTTCTTCTTCTCTTGCTCCTTTCGATCTTGTGCATTCTGATGTGTGGGACCTTCTCCTGTATCCACCAAAGGAGGTTTTAGATATTATGTCTCTTTCATTAATGATTTTACTCGTTTTACTTGGATCTATCTTCTATCTTATGAAATGTTGGTCTGATTTTCTCACAATTTAAAAAAAAATTAATGCTCTTGTAAAGACCCAACGCTCTGATACCATGTAGAAAACAAAGAAATATAGAAAGAAGGGAATGATATATTATGTATAAAATGTTACAAGAGCTCTAACATATATACACATAAAACTAATCCTAAGAGCCAGAAGTAAATGAATTTAAAACATGGACCTATGCTAAAACACATCACTCCTTCACTTTCACATCTTTTCTCTAATTTCTATTCATTTTTCATTATCTTTCCTTTCATCTAAACAACTTTAATTTCACCTCTCTTTTTTTTCCTAAAATCTACTCCCCGAAATTCATATTTAAATCGAAACACATGGTTAGAATAGTTTTGTTAGATCATGGAATACTATTACCACTTTGGTTAATTTATACTGACCCGTGACTATGTGTCAGACAAAAGGATGGCAATGATATGTTATGTTTGCAGAAGCAAAGGGACAAAACATTGAAAGGGGATATTAATGATATACTTGCATTTTAAACTGTTATCACATCATCTTTATTAAACATGTAAATACAGACTATGCATTTGTGTAAAGTATATAGAGCTGGTCACAGTACACGTGAATAGAAACATGAATACCAACATGGCAACACAGAATGACAAAATTGGCATAATCCTGCGTCTTGTTAGAGATTTGATATTAGGTCTGTGCTTATATAACAAATGACAAAAAAAAAAAAAGAACATTAATTATTTACGTGGTGGTGATGTTTTCTCTTTCTGACATAGTTGTGTTCTTAAAGTGAGATGTGGATGAAAAGAAAATAACTGGAAATGCATGTGCATGTGGAAGTTGAAGCAGAAGCAGAAGCAGCCAACAGCAACAACTCATGCATATACACCAAAACTTTGTGATTGGTACTTCTACACTCCCTCAGTCCATGAAACACCCTCTTATTTTGTTCCATTCACAATCTTTTGGGTCTCTCATATATCACCTCATATAAATAGTATCTTCATATACATTACTCAATATGATATAATTTAAATTGAAATGTAAACTGTGGAATTCAGACTCAAAATTATTAATTTAACTGAAAATAAAAACCTGTTAATCCTTGTTTTCCTTCACATGCATTGCTTCCTTCCTTCTCGTTTCTTAGTTCTGAGCTTGATTGTTTCATTTCTTTTGTTCTCACAAACCTTTTAGTTACATGCATGTTATTCCTTGAGCTTGAACTTTTGTTAAAGTCCATGGAAATAGTTATAGCTGAAGTTCAATTTTGAATGATATTATAGTTAATTAAATATGAAAATATTATCAAAACAATTAAGTTTGTAATAAATTATTATTTTAATAAAAAAATATTATTATATATACAAGTCTATCCACGTGATTTATGATTTAAGTTAGAATAACCTTTAAAAATTATTACTTAAATAAAAATAAATTTATTTTATCTTTATCCATTTAGTCCGATGCCCAGATAGGTCAAGTCCATATTCAATAATTGGATGGCCAGTTTATTATCATAATATATAGCATATACTATTATCAAGACAATTGTCAACTTTAAGACTGTCTGTTTCGTATTTGCATGATAGTTCTTTTTAAGAATTTGCAGTATAAGTCATTCTCAAAATTATTAGGGAATGGTCAATAAATTTTAAAATGAATATAGAGACAAAAATAGTATATATATATATATATATATATATATCCCCGTTTTTATACATATTCTTATTTTAAATTAATACAACACTTTTTTTACCAGGTAATCTAACAAATTTATGTTCTGCATTCTTTTTGGTAGTTAATTTTATTATGTTTGCAAAAGAATATTTCATTATTGTTAGGTCGTACTTGGTATCAAAGTCGATGATTAAAATCGGCTTAGACGAGTGCAGGTTACTGTATCGAAAGTTTTTCTCGTAAGGATTCCAGGTAAACATGTCCCGTTAAGGTGAACGGCACTACAAAAAAGATACTCGTGGTTGTTTGATTTCTTTTATAATTTATGTAATTAAAAAATTTGAAACTTTTTAAATTATGTATAGTATTTAAACTTTTTAAATTATGTATAATATTTAAACTTTTTTAAATTATGTGTATCAAGAATCAAAGAAAATTAAATTTAATCTTTTTTAATTTGATTTATAAATCATAATATTAAATATTAATTGATAAAAAATTTTGAAATCAAATATAATAAAAAATAAAAAAATTTATTAAGATATTTTTTATTTGTTTCCTGAGTTTTTCACATATTGTTCTCATATTTTACTTTTACTAATTTTTTTCAAAGAGAAAAATAATCGTTGTCTCTACTCTTATTTCTTATATGTTCTCTTCCATTCTTGAAAAAAAATACTTTTTTTGTCTTACATAATAGTAAAATATTAATTTAATAATTAAAATTACTTTTTATCTAACATACTTTTTGTATATTCATTTTTACGAATATATAAGAAAAAATATTGTACTACCTGTTTTTTCATAATCGATTTTTAATTGTAGCTTGATTATCATGAATTTTTATTTTAGTATTTACATTTCAATTTATGACAAATTTTTCTTTAGTCTTTAACTTAAAAAATATATATTGGTGAAGAATAAAAGAACAAATTCATATTTTAAAAATGATAAAAAGGAAAACTGTGTGAAGATGAAAATAAGAAAAATTCAACCTTTTCATCTGAACCATGATACCACTGACTTAATTGTCCAATTATATATTTTTTTTGTAATGAAGATTATCAAAACAAGATTGCTGAACAAATATGGAAGGTGATTTTTTTACTGATAATTTGTTTATTTACATTGGAAAAGAAAGAGCTGAAAATTTTAGTTCTGGTCCAATTATTGATGAGTTCAAGAATATGAAAGAACAAATGACAATAATTATTATTTCTTTATATATTTATAGTTATCCTAAATTATGTATTCATTATCTTTGTCTTAGTAACGATAATTAAATATATAAATTTTAATTGTTTTATTTTGGCTCCTCTTAAAATATTAGTCAAGATCCAAGTGTTAGTATAAGTCTCACATTGGATAAAAATGAGAAAGTAGAGCACTATATAAGTCCCACATTAGGTTGAGATTGATGTCAATGTCTTATATGTTTGGAATCAGATCTCATTAGTATTGTATTGATTATACATTATTTTATTAAGTCAAATAGCTTTTTGACATACACTTGATTATTTTTGATATTGAATTTTTGATAATATCATATTTTATTTGATATGATTTTTATTTTATTTTGTAAAAAAATTATTTAATTAGTAATTGAAACAACATAAAAAAAATAAGTATAAATACGAACATAGTCATTAACAGTGAGCACGAGGATAAGACACAAATTTAATATTTAATGAGTAAGTAAAGAATAAAGTATTTTTACTTTAAAAATGAGACAGTCACACCTTTATTTGCTTTACCATATTATCATCCCTACTTGAAATTTCAAGAGAAGTAATGTAATAATTTACATTTTTTTTTCCATAAAGGATCCAACTTACATAGTTATACGGAAATCCAACATCATATATCATCCATGTAACCATGTAACAACTATGACATTTCATACATAGAGAAAAAATACATTATAACTCATCTACAATTATTGAGTCTACAATTGTTAAATATGATTTTATTTTATTAACTTGAACATGAAATTAAAATTTGTTTTTTTTATACATTTTATCCTTCTTCCTTGTTTTCTCTACTTATACTCTTCATTTAAAAATCCCAAAACATTAGTACGTTGAAAACGTATACATATAACTTTGGGAAGATCGTTGATGTCTCACTTTTTCCAAAAACTAAAGTACACAATTCAATGTTAAACTCCAAAAAAAAAAAGATTTTTTATCTTCTTGTTTCTTTTGTCATGAATATTTGTGAAAAGAATATTCAGCTTGAATCCAGCACCAGTACACTGTTGAGCACATGAGTGGGATGTTCACTGTCTAACAAGGAAACTTGTTATTGGAGAAAATTAATAAAGTATGCACACACATCATCGATCATCCTTGTCGTGTTGCTACTTTTTGTTTGCCTTCGATTTTATAATTGTTTCTTTGTTATCTTGCTGCTTTTGCTTACCAAGTCCGTGAATGGATAGGACAAGAAGAAGGGAGAGAAAATACTACATTATCTGCACAAAAACATGGGATTCTCTTATTAAATATTACTCTTCACTTTGGAATGAAACGTCAAATTATACATTTAAAGACAAATGAAAAAGAAAATAAACATTTTATTCAACCTCTACATACCCAAGATTCCTTCATTGAAATTCATTCCCACACAGTATAGTTCTATAATTCTGAAATAACTCATTACCACTCACATTCTATTATGGGGATTTGTACCATGACATACTGAAATGAAGTGTAGAGAATAGGGATGGCAACGGGGCGGGGCGGGTACGGGTATCATGATCCCATCCCCATCCCCATAATAAAAATTCATCCCTATCCCCATCCCCAAACCCAACGGGTATACAACTTTTGACCCATCCCCATCCCCACCGGGTAACGGGTATTTTCTTATACCCATACCCATACCCATTTTTTTATTGTTCCATATATCAATTAAATATTTTTTATAAAAAAAATTTAAAAATCACACCAACGGAATCATGATACTATCAAAATATTCAATATTAAAATAATATACTCTTTTTGATTTTCATGATGTCAAATATTAAGAAAAATATTATAATAGTATAAATCTCAAATTAAAGTATCAAATAACAACTAAATAAAATTCAAATAATTATATAAAAGCTAAAAAATTACACATTACTAAAATTTTATAATAACCAAAATATTTATTAATTTTACAAATGATCAGTGGTTTCATTTGCATTCGATCCACCTACACATAGAAAAAAAATAAAAAATTAGATATGATATAATAATTGAAATTGAAAATTTTAATTACTAGAATATAATGTACCTTCTTCATCAGATTCATTTTCACTCATGAGAACATCTTTTCCTTTTAATTTTTTAACACCTACAAACACCAAATGTAGAATATTAGATGAGAATCCACAAAAAATACTAACAAAAAATATTAATAAATTTGAGTAACTTACCTAGATGGTTTGAGTTCCATATCCAACTTCTTGTACACATCAAAGCCTCTATAGTAATATGATGAAGTCGACTACGGTGAGAAGTTAATATCTGACCACCAGTACTAAAAGCAGATTCAGAAGCTACAGTTGTTATTGGAATAGCTAAAACATCCCTTGCAATTGCTTGAAGGGTTGGAAACTTTAACCCATTTGTTTTCCACCATGATAGGATATCAAATTCTTGTGTAACCGGCAAATTATCTTCTTCCAAGTAATAATCCAACTTTGTTTTCATAACTGTAGTTCTAGATTTTTTCTTTTTTGCCATAAACTCTAAAAATTCATTCGCATCCTTTTATCAACATCCTTTCCCAACTCCAATGATGTAGCTCTATAAGAAGAAGTTTCATTCTTTTTTGATTGATATTCCAAAACCAAATCATAGCACATTTGACGAATCCTACTAAGTTTCAGATCAAAATCATTACCATACAATTTATAAAAATAATATTCTAACATGTCTATCTTGTACCTTGGATCTAAAACTGAAGCAATTGCCAATATGTTATATAACAAAAAACAAAAAGAATGAGAAATATGTTATATATATATATATATATATATATATATATATATATATATTATATTATATTATATTATATTATATATTATATTATTATTACTATGTATATATATTATATGTGTGAATATCTTATGTTTATATATATATATATATATATATATATATATATATATATATATATTTTTATAGATATATATTTATTTTAAGTATATATTATATTATATTATATAATAATATAAATATAATAATATATATTATATTATTATGTATATATATTATATGTATATGCGTAGATATTTTATGTTTTTATATATATATATATATATATATATATATATATATATATATATATATATTTCTTTTAAATTTTTATAAATTTGTAATGTTATAAATTTGTTTATAAAAGATCTCACTAGTTAAATGATTAATTTGTTTTATACGTATATATTATATATATTATATTATATTATTATGTATATATATTATATGTATATTATATTATATTATATTACATGTATATGTGTAAATATATATATATATATAAGTATATTTTATTTATATGTATATATACTATATTATATTATATTATATTATATTATATTATATTTTATGTGTAAATATATTATTTATTTATATATATTTTTTAGATTATTTAATAAATTATAAATAGTTTAGTAATTTAAGCGGGGACGGGTATTTGGGCGGGTATATATATATCCCCATCCCCAGTTGAAAATTTCGGGTATTACCCATACCCATACCCATACCCAGTCAAAGCGGGAATTCCCCGTCAAAACGGGGACGGGTTCGGGTGATACCCACGGGCACGGGTTTATTTGCCATCTCTAGTAGAGAATCTTGCGAGTTACAAAGTTTTGTATTGAATAAAACTAAAAAAATTTCATTAATATATAAAAGTGTACGAGTATTGAACCTTAAATATTTTGTTGTTGTTGTTGATGATTCCATTCTAACCCAAAAGCCATTAATAAAAATTAGATTAAGACTTACTTACATAATTTAACTTAGCTAATTTATTTAAAGTAAAATAAAACACCCTCTTGGACAGCAAATATTGAAAAGTTGCGAAGAGTGACGTGTTTACAGCTGTTAAATTCATGTCCTCACATATATATATATATATATATACATGCATATTTGTGGTTTGATGAAGACAAGAATATCTTCTCCAAATCTACATCCTTCACAAACTCAACTCATATAGTCCAAAATTAGTGAATGACATGGCTGGTAACAAGATCCTTTTCTACCAATATTCTCACAAATTTTATTAAATTAAATTTAACTTGTGTATAGTTTAAAAGATCTTTTAAACAAATTAGTATGAAAAAAAAATCAAGAATTTTTCTTTACCTAAAATATATTAGACATATATTGATTATGGTATGTGTTAAAATAAAAAATAGAAATAATAATTCAAAATGATAAAAAAACTAAGTGTCATAGTGCAGTGAATAAACTTGTGATGTGTAAATTAAGCCAAAGCAAAGAGGAATGGTTAATAAAAAAAGAGAATTTGATTTGATGATGGTGGAAGGGGCAAAACCGTTGGGAAAACTGAAAAGCCCGGGATTTTTAAACAGAAGAAATGATGAAATGTTTGGTTATAAAAGAAAACTCAGAAGAGACATTGCACTCTAATGGTGTGATTAAGCAAAAGGAACAGCAAGTGATGGAATCATTCTCGGCTTTCTTCTCTCTGTCTCTTCTTCTACCTCTTCTCCTCGGCCTCCAACTCACGCCGGTGAGTGCCAGAAAGAGTTACATAGTACACATGAAAGAGCGCCACGATCCTAGCGTGCACCCCACGCACTTTGACTGGTACACTTCCATGCTCTCTTCTTCTCCACACTCTCTCCTTTATGCCTACACCTCTGTTTACAACGGCTTTGCTGCCACGCTCGACCCTCAACAACTCCACGCGCTCCGAACTTCTGATTCGGTTTTGGGTGTATATGAAGACACGCTCTACAAGCTACACACTACACGCACCCCTGAGTTCCTGGGCCTCCAGGCCCATTCTGGGTTTTGGGAGGACCTCCACCAGGCATCACACAACGTCGTTATTGGGGTCCTTGACACTGGCGTCTGGCCAGAATCCCAAAGCTTTGATGATTCCCAAATGCCCCAAATCCCCACGCGCTGGCGGGGTACCTGCGACTCCGCACCTGACTTCGACCCTTCTCTTTGTAACAACAAACTTATCGGCGCTCGCAGTTTCTCCAAGGGCTACCAAATGGCTTCTGCTAAGTCCAGAAAGCCGAGAGACCTTGCTTCGCCCCGTGACGGTGACGGCCACGGCACGCACACAGCCTCTACGGCAGCAGGCTCCGTTGTCTCCAACGCCACGCTGCTTGGTTATGCCACCGGCACCGCACGCGGGATGGCGCCGCAGGCGCGCGTGGCGGCCTACAAAGTCTGCTGGACTGACGGCTGTTTCGCCTCCGACATTCTCGCCGGAATGGATCAGGCAATCCAGGACGGAGTGGATGTCCTCTCTCTCTCCCTTGGCGGCTCCTCCTCCGTTCCTTACTACTTCGATGCCATCGCTATTGGAGCCTTTGCGGCAGTGGAGAGAGGAATATTCGTTTCTTGTTCCGCAGGGAATACTGGACCTCGAAGCGGTTCTGTTGCTAATGTTGCTCCTTGGATCATGACCGTCGGAGCCGGCACACTGGACCGTGATTTCCCGGCGTACGCTACTCTCGGGAACGGGAAACGCTTTGCCGGCGTTTCGCTATACAGTGGTGAAGGTATGGGAGACGAACCGGTTGGTTTGGTTTATTTCAGCGACCGGTCGAACTCTTCGAGCAGCATTTGCATGCCTGGCTCACTGGACCCGGAGACAGTGCGCGGGAAGGTGGTGGTTTGTGACAGGGGGCTTAACGCGCGCGTAGAGAAGGGCACAGTTGTGCGCGACGCGGGCGGGGTGGGGATGATACTCGCGAACACAGCGATGAGCGGCGAGGGACTGGTGGCGGACAGTCACCTTGTGGCCGCCGTGGCAGTGGGGGAAAACGAGGGTGATGAGATCAGAGAGTATGCGTCGATGGATCCTAATCCAACCGCTGTTCTGAGCTTCGGTGGGACCGTGTTGAACGTGAGGCCGTCTCCTGTAGTGGCGGCTTTTAGCTCTCGCGGGCCCAATGGTGTGACGGCCCAGATACTAAAACCGGATGTTATTGGGCCTGGAGTGAACATCTTAGCAGGTTGGTCCGGTGCTGTTGGGCCATCTGGGTCCGAAGACACTCGCAAAACGCGGTTCAACATCATGTCCGGTACTTCCATGTCTTGTCCTCACATAAGTGGGTTGGCTGCGCTGTTGAAAGCAGCGCATCCAGATTGGAGTCCAAGTGCCATAAAATCTGCACTCATGACAACGGCTTATACCCACGACAACACAGAGTCTCCTCTGCGTGATGCAACGGGAGAAGAAGCCCTCTCCACGCCATGGGCCTATGGGGCCGGTCATGTGAACCCACAAAAGGCCCTATCTCCTGGCCTTGTTTATGATGCCTCCACACAGGACTACATTGCGTTTTTGTGCTCCCTCAACTACTCCCTCGACCATCTCAGACTCGTGGTTAAGCATCCTGACGCCAATTGTTCCACAAAATTTGCCGACCCGGGTGACCTTAATTATCCATCTTTCTCGGTTGTTTTCGGAACCAATAAGGTTGTACGGTACACGCGCACGTTGACCAACGTGGGGGAGGCGCCATCTGTGTATGACGTGGCCGTTAGCGCGCCGTCCTCCGTGGAGATAACGGTGAATCCTAACAGGGTTTCGTTCACAGAAGTAGGGGAACGACAAACGTACACGGTGAGTTTTGTGTCGAATAGGAGTGTTAATGATTCGGCTGCTTCTGCATTTGGTAGCATCATGTGGAGCAATGAAGAACACCAAGTTAGGAGCCCGGTTGCTTTCACATGGACATATTTTTGAGGTTTTATTGTGACTGTTCACTGTTATTATTATCATCATCTATAGCCCAACAGCAGTAGGCCATAGGGTGTAGAGTTTAAAGCAAAGAAGCTGCATGCATGACTTTACCAGTCTTTAGGCACATTGCTGTTGCCATCATCACTCATCACTCCTGACTGCACAACTTGTTGTAATAACCTATTCTACAAGCTATGGCAACAACACAGTCGTTAACCACCTCATCACTTGTTGTAAATTCCCTACTTAAGTGTTTATATGTTTTTACCAAAGCTTTAGTAATTGGAAGCATTGAAACTGAAACAGAGGTAAAGTAAAAAAGACAGAGGCCATATTTTGAGTTTTTCACTGATCCCGGGATCTGATGAACGATTTCACAAATATGGAAACAGATCACGGACAATTTTGCGCTCCTGAGCACCCATGTGCAATTGATGCATTTTTTTTTTTTTCTTCCTGTTTGGTACAGGCCTGCAGTTAAAGGTGGTGGCATGTTCTACCGCAGTACATACTACACACGGTCATTTCAAAGTTAACGCTTCCTCTGAATTACTAATTACTAGTTATTTCGAAGGGTCTTATTCCAAACGATCTCGGCCATGAATGGCTACTAATCGGTGTACCAAATGAAAAGACATTTCCTGTGTCCTGTGTCCTCTGTCAGTTATGCAGAAAAAGGTAGTTCACAGCAATCACTTATTTTCCTGCCGTGCCATTTGATTATTTAGTCGATCATCAACTTTCTGGTAGGACCACAGGGATTGAAACTTGGAGGAAAAAAATCAATAAGACAAAAAAGAAAACACTTTTTCTTTTCTGTTTTCGGAGATAAAACGCTTTATCCTTATCGTGTTTTCAGGAGGCTTACAGGGCGTTACACCATGGAATAAGAGCTCAACTACCTTTAGCTTAGTCATCAAGGTTCATTAAAACTGAGAGATTAATATTATAACAATTTTCTGCATTTAAAACAATGGAACAAACATTGATTAAGCTGATCAAAGCATGCAATCGTAATCGATAGACATTTTCTACTATTTGGGTCTTTCATTTCACTCGCGCAACATTGGAGATTGACAACAGCAAAGGGTCGAACTTATCTGACCCACGATTACAAACGGAGCTACTACATTTGCTTGGAGTATCCATATAGTGCATAATCTAACTTACAACATTTATAACCCTTTATATTTCCAAAATTTATACTCTAGCTATTATGAATGCAATTTTGATAACAAAAGCTTCAGATTTTTTTTTTCCTTTTGGAAAGAATATACTAGCAAC
Source organism: Vigna unguiculata (assembly GCF_037176805.1). Classification (NCBI taxonomy): domain Eukaryota; kingdom Viridiplantae; phylum Streptophyta; class Magnoliopsida; order Fabales; family Fabaceae; genus Vigna; species Vigna unguiculata. The sequence continues at coordinate 65,714,623 of NC_140794.1, forward strand.
ATAAACAACATGGTCTCCAACATGACTTTGTACAACAGCAACATGAGCTTACCTTCGGACAGCTTGGGCAAGAGCATGTGCAGGTGCATTTGCAACTGCAGCAAGAGGGGCAAGATGGACAAGTTGGACACCCAAAATTGCAACTACGTGGGAGAGTACAACAATTTCCAAAACCACAGCTCTCTTTACAGAAATATGATTTGGGGCAAGAGCAGCAACAGCTCCACTTTGGTAAGGAGCAGCATTTGATGGATGGAAGACAACTGCAACTGCAACTGCATGGTTTGCAGTCACAACAGCAGCGTGGCAATTTTAGTGGTAAAGATAATCCTTCACAGCAGCAACAGCAGCAGCAGATCCAAGAGAGGTTAAAACAGGGCATGCCACTGCACATAAACAGGTTACTTGTGTTATTCATGAATCATGATTACTTATCAAGTAGGCTTACTATGAAAGGCTGTGCTGCTTCGATAAATGAAATTTAACCAGCTTATCAACCATCAATCATTTTCTGATGGCAACTTCGGTTTATCTCAGCTCAGTTAGCAGAATGCATAATTCAGCTACATTCATACGAGTTTTGTTTGATGCAGAGAATAGAGAGAATACAAAATAACATGACATAATCCTAAAAATTAGGAACAACACAAGTGTGTTCGTTAAAACTAAATCAGTCTTCAGAAAGGGTGCTTGAGACTGATGTTTAACGTCTTTCTGGTCATTCATTCCTTACAACAAATAATGGAAGTTGTGGGAAAACAAACTAAACAGTATTGCATCAGATAGATATCAAGAAATGCAAAAGTCCTACTAATCAATTAGTATAAAAAGGCAGCTAGTATTGTACTTGATATAATCATTATATTTGTATAAAACTTGTTTTTAATCTATTTGCACTGAAACCAAACACTTCTACTGATAAGGTTGTTATCCACATAAAGTAACGGCATCAAAAAGTGGTACCAGAGCCACTTCCAGAAGCGGCATGACCGGCTGTTCTTCTTGGTTCTGCTAGAAAGAAAAGAAGGCATATAAGAATTATGATCTCTTTGAAACAGTAACAAATGATGAAAATGATGAGGGCAGTTCTTACGTTGGTAACAGAGGATCTGCGTTTGCCATCACATAATCAGCAACCCTGCAATATTGTGGCATTCAATCAGCTATGATAATTGAAACATCATCCTGAGAAATTTCTCAAGTTTCATAATCTAAATGACATTCAAGCAACTCCACAAGCAAACATACTCTTTGCAGCATCTTGAAGCTGGTTGAAGGCCCTCAACAGATTTCAATTCTTCCTGCTAGATGCAAGATTTTTGTCAGTAAATTGATTTTTATCACCAAAAGATGCCATAAAGAAACTGCACAAAATCAACCGAAGTTGGCAGGTTTGACTGTACACTCATGGTGTCATAATGTTACAAGTTGCTAATACTATTCTAACACCACATCTAACCACTGAGAGGGGAAGGGGGACAAATAATTACACAAAAATGCTTTGAAACCACCCATTTCATCTTTCATTATTGTTTCCCAACAATCAATCAGCATCCACAGCCAAAAGATTCCACTAGCCAAAACAGCATTTTTGTGTAAATTGGTAAGGTTAGCTACACCTCACATTAGCCACAGTAAAGGAGGAAAATTATTGATCAAACCGTTAGAAAACCTCGAAGGCAGAACATCACTGAAAGAGGCAATGAATTTGTGAAAAGATTCAAAACCTTCTCTCATTCTTTTAAAGAAAAAGTCACATTCACAGATAACCTAACTAAAACCAGTTCCCGAACCCTGGCAGAGATCATCACATTAATTACTCTGTTTCATGCTCAAAGCAATCACAGAAATGCCATGCCAATTTGTCACCACGGATCGTTGCGAAAGACATGTCACATTACATTACACTCCCCCCATTTGACATTCTCAAAAACTGAAGAGTGAAGTTAGAGAAGAAGGGTGTAAGAGAGGGGACTGAAATTTTGAAAGGAAGCAAAAACTGAAAAACCCACCTCGAGAAAAGTGATTTCCCTCTCGAGCATGTGAACCCTGGCTGTCTCACGGCGCTTCCCATACAAATCTGGGTACTCCGGCGGGGATTTGGGGGAGGGAGGTGGCAGAGAGGGGACGGAAGAAGAACGCAGGGTGGGAGTGGTGGCCATGGAAGAGAGGGAGAGAGAGTGAGAGAGAGGAGAGAGAGGGAGAGAGAAGGTGAAATGGACAGAACAAGAAATGGCAGGAGTAGCAGGCAGTAATAGCAGAAGTCCTTGTTGATGCACTAAGGAAGGGGGCACAAGTAACAGTAATGGTAAGTGACAAAGAAGAAGCGGCAAATGAGGTTAGGTGTGAATACCATACGAAAAGACTGTGGCAGGGGCAGTAAATAGGGTCTCTGACAAGGGATAATTAAGAAACACCCAGAACCCAGAAAAATACTAATAAACTAATAATTAACCCAAAATCCAAACTTGTGTTAAGGGGTTTGAGTTGAATTGAATTTCGAAAGGAAAAAAAGCAGTAACTGAAAAGAGTGATAATGAAGGTAGAAAGAGAGTCATTATTGGAGTGGACAGAGAGGGCACGAGTGGGAGAAAGAGAAAGAGAAAGAGAAAGAAAAAAAAATTTTGAAAAAGAAGAAGAATCTGAGGAGAAGAGAAGAGAAGAGGGTGAGAATTGAGAATGCATGGTGTGGTGTGTAAGGTAATAATAATGGTAAAGGGTATTAATTATAAATAGTAAAGACGGCTGAGAGAAAGCCTGCCACTGCAAGTTTTTTGTACGAACCTATTTAGCAAAGTTGGAGGGGTGTTGATTCAGGCTTTGATTGAGATTTGAGGTTTCGTTTAGGCAAGGAAATGCAATGAGTGTGATAGTGTCACACAGTGAAAAAAAAATTGTTTTTTTTTTATTTATTTAATGTATTTGTTTTGTTTTGTGATGTGGTGGTGGTTCAGTGGAGGCAGCGAGCGAGCAGAGAGTGAGGAGTGTGGGGTGGTGTTGCAGAGACCAAGCGAAAAGCACGATGGGAATACCTCAGACCGCACGTGACCGCTGCGTAGGAAAGAGAAATCCTTCTCTTTTGGGCGCCACTCTTCCACCACACCACCAATTTGCCCTTATTTTCAGAACCTCTGTTACCCGACCCAACATGCACCACAATATTATTATTTTTTACGACTTCACTAAATTAATCACACACCCTTCATGTCCATAATTAATTCTATGTTTTTTTCAGATCCTAACCTCCCAGTATTACATTAATTGTAAACTTTCTTTGCTCAAAAACAGTTCCTCGACAGTGCTTCACTCAATAAAAAAGCAACAAACTTCTTTGTCAATGTAAAACAAAAATTCAAATTTACCAAACTTTAGATATACTTTGAAGAGATCTACCCATTTGGTTCAACGGAAATGCACAGAAAAGAACAGAACAAGAAAAAGATATAGAATCCACCTAGGATTATTTTAACCTTAAAATAGGATAAAAGTCAGATTGATGTGGTTCTGATTTCCCAAATTGCTCTCAGTTGCTAGTTTGATACTATAACACTGTATACTTGGTACCCAACTATTTGTACGGAGATGAACGTTAAAATCTGAGTCTTGCAAGTCTTGTGAGATTATTCCTTTGCATTGTTACTGTGCTTGCACAATTTAAAAGTTAAATAATTGATCATGATTCTTGTATAATTGGTTATAGGACTTCATATTTCACAAAAATTATTGTAGTAAGGACTTGTCTAATCTATAAATTATGTAGTGAAAAACAAATTCTCATGCAACATAGATTACATCATATAGACTTGCATGATAGATTATATTATATTTTATTTTATACATTCAACATATTTTATTCTATTATTAATAGTGGTCATTTATATTTCACATATCTAAATTTACACACATGAGATAATTAGTTTTCATTTTATTTAAAACAATTTATTACAATTTTTTTTTTACTTTTTAATAATTTAAATAATCTATTTTTTTTATTCTCTCTTTTTTATATTATCTGGACATTGTTTCTTTTGCTAAAAGTTAAAAAAGAAAACAGTAAATGGTAGATATTTGCTACTTATACTGAACAAATCATCTAATCCAAAATCATTGTTTTAGATAGATACTGCCTCCATATTTGGTTAAAAACACTTTCAACAGTTTATGCTAAAAGCAACATTTTTTTTCCGGCTAGCCTATACTTGCATCCTTATCATGTTTTTTACTCCATTTCTTTCAGTTTCATCTTTCTATTTATTTTGCATATTATGCAGTTTCTTTCATTCACCCATCTTGTCTCCTTCTCTTGTTTTTAGACTCTTGTTGTTCTTTTGTTTATTTGGTTATCTTCTAAAATAAACTGAAATTCAAATTTTGGATAATCTATTTTTTTGTCGTTTTCACTTGTTAAGAACATATTTTAGTTATAATTAGCCAATAATATATGGGCAAATTATATGACATTATTATTTTAGCTATGTTGTTGATGGACTTACTTTGTAATATGAATTTTATTTAAAATGTTTATTATCCACTATCAATTAGTTAGAAATAATAATAAATGTGATTTTGAATTATAATTGCTTTAAATCATAATACTAATATAAATAGTTAGTGATAAATTTACTTTAATTTTTTTTAATGAAAAAAATCTATTGACATTATTACTCCTCTCTTTTTAAATGTCTGAGTTCCTCACTGGATTTTTGGATAATTAGATTTGAAATTTATCTCAATTACAATATTGTAATTGTTGTTGGTCTAAATAATTGTTGTTCCTCACTTCTTTTTATTTGGCCATAAAGGTTTCGACTTAAATGTAAGAAGCCATCAACCCAAACAATGCAGATGATAAAAATAATGTAAGTAAACAGTCTTTAAAAAGGAATCTTGGTCATTGATTATTATTCACTGTGGTTTGTCTCATTTATAGTAAAAGTTGTAAAGTATAATCACGAATCATTAATCACATAACTAAAAGGATCAATATTTAATTAATTACACAAGGCAAGCTCTATAAGATCACCTAATCAATATGTTATGATTAAGACACATGATCTTATCCAACAAAAAAATATAACCTACATAGCCGTTTTTGTGTTTGTGGTCCAAGGTTTAGATAACTGAAAAAGGAGCCAACCGAAGGCAGCCACGTAGACAAGAATCCCGACACTAAGCGTGTGCATGAATCATACGTCACTGCTTCAACTTTACTAAAAGAAGAATGGATCAAACCCAGTAGGCTTTGACATTTTTGTGTTTACAAACAAAAATCTAAATTTCCTAGAGTAATATGCACAAATAAAAAATGATAACAAAATCATACATTACAGTGTGAAGGAAGATGAAGAAGTGAAGAAAGAAAGAGAAGAAGAGAAAGACAGTGAGAATGAAAAGAAGTGGCACACGGCATGATTGAGAGACAGAGATATTGAGCTGGGTTTACTGAAAGTGAAGGGGAATTGGCCACTCTGTTATATACTGCTATCACTATTATGTACCCATAAAAGGTATTCACTTTTTTTCTTAAATTTGAGACGTGCAAGATAGCATTAAAAACACTCATATTCCCTAAGGTGCTTGTTTCTACATCATAATCCTCATCGAGAATTCAACAATATGGTGACATAAATAAAGCCACACACTTCCATCTAACTCCACAAGCTATCACAATCCGTGACTGGTAGAGATTCTGAAAGCTACAATACAAAGAAGGAAAAGAAGGGAGAGAACTTGATCCTTTTTTCTTTTATCACCAAACTTGATCGTTTTGGTTTTTGTTTTCTTGACACGATTCGAGGAGCAAGATCCAATGACTGCGAACACAAACACGACGCCGATCGTTGGGAAACTGTACTGTTCATCGTCTCAGACGGTGCATGTGGTGAGGAAGAGGCCACACGTGGTGAATGGTGGTGGTTTTGTGGTGATGGATTCTAGTGGCCAGAGGGTTTTGTTCAGAGTCGATGGTTGTGGTGTTCGTGGCAAAAAGGGAGACTTGATCCTCAGAGAAGGAGATGGAGACGCTTTGCTTCTCATGCTTCGGAAGGTATATATTTATCATCGATTTTGTAAGAGTGAATTAAACTTAAAGTTCACGAAAATAACATCGAAAAAGTTAACTTTGATGAAATGTGCAGGGAGGCATAGTTGAGGCCTTGAGCATTTACAAGAAGTGGAAAGGTTACAGTTTAGACTACGAAGGAACACGGAAACTAGTTTTCAGCTTGAGAGAACCCAATTCTTGTTTGTTTAAGAACAAGGCAATCAGAATCTTTACGAGGAACAGAGGGTGTGATTTTAAGATCAGTGGGTATTTCCCGGACAAGTGTTGTAGCATTGTAGACTCAAAAGGCAACGAGGTAGCACAGGTATGGGTTTGTTGAGTTCAGAATATGCATAACACAGTGTATATCAGATAAAAGTAGCATTGAGTTGTTGCTTAAATGTGGTGATTCATGATCTGTTTATTAGGTGAGGGTGATGAAGGAGGTGGAGGAGTTGGTGGAAAACAAGGATTTGTATCATGTGGTGGTGAAACCTGGGATGGATCAAGCTTTTGTTTTTGGAGTCATAGCTATTCTTGATCACATTTATGGGGAATCTACCCACTGCTGAATTCAGAACTCATCACATAACCAAATTGTGATTGAAGAATTTCTGAGAAAAGAATCATCAAATAGTTTACGATTAATTTGTCTTGTATATTGCGGAGAAATGTGGCTATTAAGGCAGTTTTCCTCGTATTAGAGGAGTTTGTCTTACATTGAATTTGTCTTGTTAAATAAAAGAAACATCCTTCTTTAATTGTTTTTCTTGTTTCGGTCCTTGCAGAAAGGGAACAGCGTATTAAAAAGGTAACAATATCCTTCTGCAACTTTTTCTTAATAATTTTCCTTTTTGCTTTCTATTCAGAAAATAATGTATTCACTATTTTAAAATAAAAAAAATTATGAAATAATATTATAAGAATTTAAAAATATATGACGCGCAAATTGTTTATATATTTTTTTATACGACTGGTTTTTTTTATTGCTGGTTTATGTATGTACTTATTTTTTTGGAGTTTTGAGATGCATCCCAAAATCCATGAATTCGATTGCTTGCAGGGAAATGGGCTCCAAGCAATGTGGACCGTTACTTTAATGGCCCATGGAAAGGGCTATGCTTGATATTGTAAATATGGCTTTTACTTCCAACATCTCAACAATTTCTTTGTGCATACTCTCAAATTTTTAATTATGGGTTGCAATTATTTACAAAATTATTTGAATAGAGTTGTGGGTTAAAACTCGTAAGCCAATATAGTTTATTACGAATTCGAGTTGGGTTGGGTTAAAAAAAATTGTAAATTTCACTATGGACCAAAAATGGATTCATGCACTAAGAACCCGACTCATCCAAATTGAACAATGGTTAGTTAGGTTAGCTCACCAACCTAGTTAGGAAAAAAAATATATAAATCACACTCCTCTCTTAACTTACTCCACCTACCAAAAACATAAGTAAAATTTTCCTTTTAAAAAATGGGAGAGAGGCTCACGCGTCCATGCATGTCACCTCAGTGACTCTCTACCTTTGTCACTTATTTCATTAGTTATTTTATTTCTCTTCTTAAGGTAGTAAGGTATATTTTGATTTTATTTAGATTATGATTTAGGTTATTATTTTCTAAAATGATAAGAAACAAATTTTTAAAATATGTTTGGACTTTATTGAATTCTGGTTACATATTAAAAAAAATGTTAGATGGAAAAAAAATGTATTTTTTAAGTTAAGTGAGTCAACACGTTTAACTGATCAATCTGTAATAAATCAAGTTGAACTCAAATTTCTTGAACTCTCTAATAAATGGTAGGTTGGGTTAACTTATTATAATCCGTGATGAATTGAGTTGGATGATTCGTTTTAACACTTCTAAATATGATTCGTTGGACACTTTTAAATTTGAATGTTATTTTATGAATTCTACCACTAATTTTCTTTCCCGACCCGTATCATAAAGTTTTTCAATTTTAACACATTTTGCTAATATGTTAAATCTCTAACGGAATAATGACGTATACAAAAGTTTTAAAGTAACAACAATTCAGCTTATTAGAAATTTAACAGATTGATGAAACGTAAAAAATAAAAATAAAAAGATAGTGATATCGTTAATTATTAACAATGATTAAAAAAGAAAATTTCTTTTTATTTTTTATAATCAATATTTAGAAAAAGGAATGTTCTCAACGTCTCAATTAATTCGTCAAACTTCATTCAGATTAATTGGGAAACTTCTTATATATATTAGAAGTTTGTGTACAAATTTTATTTTATAAGCTAGACTATTTCTAGAGTTAAATTAAATTTAAATTACACTATCATGAATATATAAAAGTAGTCTGTCCTGACGAGATATTTGGAGTTATTGTATCACATTCTAAGATTTATTTTAGTCCTAAGTTGATATGTTTGAAGATTTTGACTAAAGATAGGTGTTAGACTTAAATCCTGAGTTAATGGGCAAACTAAATGACATACGTAATTGGTATGATTATTTTCCGTACAAGTCTTGGTTTTTCTATATTGCATTCAAATGTTTCCATCGGTTCTAGGACAAAATATGGTGGCCTCCACTTCAGAGATTCCACCTTTCTGATTTTGTTTTTCTTTTTTGCTTTGGGTTTAGCTTCTTCAAGAGCTTCTTTTTCCTTGACGGGATGATCCAGCACTGTTCGTGCGCTGAAAATTGGGCTTTGATGTTGATTTTACGGTGAAAATGAAGATAATGAAAGTCAAACTCTTCATCATGGTCTTTACACCTAAATGATCATCACCTAAGAATCAATTGACGTTGCCCAACATATATACCACCAAAATCAAACAAACCTATCAGATTAGATCATTATCAGTATAAATTGTGCAGCCTTTTGTCACATCAAATTTCATCCTAATACTAATTAACATGCTGTCCATTAAACAAGGGTAAATTACAAACCGGTAGATTAAATCAAACTTATTTAAGATGAATGATGTATCAAAATTATCTTAAACATATGATGAATATACCTTTATGAAAAGGTATGTTCACCTTTTGAAAACAATTTGCTAAGATTCAATTTCTTTCATGCATCAATGAGACTCAGAAAAGAGAATGTTAGAAAGTTTGTTTATGTATTATTTTAGACATACCCTTTTTTTGCTGTGAAATAAAAAACTGAACATAATGCCACTGACACTGTCCTTGTACTGTTCCTGCATATGCAAGTGTGGGCTCAAGTAATAGAGAGTGTCCAAATAAATTGACAGAAAGAAGAGTCTCTTATTTCGAAGCTCGTTAATGTTTATTGATCGTTGTGGTCAATGTAGGGTCACAGAAATCACGTAAAGGAAAACCAATGATGATTCGCACGTTTAGTTCCTGTTTAGCAGCTATGGTACGAGTAGAAAAATGGGGACAGAAGTTGGCTATGCTATTAAAAAGCTCTTCCTTATTGGATTAACTGGGCCATTTTTCCATTGAGGGTGGACATGCAGAATGCAGATTGATTTCATGACCACCATCAGAGGGTGTTAGGTAAACTACCTTTTAAACAAACTGTATAATTCAAAATCATTTCGGTGACCCATCAAATGATGGATACCATTCACTAAAACACTTCACCATTGTAGTTACAACCTATGAAACCAGAACACAATGATATTTCCGATTATTACCGGTGTATCGAACACCGGAAACGCCATTGTGTTCGGTATATCGGACACTGACATATTACATATTTATGATATATATGTCAGTAAAATGTTCAATTTAAAAGATATTTTTTTTATTTAAAATAATTTTGACATCACTTCAATATAATGTTAATAACTACAAATTTAATGATTTTTCAAAAAATTCATAAATTTATCAATTTATCACGTAGGTTTCTATTATGATTATCAAAATAAGGAAAAAATCTTATATGATCATTATTTTTCACTTTTCTTTATATTGGATAGATAGATTAAATTTATTTTTGTGTTAATTGACAATGTGTTACTTCAAAATTTAAGACTAATACATATATACATACCGTGTTCTGTGTTCTATATTTTTTCAATTTAACTTTATCTTTGTGTCTGGGTCTGTATCCAGATTTCATAGGTTCCTACCGTATCCAATAATTTTACATAAGAGATGTTTTTTAAAGATAAATAGACTTTAAAATATACACTACATCGGATACATGGTAATGTTATTCTGTAGGTTTGGGATCGGACTGTTAAGAGAGGGCGCTAATTTACGGGGTAATATGATTCTTAGAAAATACTCTTCTTCACATGAAAAACAAGTGTATTTATGTGAGTGTATATTTTTTTTCAATCTTTCTGTAGTTTGTTACCTTGTGAAGAATAATACTTTGCATTTATTATTGCCTTTGATTCTGGTTTTGAACAAACTCATCTCATCTCGATGCTTATTTGCTTCTAACATTCGTTTATCATCTGCTTTCTAGCATTAAATTAAGATAATCCTCATGCTGTCTAGGTATGTATCAAGATCTGTAACTGAGTAATTGTTGTTAGACACCACAATACGCGACCTTGTAAGTCGTTGACTCTATTAATTTTTTTAATGTACCTATATGTAGTAAAATAGCAGATGATTTTGGTATTTTACTCTAACCGAAACACGTAAACACAAACTTTGAATATGTGTTAGAGCAAAGTTAACGGGATGGAAGATACGTAAAGTGAATGAGCTCTTGTTTAAATATTTTTATCTTTTTACGTTCTTCAAGTCTTCAATAAAAACACGCAAATGGCAATAAAACGACATATAATGTAATTAATAATATTCCGATTTGTTGGATGTGTACACTGACCCCATTATGATCTTTGTCGGTTTCGGTGTATATGATGTTACAATTTGCAGAAAACTCCTGGAGAAGATGCACCCCGAAGATTCACATCAGACACAACACAACCATGATGTTCTTTGAGAATGGTGTGCTCTGATAAAAATACTAATGGCAAAGGTTTCAAGTGGATGATGGCACTGTAAAAGTTACAAAATGTTACACCCCTGAATGCATGAATTGCAAAGCAATGCAATTCGGGTATGAAAAAGGCAATGCATCACAAGGCATTCAGATAGAAACACAAGAAAAGGAACAAAAGATGAAAGATGTGCAACTTTGTGCAGTTTCACTCCACTCCAGTCCAGTGCATTTTTTCTGTGACGCAAATTCTAATCTAAACTTTTTGTAGCTTGGAAATGCTAAACTTTTCCAACAAAAGTGATGGCTCTTTCACTGTAGGGAAATTTCCCTGCACCTTCCTCCTCTGTAAATATCTCTCATGCAAAATGCCCCCGATTAAACAACTTTCCTTAATTTCTTTTTTCTTTTTATTATTATTATTATTATCATCATCAAAATGGAGGCATCACTGTTGAATGGCCATGCTGCCAATTGACACAAACAGCTAAGCACACCTGGAATTATTAGCTTGGAAAAGGTTGAAGATTCTCATATTCTTTAAGCATACAGCTATAGCCAATGAAAGAAAAAAATGGTTCCTTTTCAGGACTGCTTGAGCCTTGAGCCAGCCATCATAATCGCAACTTTGCGCTGTCTTTTTCTTCTGTTCTGATTCAAATTCAGCAGTTGCAAGACTTTTCAGCTTTATTTCCTTAAAGCAGATCTCCTTTACAACCCCAATGCCAAAATTAAACATAACAAGTTAACAGCACACGGAAATAAGTTGAACCAGAATGGAGAAACAAAAATCCTGCTCGAACATTCATCAAGTTTTATGCTCTATAGGATGTTTTATTACGAGCTTCCAGTATTATATTTCAATCAAAATTTCATTTTTACTTCAATAATCACACACCGAAACAAATGTAACTCAAATTTTCTTTTTCCAGAAAACACAGAGAAGGCAAACAGATTAGAAGAACTCTGACTTTAAGAATTTGATAATCAATCTGTATATACATTAAAGATCATAGGAAAAAGGAACTAGTACTAAAGTCATCACGGGATAAATCCCTGAACCAATCTAAACATAAAGGGCCAGTGTTAGAGCCTTTGTTATAGATTTCTAAAATCTGTCACAGTCACAGAAAAACACTTACACACAGAGGTTCCAATTCTATGCTTCATGCTTAACCTGCAACTGCAAGAGTCTAAAAACAAAAAAACAGACCTTTTAGCCGGAGATTGAAGAGAAGCAACTCTCGGATCGAATCAATTGCAGGGTTTTAACCCCGAGAGCTCCCGTAGAGTTCGATCGGAGCGGCTTGGGAGAATCGAGGCTCCGGCGGAGGAGGCGTCCCATGGCGAAGATGGGGTGCTCAGTTTCGTTGAGAACGGTGGATGATCGGAACTCTCTACAGAAAGTGATGTGGCGGTCCAGGGCTTCTTCGGTGGTGATGACACTTTCTGATCTTACCACCTCGTGTTTCACAGCCTCCACACACAGCCCACAGAGCCACCGACCCTGGTACCTCTGACGCACCCTCGAGATGTACGCAGGGGTGCATTCCTCTGTGAACCCGCACGAGTCGCATTTCACGCACTCCACTTCCACCTGAGACACAATTTTCAGTGAGGACGAACTCTGAGTCTCTGACCCTGAAATTGCCATGCCTTGTTGGTGTTGCCGGAACAGAACTTGCAAGATCACACACACCCTCTCTCTCTTAATAATGATGTGTTGAGGGAAGAAGAGAGTGAGTCAACACAGATTTGTGTTGTCCTATGCTAACAAACTAATGTTAGAAAACTGTGTCACACAAACAATAACTTATTTCTTAGTATAAATAAATACGCCTCATATTCATATATAATATCAGGCTCCTTCAAATGGATTAGACATGAGTCACTCACCACCTTTTAACTTGTCACTTTGGTGTTTTCTGTTGCCACGTGTCTCTCCAAGCATATCGCAGCATGGACAACCAGCGAGATTGTCTGGTAGTAGATCGCTCTCACTTTGTTTCATTTGGCCACATTTTTCTGATTTTTTAACCCTTTTAGTTTATCTTGTTAATCCGATAAACAGAAACTTAGAAAAATATAATGGGACTGTTACTTGTTGTAGGCCTCCAAACCTGTGCCATCTCACTCCTCTGTGTCTCGTACATTTTTGGTAATTAGGTACATATCTTTTTTTCTGGGCAAGAAATGAGTTTAATGTCCACTCTAGGAAGCATTTGACTCAATTTTGATCGAAATTCGTTTCACTTGGTCGCCAATTACAATATAGTTACTTGTACGTATATGCCAAGGAAGTTTCTTTTCTTTCGATCCGTGGTCGTGTTATTCATCGTTATTTGCTAACTTGTAGGCATTCATTGCCAATTATTTTCACATGTGAAAAACAGATTGTTGTCTTAATTTATTTTATGTCTCTTCTCGACTTATGCAGGCGTGCAATCAAACATTTCATACATATAATATAATATATGTCTCTGTGGGTGTGTTTATGGATTGATGGGTTGTGTCTTTACTATTGAAGCAGTGACTATAATTTTAATTTGGTCCTTAAGGTAGGCGTGACGTGTGATACAAAGTTAGTGCTATTAAATGTTCGAACTGAACTTGGTATGGTTATTTTTCAACTGCACCCGCCATTCTATTCTGGTTTATCCACCTGCTTTTTAAAGTGTCACGTTGTTCAATTAATGTAGATATGAGCCAGCCATCAAATTTATTAGAGAAAAACAGTTCACACCAAAATCAAGTAGCTTCCATGTGTTTAACTGTTGATTAGTAGATTCCGAGGTAGGAAAAACATGAACTGGTCAATGAATCATTGGTTGACTTTCCTCGAAACAGAACTTCATTGTATGTGGCTAAGGACCCGCCCTCCAAGTTTACTCGAGATGCACATTCACTTTTATATTTTGCTCACCAAAAGCAACCACTACTACCAAATGCATATTATATTCTCTCCATCTTTGCAATGAAGCGCTAAAAGAATATAAGGGGTTTTCATGTCATGAAACTCTCACTGACAAGAAGACATGGCATAATTCTCATTATGAGCTGGGAGTTTTCATGTTTAGACAGTTTTGTTACCTTTTATTCCTTTGAAGTTGATACTAGAGAGGTGTTTTACTTACTGTGGTTCATCTTTAAATGCGACAGTTCGTCAAACATGCCTTAAGCAAGTGGCAGATGTGGCCTTTGAAGCTTGGAAATCAGATTGCTCCTAAATGACTATCTCATTCATTGTATGAAAATGACATCGATCACAACGACTTCAAATTAGCCATGTGCAATTCTAGACTGAGGTAGACACATCGAGAAGTTGCCATCGTGATATTTAGGTGAAACTACTCCTTCTCTCTGCAGAAGACCAGGACCTGCAGAAGAGATTAGTCCACATAACGTGACAAACCAGAATACAAGTCTCCCATTGGAAGAGGTGTTTATATTTCTTATTCAATTATTCCTCAAACAGAATTGTGTCTGAAAGAAAATATGCGTGAAGAAAATAGACCTTGAACTTCCATTCACCAACAAGAGTAAGACTGTAATCGATAAGAAGGGAAGGAATCTTTTCCCATTGGGACCAGTGCTACAAATGATACATCAAAGAGTGGTGCCTTTTGAGATGCATGCATTAATATTACTTTCAAGACTTTCTGTACATGGTTGGAGACAAAATATTGAAGTAGTGTCTGTTAGTGATTTGTGAGCAACCTGCACTGGTCTCTTTCAACATGGTATTTTAGGTTGAGTCAAAATCTGGAGTTAGTGATTTCCTTGCCAGTAGGCATAAAATTGAAGGCCAATAGACCCCTGGTCCATGTGGTTGGCCCCATGACTGCAACACTCATCATATCCAGAACCAAAGGGTTCTGCTGGCAATCTGCTATGGAGTACAGATTTTTAAGGTGTCACTTGAATATTCCTATTTTGAATGCAGCCACCGACTATCAATCTCTCAAAAGGTTTGAACCAGGTTTATAGATTGTATGATGTTGTGTAATTCTTGAGAGTGCTTTTAGCATCAAACTTGGTCTCTCTCTCTCCACTACTTTCATTTTGGTGTGCTAATAATAGATGCAGTTACAAGCATGCTAACTTGGTTTCTCACTCAAGGTGTAACTTCTAACTGAAAAACTAATGTAGTTTCAACACTTCGTCTAAACGTAGTTTCTCACTACTTTTCAACAATTTATCAAACAGACAGTGTGCACAATGAAGTTCGGAGATGGGCAGACTTATTTCTTGATGATATTTTCCTGTCCTCTCTCTGTATCTGACGCCTCAAAAGGAGTGCTATTTTGTGTGTTATTCTATATTGGCAAGCAACCCATCAAGCTTCTTTTGGCTATGATGCTTCTGATGAGTCTTTCTGGTCATTTTACATCAGGTAATGAGTATGGATTATAAGCATATCTACAAAGTAAAGGGTTTATAGTAACCAAACAAGAAGATTTAAGCCAGTATAAGCATGATGTTGAATCAGTCTTCTTCAATATCATATCCATGCTTACCTTTGTGATTCTGAAGTGCTTCATTTCCAAGGATAATTAATAAATGTGCACAAAGTGGTCAATATGGAAATGGTTATGCAGGTGAATGTAGCAACTGATTGCAATGATTATCAAAAAGTTTGGTGATCATGTGGGAAGGTAATGTTTTCTATGAATTCAGTTTTTCTACTTCATTAAAAAGAAGATTGCAGTGTGCATAGAATTGGTAACTGACAGCTTCAGCTTTTCATTAATAAGGGTGTGTTCACTTTGTATCAGGCATCTTATGATATGTAAAAAGATGCATGTACTGCACCAAAAAAAAGGAGTATACTGTACTGTCCTTGATATTATAATTTTTTCTAACCCTTTTTTCCATTGTCAGATCTGGAACTAGATTTCTGTGTTGAAAGAGTTTGTAGTTTTCGAAGAAAGACAACCTTAATCAATTGGCACATCACTTAATACTACTGCTATTACTTCTCACTGTAACAGGAAAAATTAGATAATGTAAATTTAGCAGTGATATTCCATAACATACTTGTCAATTTCGTTCTACCCTCAACAAATGTGAAATGAAACTCTGTCATAATCATCTGATAATGCATTCCCTCAAAATAAATGAGAAATTTGTTATCAGAAACCATGAAGGATAAATAGCCGCATATTATCCTAAGGTTTGTGAACTTTCGCATGTAACATTTATGAGATCCAACAATAAAAATAACGCAATAGCACACAGGTGGCAAAAAATCTCACCAGATGTAGATTGGGCCAGCTGAAAGGGAGACAACGAGAAATAATGGCACATGACTCTTTCATAAAATTAATGTTATATAACAAAATTAAAATTTATTTTGAAAGATTAAATATAGTAACTCATTTCTTTATGAATGACATACACACTTTTAAATTTTATTTTTGAATTAAATAATGGAAATGCATTTTTCATAATTTTATATTATATAGTAGTCATCTTAATATATATATATATATATATATATATATATATATATATATATATATATATATTGTACCATAGTGGTCACAATTAACTGTTATAAACCAACAATCAAGCTAGCCGCTATGTTAAATATATTCGGAGTTGACCACTAACCAACACCAAGCTAGCCGCAGTGGTAAATATATTCGGAGTCGATCGCTAACTTAGGAAAATTTCCAATCCTAAAGGTCGCTTACTAATAAGTATTTGTCGAATCTAAAAGGATATCACACAATGAAACAAACATCTATATGAAAGCCATGTTTAGTAACTACACGACCTTCTCGTAGTCAATAAGGCCGCCTATTCTAACTTAGGAAAAATCAATTAAAGATATTATGAAAAAGGTGTTAAACCCAAAACCTGGGCCCAACCAGGCCCACACAAGCCCAATAAAACATTAGGTCACCAAAGAAGTAATTTAGGCCAAAACCATGGTCTAAACAAATGAAAACGAGGTTAATATTTTATAAATAAGAATGAACCCCAGCTATTAAAGGTACACATTTCATTAGTGCATAATGTGAGATTTCACTAGGAGAGCTTTGACTGACTTCATTGTTGGAGTTCTTCCTGCAGATAACCCCAAGTGTCTCACATCCAATATCAAGTGGCGAAGACATATTCAATAGAACCAAAAGTATCTATTCAAAAAGTTCGAGATTTGCAATAAAATAAAGTTCGAGTCCCATAATGATTTATTATTGTTTATGATATATATATATATATATATATATATATATATATATTATGTTTTAAAAATTAATTATTTCTATTCATGAACGTCGTCTCACAGTAATTAATATTTATTAATTATACATTGAGCTTAATTAGTTATTTCATTTTTATATTTAAGGTTTTTATTCAATTTCTTTTCTATATTTATATATCCAATTGGGTTTCTATTTTTTTTTTAAATTAATGTGTCTCTTTAATTAAATTGACATATGAAAGTGTGATGTATCAGAATTTTGCTTACTTGTTTTATGTTCCTCCACTTCTCACCACCTTCATTCTTTTTTCATTCCCTTTACCGGCGTTCACCTTCCACCATTTCTTTCCCTTTTTTCCTTCCTTCGCCACCACCCTTTTCCCTTTTTCTCATTTGTCCCTCTCTTAGGATTTCTATGATTAATGTTGTTGTCAAACTTGGGTTAGATTTACATGTGTTTGTTTGCATTGTGTTGGTTATTATCTACTTCAAATTTGGATTCGTTGGGATGCATACGAGGTGTTTGAGAAAAAAAAAAATACCATATTTAGGAGGATGGAACAATATGGGGTGGTTCTCTGTAGATGGTAGTGGGAGGTAGAGGAAGGTGGTGAAAGGTGGAGAGAGAAAAAAAAAATAAAAAATAAATAGGGAATTCTCATAGAATATAACTAAAGTTTTAAAATGTAATGTTAATGTTAATTTAGTGGAAGGATTGCATTGACATTTTTTTTAAATAAATATATAATCAAATCTTTTTGGAAAGTATATATGATTTTCAACTAATTTAATCGTTATATATTTCAATTCATATACATTAATTTTATTCACATCTTATCATCAAAATGATATAAAGAACATGTCATTCAAACATCACCATCTCAACCATGTATTTAAAAGTCACAACATGAGTTTCTAAAATAAAGAGGTATAATTTCAATGAGATATCTTTGACTTTAATGACCTTTTCCTAGTTGAAATATAATTAACTTTGTCTCTCTTGATCAAGTTATGAATTAACACTTGAGTGATGAAATTTGTCCTTTGAGCATCATTTCAATACTTAAGAAATATTTTTCAGAGAAAAGATAATGAATAATAACTTTCTTTCAATCAAGTGAAAACTTCCAAAGGAGAGAAAATTGATTTGGTTTTGTGACGTTAGACCCAATGTCAATTGAGTTAGTATTTGAAAAAGATCCTTTTAGCCTTACTTTCTTTTAAGCTAAGGTTAAGGGAGATATACTTAAGGTGGATTGAATTAGTAGGTTAAATGCTAATATAATAAATGAGTTTTATGTTAATTGAATGAATAACCTTTGAATACATCAAAAGAGACATAATGAAGGAGAGACAATTAGTAACAATAGTTAATACGAGATTTTTTAGACCAAGTAAGAAAGAAAATGAAAGAGGTCGACGATCAACTTAGAAGGACCTTCCAACCAAAGTTGAAAAAAAGGACAAACTACATCTTTAAATATCATAGTTGATCAAATTTTTATTTTTTGCTATAAAAAGTTTCTGGATATCCAAAATTTCTGAATATCCAAAAGGACATCTTGAATACCCAAACTCCTTGTAAGAGAAAACCAATCTAAATTCTTCCTCAATCAAACTATAAATTGTGGGTTTATTAGACAACTTTATCACTTGAACTACCATTATTATCATAACATTGAATGTTAACCTCATTTATGTTACATACTTGACTCACAAGCCACATACTTCGTTAAATTGATTTTCAATTGAGCTAAAATAATAAAACAATCATTTTATATAATAATGTTATATTTTATTAACCACAAAATCACATAATTTTTTTAACACTTCAAAAAAAAAACAATCAAAATAAAATTAAATAACAGTCACATTATTTAATTAGTAGAAATAGAAAACTTAAATAACATATTTTCAATTAAAAAATAAAAAAAAATGACTATCCACCTCAACAAAAAATTAATAAAAGCCTAGCTAAATATATCTAAAATGACAAAATTAAAACTTAATTGAACCTTTATTATTATTATTGTAGAATTATTTTATATAGGTTATTCAATAAAGTGAATTGGGTTATGGAGCAAGGCTACCATCACCGAATAAACGTTGATTGTCACGTGACTAAAAGTTGATTAATGAGTCCACCTAATCAATGAGTGACATAATAACATAATATATCTAACTTAATTAAGGCTAATAAAAAAATAATCCGAGTTTAAACTTAATGTCTGGCCGCGATCCCCGCTGTTCCGATTTATTAGTTATCCACAGATTCGCATTTTCCTCTCTTTTCCCAAAATTCTCATTCTCCTCATTTCTTTTTTATTTTCTTCATTCCAACATTCTGCCATTTTGGCTTCTCATTTCTTGGAGATTCAGCATCGTTGCAAATCACACTTTCCATGTTCATCCCAAACAGGTGAAATTCTCATCCTCATCTTTTACGAACTCGCCTCATTCATTGTTATTTTATTTGCGTTTCTCATAGATTGCTAGCTAGCTCTTAAACTTTTTGTTTTTTTTGGTCTTTTTATTTTAGGGTTCCTCTGTATGTTCGTAGTTCCATGTACTTGTCCTGATTTTGATGCAGCAAATTGTCCCACATAACATCAATCTTTGCTTTTCTTTTTCTATTATAGTGCCTTTGTAAATTGTGTTTCTTACAAATGTAAAGTAAGTGCATTATATGGATCGCAGTAACGTATCTGAATTTCACAATTGAGATGGCGAGTGACGCATAATAGACGGGGAAGAGAACAAGTTTTGCGGTGGGAAGTGTTAGTTTGGATCGCTTTCTTGTGTGCTATGTTGGACTAGAAGCAAATTAAATTGCATAGGGGGGAGAGATGAAAAGTGAAATATTGACAACGCAAGATTAAGATTAACCTGCCAAAGAAATAGTTACTGCTTTAGACTATTTGTATTGTTAGCAGTTTGTTAGGATTTGCTAACATCGTGGACATGCTTTTAGTGTCTAGTCTATGTGATGTGTTGACTGAAAGTAGTTATTTTGTTCTCTCTTGTTAGAACATTGTTTTGGATATTTCTGCCATAGATTCTAGGCCACTGATGAGTTTCAGCTCATTTTCAAAACTGAGAGTTTGTCCTTATCTTTTTCACTTCCTTTTTATTTGTAATTTAATGGTTATGCAGGATGAAGGTAGGCTTTAATGGATTAAGGGGTAAAGAAATTTCACTTATTTCTATTGTTCTCATGTCTGCAACTATCATTTTTTGGTCATGGGAGAAAATGCCTGGTCTTAATACCTTTCTTCCTCCTGAAACACCACCTCTGCAGTTCTCTTCAGGTTTACTTCCATTTATATAACTGTTATTTTTGAGAAATACTTTTACTCATATTATACCCTGTCGATGTGAAAAAAATATAAATATTTATTAGGTAAAGGTGTGTGACTTGTTAATGTTTCTTAAACATTAATATTTTCCAGACCAAACAATTATCAGGCTTTGATTTTGTACCTAGGATTTGAAGGTCCATACTAAATAGAGCCCTTTGCATTGTTTGATCTCAGTACTGATTTTTGGAAGGCTTGTTTTACATGTGTGCAGATCATTTAGTTACTACTCATTCAGTCGAGGTGCTATCACCAGATCTTCGTTTGGGTGAAGATGACTCATTGTTGGCAAAGACTAAGGCCACCAATGAGTACAAAGAAGAACTCCATCTGGAGGGAGTATCACAGACTATTCCTTCAGAAATCTCTTCAGGGAAGAACAATGGTGAAGATGGCTCACCATTACTGCCAAAGGAAAAGACAGCTAATGAACCAGAAAATCTACATCTTGAAGGAGCATCACAAAAGATTCCTGCACAAACCTCTTATGAAGGAGAAGATGGCTCATCATTGACAAAAGAAAATACTGCAAATGAAGGAAAAAAACTGCATCTTGAGGGAGCATCACAGGTGGTTCCTGCACAAACCTCTTCTGGGAAAAGCATGAGTGAAGATGGCCCACCATTGGCAAAGGAAAAGACCACTGATGATCCAGAAAAAGTGCATCTCAAGGGAGCATCACTGATGGTTCCTGCACAAACCTCTTCTGGGAAAAGCATGGGTGAAGATGGCCAATCATTGGCAAAGGAAAAGACCACTAATGAAGCTAAGGAGGAGAAAACTTTGAAACAAGAACAGGAGCATAGAAAGGATTCTGTGACGAATTCTCCACAAACAAGCTCTTCAATCGTTGGGAAAGACAACAAATGGGAAAATTCTACAGAAAGTAAAGGTATAGGTCTTTTTGCCATTCATCTACCAACTCTTCCCTGAGTTTCTCTCCTTGGTATGAGTTGCACGAAAGTCAATATATGCTTTTAAACTCATTTTATAAAATGATATTCCTTTTCAAGAATATCTCTGGATTTTTTTAGTAACTTAGTTTATTTAATTGTTTCTAAGAAAACTTGAAACATTAGATCCATTTGTTTGGAGGTTGAATAAAATTAATTTTATGGAACTAATTTTGAACTGTTAAACACAATTAGAATTCGTGTTCAAATTATTTTCAGGTTCTGATTTTAAGTTAGAATGTGTCACGATAAGAGGAATTGGTTCTTGAGATGGGCCAAATAGGCAGGTTGGTAGAGGAAAATTGATTTTTGTTCTTCTACTTATTTTCCAATATGAGCTTCGTAATGAAGGGCATCTCCTAACTTATAAGAAACCACTTTTACTACAGAATTGTTGAAAAAAATTTATAATTATCTTGTAATTAGGTTATTGACTTCTTTTTTTCTTATTTGTAAGAGAATTACCTATTATTCTGGCAATTCTCAGTCACAACTTTGAGTATGTTGGTATAGTTATATATTATTCCTGTGAAAACGAATTTCACGTATTAGACAACCTGGCTTAAACTTTCTAAATTACTGCTCCTGTTTGCGCTATCATCCAAAAAAAAAAAAATTCTTCTGCTGGAGGGACATACCTTGTACATTTGTTAGACTAATGAACAATATTTGCAAGTATTGATAACTAATGTATCTTTCCTTGTTGACCCTTTATCCAGTCTGTAACTATGCAAGAGGAAAATGGGTCCCAGACAAAAATCGACCCTTATATTCAGGTTTTGGTTGCAAACAGTGGCTATCAACAATGTGGGCTTGTCGCTTGATGCAGCGTACCGATTTTGAATATGAGAGGCTTCGATGGCAACCCAAGGATTGTCAAATGGAGGAATTTGAAGGTTCTAAATTCTTGAGAAGGTATTTCATTCATCCATATATAGAAGTATAGGTTGAGCTTTTGTGTAATTGAGTATGATTTCGTGCTGAACATTGTGTTTTTTCAATTCCTTTTACCCTTAGATTCACTCAAAAGATATTCAGGCATAGGGTGCTCCTAGATTGCCTTTTTTTTTCACCTTTGTAGGTTTCCTCTGATTTAGAAAACAAACATCCCCGAACTTTCTCATCTACATTCAGTTTTTTACTTGCTTGTTTTTGGGTTCAACAGAGAAGAAGTCAATAAACATAAGATCAATTGATGATAATTCTTGTGCTTTCAGGATGCGAAACAAAACTCTAGCTTTTGTTGGAGACTCATTGGGGCGACAACAGTTCCAGTCTTTAATGTGCATGATCTCTGGTGGTAAGGATAAGCTTCATGTTGAGGATGTGGGGAGGGAGTATGGATTGACTATAGCTGATGGTTCTGCCCGTCCTAATGGGTGGGCATTTCGCTTCTCAAGCACTAATACGACCATCCTGTACTACTGGTCTGCAATCCTTTGTGATGTTGAACCTATTGATATAAACAACCCTAACACGGATTATGCAATGCATCTCGATCGACCACCAGCGTTCTTGCGCCAGTATCTCCACAAGTTCGATGTATTGGTTCTCAACACAGGTCACCACTGGAATCGTGGAAAGCTCAATGCTAATCGATGGGTAATGCATGTTGGTGGTGTGCCAAATACTGATAAGAAGATAGCAGTGATTTGGGGTGCCAAGAATCTTACAATCCACAGCATTGTTAGTTGGGTGAATTCACAGCTTCCAAAATATCCAGGTCTTAAAGCATTCTTTCGAACCATCTCTCCTAGGCATTTTTTTGGTGGGGACTGGAACACAGGAGGCAGTTGTGACAACACCAAACCAATGTCTGTTGGAAAAGAAATATTGGAAGAAGAGTCCAGTGATCAAGGCGCTGCACATGCAGTAAAGGGAACAGGTGTTAGACTCTTAGACATAACAGCTGTTTCTCAGCTCAGGGATGAGGCTCATATATCACGGTTCAGTATTACAGCAAAGCCTGGTGTGCAGGATTGCTTACACTGGTGTTTGCCTGGTGTTCCTGATACATGGAATGAAATACTCTTTGCTCAAATCTAGTTTGCGCACTATGGTCGAAGACTATTTGGTTGGCGTTGAAAAGGTTACGACAATTTCTTGGCTTGGAAAGGGTCATTCACTTTCAAAACCATAGTTTTTCAGAGAATGCAATCCTGGAGGTTTGCTACATGTGCTAACTGAGTTCATTCTTCAGAGAAGATTGATGAAATATCTGAGATCGTACATTGCAAAGATTTGCTATACGGCATTGCCTTAAAAATACCTCTGAATACTCAAATTTTGTGGTCTTTTGTTGTGTGACTTATTTGACATGTAAATTAGTTACTCCTTTATATGGCCAACACATATAGAGTGTTCAGTAGAAAAGAGGATCGAGAAACAGCTGCAGTATAGGATAGGATCATTCGACTGTTACTGAAAGTGAGTTCTTCATAATTTATTGTAGCCTAGATTCAAATGAAATAGAACAGGAAACACCCGTGCTCTCTATTTAAAAACGAAACAGACAGGGTGGAAGAGAATAGTGTATTATTATTAGTTTTGGATTTTTTATAATGGAGTTTCAAAGCTTATATGGCGTATATTGATACATGTCACACTGAATATAATATGCATCATTGCATGTATCTTCTGTAGTTCATTCGGGACAATATTTCTAGTGGGGTCATTGAGCGTTATAGTTACGTTGACTACACATTCATATGCTTATGGATCTACCCGACCATACCTTGCAATAATATGTTCTAGATGATTTTTGTTTGTTTTTAACAGTGTCTCTAAGAGATTCTATATCACTAAAAATTAAGATAAACTTATTGCTGTCGGATTATTAATAATAATGTCTAATGTTATATATATATATATATATATATATCGACATCTCACATCAGAAATTGGTTCTGTAAAAATTTAGTTTAAAATTTAATTTTTAAGACGGTGCGTGCATCTTCTTTATAATACAATTAAAATGATATATGTACACCTCTAATCCTTAAAATTGATTGCTGATCATGTTGCAATATGTCTCCTTCCTGGATTTATTCTGGCTTGTTAGACCCTTCCGATAAAAAAACATGAATAAATCTTAGTTGCAGTTTTTGTCATTTTGGTATCATGGATTTGAATTGTATAAAGTTTTCAGTTTCGTCGCTTTTTTGTCACATATTTAATAAGTTTTGCTACCAACATACTAAAATGATTGAATTATATTTTAATCTTTCACGATTGCGAAATGAAAGGAACTAAAAGCATAATTAAGTTATATCAGTGTATTTGTCAAGAAAATATCATTTTCCTTCTTAATGTATCATAATATAACTAAATTAATAATTCAATAAAAATTGAAAAGAGATGTTACATCTTCTTGTATATTCTTATTGTGAAAGCCCAACCATTTTTTTATTTTTAAAATTGAATTATATGTATAAAAATAAATAAATATTAAAAATATATTTAATCATATAAATACTTTTTAGCTTTTAAATGATTAATTAATGTTTTAATTGAAAAAATTAAATTAATTATTACATCTATATGTTAACTTATTATATTATAACTAATAATTTAAATTTAATTTGGAAGTATTAATGATATAAGTTATAATACTATTATATATTTACATTTTAAGAGAATATAATATAAATAATTAATTATTTAAATTATTTTTTATTTTAATTTTTAATTTTAAAAAAAATAACGGCCGAGTCAAAATAAGTTGACAAATTAAAGATTTTAACGCGACTCATCTTATTTTATGCGGGGCATAACACTTTGCCATTTTTACTTTTAAAGATGCTAAAGTTATAGCATATGTTAATCAACATTCTAAAGAATATTTTTCAAAATATTTTCGAACAATTTTAATTTAACAAGTTTTATGTCTTTCTAAGGCTTAAATATCAATATTAATAAACATAATATATAACACAAACAATGAGAATTAGGATTTAACCAACAATAATAGGATTGAGTTTCACTTTATCAAACATAGAATTCATATCCACCATGAACATCATGCGATTTAGTTATGAATATTACTCATTAAAAATATTAATACAATTTTAATTGTTTTTCTTCATAATAGCGGTCATTCATCAACGCATAGAGATACATATTAATTATCTAACTATGGCAATGTTAAAAGAGATACATAACTTAAGTTTGACTTATGAATTATTTCAAATTATTCAAAATTCACTTACTTGATAAATACTCTTTTAAACCTCGTTGTGATCCTGCCTTTCATCCCAGAATGTATCAAGTTGTGACTTTTGAAATACAAACACTTATACATTATACATAAATTATACATTAAAGTAGTCTCGATTTATTACAATAAAATTTATAACTCATGCTCAACTAATATAATCTTTAACATTTTTCAAGAATTACATATCCAAACAAATACACAAAGTATAAAAACAACACTAGCATATAAAGATAACTTTTTTTTTTTATCTAAGTTAATTAGATAAAGAAAATTACTTTTATTTTATTTTTATTAGTACCTTCTTCCAATTGTAGAAGAATGATGTTACAAAATAGAATAAGAATAAAAGTTAAATAATTATGTGTTAATATATATAACACAAATAATAACATATTTATAAATTAATACAGAGGATGACTGTGTAGTATAAAGAATTTGTATCTAACTAAATATAAATTAAATTATATAAATAAAAATAACCTGTAAGTAAAGATATATTAAATGATATAAAATGATAAAGATAAATTAAATAACATCATATATATATATATATATATATATGACATATAATTTAAATGATACAATTACAAATAAATAAATAAAATTAATGCGTAATTCAAGATAAATAAAATGATAGTTATTGTACATATATTGACTAAGTATATCTCTGTAACTAGAAGGTTAAGGACGCCTCGCTTAAACCAAAAGAATAGAAATGTGTGTCACTCTTGTAATATGGAGTTATTTAGACAAAAGGACAAATCACATAATGATTAAGGATAAGTAAGTATATTAAGAAAACTTTAAGATGACCTAATCCTACATAGTCTAGGACCAACAATCAAGACTCATCCATGTAGTATAAATAACAGTATTCACGAGGTAAGTGAAGAATCTCATTTTTATTATAACCTCACTATTTAATTACTATAGTAACTAACTTAGGTGTCAGAGTCTCTTTTTAGGCTTCCAGTCAACGTGGTCTTTGCAACTTTCATAGGAGAAGAACACTTTGATATGAGTAGTGAAGAAGACTAGTAACTTTGAGAATAAACTTTAGAGTGGACCCAAGTGTTGACCTGAAATATCTTAACCTTGACAAAGGATTTGTATCATTCTGAATATATATAAACTTAGTAGGAATAATCATAAAAAAACATAATTTCGAAAAGAAATATTTCAATTGAAAGATAAAAAGAAGAAGTATTACGACCATTATCTTTATTATATTTTTATTTGTTTACAAAATTATTACATGACTCATAATTATTATGAACATTGTAATTAAATAGTTTTTTAATAAGGATATGTCAATTTAATTAAGCATTTATATGATTTATTTTTATTAGTAAGTGTTATAAGTATTAAATTTTTGTAGTATGAAATACTCCAACATTTGGTAAGTGAAAATAAATCCCCTATAAAGATAAAGTTATTATTACAGCATAATATGATTTTGTATTCGTCCAATATGATTCTTCTTTATCGTAGAAATAAAATCACCATATTGTAACGCGTTTTTGGAAACAAATATATCTATTTAACGATGTCCAGATTGGATTGAATCAAATTAATTTAAAAAATCCACCCAAATCAAACCAAGCTACAAGCTAATTTAATATTTAGATTAAATAACATTTTAGTTCAAAATCCATCTAATTTGGTTCAACTTATCTTCATAGTTCATGTCATGACTATTATGATTCCAAATCATCTTTATATGACAAGTAACCAAGTGCTATTAATTTTTGTAATAAATTGAAAGTGATAACTATGGTTAAAGCAACTATAACATATCTTTTCAATATTATTTTAGGGCCCTCCTTTACAGCGAAATATATATTGTAAAAGTAATGCCGGAGATTGATGCATCCCAAAGTGTCGCAAGTTGACTACACCGCCCAAAGCATAATTATTTCAGATATATTTTTTTAACTTAAATGTATTATTTCTATTTTTCATTTCACGCACATTTCTCCAAACTTCAAATTATTATTTTGAATCTCCACCTTGAAGTTTTTGAGGTTACATATACCAATACTTAATAATATATATAGTAGTTAAATTATTAATTTAAAAAAATATTTTATTAATTTCATCAGCAGGGCCATACCAACGGTCAAGTTTCAGGGAATGGGGGATAAAGACAGAGGAGAGAGGTTTATTAATTGCGTCTATTAATGCAACAGTTCAGGGCACTTATTTAGAATTGACCATTATTGTCATTATAATTGCGCCATCCTAATTAAGTAGTATATAACACCAAATTATGGATCAAATAAAACAAGTAAATCAATCATAATAATAAAAATTTAATAATAATAATAATAATAATTAAACTTTAAACCAAGCCAGAAAGTAATCCGAATCAGCGTTCCATTTGCCGACAGAGAATCAGCCCACGTGGCAACCGGTGAAAGCTCACACGCAGTTCCTAACGGAAAATGGGGCTCGACACTATGAGGGGGCCCCACACTGTATTCGTGCTACTTTTTCTTTGCGATTATATGAATAAAATCGAAATGTGAATTTGCAAGATAACCGTTCTGCTTCTTCTGCACTCTTCTTTTCTTCTTCACATTCCAAACTGTCTGTTCTCTAATATTCTCCGTCATGGCGGAGGATTTCTCCAAGGCGGTCGACGACGGACTCAGGCTCTCCAAGCGTATATACTTCGGGAAGGACAGGGCGGTGGCGCCGCCGAGACCTCAGCCCTCGATGGCCCGTTCCTCCACGGCTCTTCTCCCTTCCGCGGCGATGGTATACGCGGTGATCTGCGATCCAGGAATTGTGGACAACCCCGACATCCCTAGCTACCAGCCGCACGTGCACGGAAGATGTGATCCTCCGGCGCTGATTCCGCTTCAGATGTACGCGATTGAGATGGAAGTTGACTGTCACCACGACACCGCGTTTGTCACTGTTTCTGGCACTTGGAGACTCCACTGCATCAAGGGAAGCCGCTCCTGCGATTGCCGTGTCGCCATTCCCATGGGCCTCCAGGTACTGCGGTATACAATCATGGAGGTTTATTTGGTTCAATTTTAATTTAATTTGAGTAATGAGATTTTTAATGTGTTGTAGATTTTTGTGTTCTGATATAATTTGGCTAACAGGGTTCAATTCTAGGTGTTGAGGTTAGAGTGCCTAGAAAATCGTATACTACTGAACTGGTTGTTCTGGAAGATGACAAAGGGAACCAAAACATCGCGCCACCTCAAAATGGAGGGTTTCTTGTCTCTAATATATTTACTTTAACTATACCACAGGTAATTAGGCTTAATACGTTGTTTGATTACTTGATTTGTATGGTTTAGTTTTTTTTCCCCTTGATGTGGTGCTGATTGTGATTGGATTTTCACTGTTTGTGATAGATTGATGGGGGTTCCAATTTGTCGATTAAAATTCGTTGGTCTCAGAAAATAGCGTACTCAAATGGCATGTTCTCTTTGAATGTGCCTTTTAACTTTCCTGATTTTGTCAACCCTGCGGGGAAGAAGATACCTAAAAGAGAAAAGATTCGAATTAATTTGGATGCTGTTACCGGAGGTGAGCTTCTGTGCAAGACAATAAGCCACCCAATGAAGGTTCGTGTTTTCTTTTTTTGTGGCAACGCTGTTGAGTTTTACTTGTGACGTACGTATTAATTGATTGATTGTTTGTCGGGACTGTCCAGCAAGTGAGGCGTCAGGCGGGAACTATGGACTTCGTGTATGAGTCTGATGTTCTGGCGTGGTCTAAAGTTGATTTTAGCTTTTCATACGCTGTAAGGACTCATGATTCATGACCAACTTTTTTTTTCTTAGTTTGTGAAGTTGAAAGGTTATTTTATTGGCTCACTGTCTGCATTTAGGTTTCTTCAAGTCATATGACTGGTGGTGTTATTTTGGAATCTGCATCCGCGCATGATCTTGATCAAAGAGAATTGTTCTACATGTATCTTTCTCCAGGAGATATTCGAAGTGAGAAGGTTTGTACTATAACTTCAAACTTTGTAGGTGTACTTCTGGTGTTTAATATATGTACACACACACACACTCGTGTCTTTTGTCCTTACTTCTGGTATTTTGATTTGCAGGTATTCAAAAGGGAAATAATATTCCTTATTGACATCAGTGGTAGCATGCATGGAAAGCTAATTGAAGACGCAAAAAGTGCACTGTTAGCCGCTCTCTCCAAGCTTAATCATCACGATTCATTTAATATTATAGCCTTTAACGGAGAGACTTATCTATTTTCCAAATCGATGGAATTGGCTTCCGAGGATGCTGTCGAAAGGGCTACTGAGTGGATTAACGTGAACTTCGTTGCTGGAGGTGGTACAAATATTTCACGTCCATTAAACACGGTACCTATATAAAAGACTCTTTCTCACTAATATAACTATAATGGAGACTGGTTAAACTGAACCAAGATATACGAAGTGTAATATACTTGGCAGATTAATCAGTTTTCTTTTGGAGCAAAAATAATCTTTGCAGCTTGATGCAGGGAAAACCAATTCCTTAGATTCGGTTTCATCTTTCTGTGTTTTAAGACTTGTTTTACGTATTATTATCAGTGAAATTGTTTTCTTCGTTCTATCAATTATTAGAATGCAGTTTATTTGTTTGTTTATTTATTTATGCCTTTTCTTTTCAGGCAATAGAGATGCTATCCAATGCTCAAAATTCGGTTCCAATAATTTTTCTAGTTACAGATGGAACTGTTGAAGATGAGAGACAAATTTGTGCTATGGTAAAGAACCGAATGATCAATGGAGAGTCAATATGCCCTCGAATCTACACTTTTGGCATTGGTACGATTCCTAGTATTTTTTTAGCCCTGATCAAAACTTGCTACTTGTCATAAATTTAATCATTGTGACATTGTTTTAATTTTCATGAACCCTGTTTAAGATATTGCTCGTAGTTATTCTAATTCATTGTAAGTATTGGGAAAAATTGTTCATTTTGTCACTCATCTTAAACTCGTTTAACCACAGGTTTGTTCTGCAATCATTATTTCTTGCGGACCCTTGCAACGTTTGGTAGGGGCCAATACGATGCTGCAATTGATGTTGGTATGTTCTAAATTTAACTTAAATAAATACATATCATTGGCATTATTTATCTTTTGCTTTATCTTTATATTCACAATTTTTATTCTAAAGAAGGAGAAGGGTTGTCTTAGGTCATTGACAGCCAACATTACTCATCAGTACACTTGAGTGACGGTGTTTCTCGTAAGTAACAAGTAGTATATCAGAGGAAGAATGACACGGGACAATATTTAATCTTAAATTAATGGTTTCATCAAAGACCGCCGAAATCATCAATTTGTATGCACATCATCAATACGTGCATCACAATTAAGATTGGAAGAACATTTACTAGGTAAGCTTTGGATAGATTTAGAGGGGTTTGTTGAAGGCTATTGTATCCAAGAGGAAAAGATTATCATAGGCATGCATCTAAGTTGACATGGTAGTACTTTGTAGCGAGACAAAGTGATTTTGGTTTCAGAGAAATAATGAGGAAAGGCAGATTATTCTGGGTTTCTCTATGTTTTATGATTTCAATATTTTAATTACTTAGCGAGCAGAAGAAACATCAGTTTAAGGTCACAAACTGATTTCCTTTAGGCTAGAGGTGTTAATAACAGAGTTTGTAAGCATTACAGGATGCTTCCAAAAATAATAGTGTAATGCAATGCAACATAGTTACTGATCATTGATGTTTGTTTTAAGGGACAAGTTATTAATCTAGGAATCAAATTCTGGCAGATTAAGGGAGTTAAATCTTACTGTTATGGATAAATTATTATAAAAAGGTTTTTAGGATTTACAAGGGAGTTTAGTCTCATTTTTTATGACATGCCCAAGAGGATTAGAAAGATTTTTGATAAATCATGAGATTTCTCTTGAGAGATAATAAATCTCAGTGATTGAATTTAAGTGTTTGAGCATATTGATTAAGACGAGTGTAGAGTTTTTTAATTTAAAATTACTATACTTAAGTGTCTAAAACTTAATTTTGTTTTCTGTTGTGAGAGTTGTACATAGTTTTTGTTGACTTTATATGATCATGTATGGAGAAGTATTGCGGAAGAATATAGAAAAGAAAGGTGTTACTTATATTAGAAGTGTATAAGATATGTATGATGAGTGAACTACTTTAGCCTTAAAATTTCAAGAAAAGAAAGGTGTTTACTTATAATTGAGCCGTGTAAAATATGTATGATGGGAGTGAACTACTAGCCTGATATTTTCTGGATGCGCGAGACTTATGATTTTACCAAAAGAATAGGATTACATCAAAATTCAGCCTTACGGCCTTGCATGTATTTTTGAGAAATCAAGTAAGCAACTGACTGTAATTTTATTATTGTTTGTAATAGGTCAGCGGCTCTTTTACCTTGATAAATCATACAATTACCTCATGGGTAGTTAGTTGCACCCACAAATGATATACATACTACCGTTGCATTAGCTTTGCTTATCAGTTGCATATTTATATGAGGTTGTTTTATGAAGAAGATGGATTACTTTATTTCACTAAATACATCCAACCAACTCCAATTCTTTTACCAACTTAGGTTTTGACTTTTCAGAAATGTTCTTGCTCATGAATCAATAGCTGTTGTTCCTGTTTCTTTTGTACCTTTAGAATTTCCTATACATGTCATGTTCCTTGGATTATTCACAAGCGTCGATCAATCTTTAATTTCTGCTACTTTAGCTGCGGCTGGCGATCAAAACTGTTTCATTCACCAAAAATATGCAAATAGGGACAATATTTTTATATGTCCCTCAGCACATTTCATCCTTACGTCGTTATTTAATTTAGTGTTGTATGAACAAAACAAGATTCTTTCAACTCAGTCACATGGGGTTATGTGATCTATATATTTTATAATATAATCTCATTTAGTGAAATATCATTTTTGTTCTGATATTTATTCTAAAATTATCTAATAATTGCTGATAGATCCTCAATTTTTTTATTATTTCCCAACACGGCCCATAAACTATTTAATAATACCACGGCTTAGCCCTGAAGGATTTTATAATTACATTTTAACATTGGAGTTTGAATGACTAAAGTACCCTTGCCTGGTATATTACGAAATTGTTGAAATTTAAGGGAAGTAGGTTCAATGGATAGTATGAGAGAAGGATGTTAAGGCTTGATGCATTAAAACCTAATTTGATAACGGCCCCTCTTTCTTGACTTGCCAGATTTGATTGAGCCTCGAATGCTGACACTGTTTGACAAAGCTTCATCTCTCGTTCTTGCAAATATCAAAGTGGATTCATTGGATGATCTTGGTGAACTCGAGGTAAAATTTTACAGAATACCTTGTAAGATTGGATTTGAAGAATAACATTTTGATACCTGTTTTTCACTCTTTCCCATGGTCATTACCAAAAAGTTTATATGTACAAAACCACTGTCCAAAGTTTTTCTTATTCTCATCCTTCAGTTCATGTGCCACGGCCACCCTTCAGCTTTTGAATCTGCATTACTGTCTTAATTTATGACCAGTGTTGAATTGATCACTCTGCATGATAAAATGTGCCGTTGTGCTCCATTTCATTATTATTCTTGTCGTTCCATCCTTCTTAATACTGTAGTTCCCTAATACCTACAGTGGTTATGGCGAATTCTGCTTTTACCTATGTCTTTTTAGAGTGACATTTCAAAACGAAGATTGATATGAATGCCATGGTGAATCTACATGTCCTTGCCTTTTATGACAATTTATTTTCTGTCGCAAATATGCTGAATGTCCAACTTTCCCTGAGTTTATTACTCTCATGAGATTACCTGCAATGTATGTTATAGGTATACCCTTCTCATATTCCAGATCTTTCATCAGAAGGTCCACTAATTTTATCTGGAAGATACAGGGGAAATTTTCCTAAAGCTCTTAAAGTCGAAGGTATTTTGGCTGATTTCAGTAATTTTGTAGTAGATATGAAGATACACAATGCTAAGGACATGCCTCTACAAAGGGTAAAGTAGTCTTCTGCCTGGCATACTTGAAATCCAAGTTTTATTGTATATAAATTGCGACTAACAATATCCGAGAGAGGAGGCTCTAAGTTTTGTTGGTCGGTGATGCTGAGCTATTTAGTGCTTACATGAACAACCTCTTTGAAAAATCTGTTTTTCAAATAGCAAACTAGTTCGGTCAAATTTATCATAATTGTAAGATCTGTTGAAATGGGTACATACAGAATCATGGTTTATTGGTCTTTTTTGTTTAGTATGCCTGTGAAACATAAATACATGTCAGTTTCATCTTATTCTTTCAGTCATGGTCCCAACATGTTTTGATCAGACGCTGGTTTATAATTTAATAAATTAATGTCCACAATTTTACATTTCTGTTTCATTTTATTATTATTATTATTATTATTATTATTATTATTATTATTATTATTATTATTATTATTATTATTCATTTATATTGCTCTATTTTCTTTTTAACAGGTTTGTGCTAGAGATCAAATAGAGCATATTACCGCTCAAGCATGGTTTTTGGAAAATAAACAGCTAGAACAGAAGGTATGTTAATACTGCATGCCATCACTCCACACAATGTGTAGAGGATTTTGAGTTTCTTTTATTGTTGAATAAATTTTCGTTTGCAGGTTGCAAAACTGAGCCTGCAGACGGGCTTTATCTCCGAGTATACACGAATGCTTTTACTTGAGACCGATTATCTAAAGAAAGTCAAGGAATCAAAAGAAGTATGTATCACTCACCACTCATCTTTTTCAATAAGATACTAAATAACGCTTTCATTTAAACATCCTTCGGTAATTAGATGTTTTAATATAACATTAAATATCAAAGAACTATGCCTGTTTATGATGGTTTCTTTATATTATTTTGCTATGAATTGATTTTTATTATTTTTTCATTGATCGCAAACAGACGTCAAAAAAGAGCGATGGTGGAGGGCAGAGAATGATTTTACTACCACATTTGGGTATCGGGTTTGGCAACTTAAGTGCAACTGTTGAAAATACTCCTCCCGGATATAAATCGAAATTGCCTGAAGTTCCTGAGATCTTCAAGGCGGCCACAAGTTGTTGTGAAGCGTTGTTAAGTTACTGCTGCTGCATGTGCTGCATCCAGTGCTGTTCCCGCTTAAACAACCAATGTGCAACTGCTTTGACACAACTCTGCATTGCTGTAGGATGCTTTGGCTGCGTCACTTGTTGTTCAGAGATATGCTGTTCTGGAAATGAAGGCTAGAATCTCAATTTTCTTGTATGATTTTTTTTGTATTCTACTATGTTTATATAGTTGTCAGTTGGGGAATATGTATATCAGCAGGTCATCCTTGTTATATTGTATAGTTTTTCTGATCATTGTCCTGCAAGTTTAAACTTGCAATACACAGATATCAAATCAAATTATACCATTCTATCAACAAAGAAGAAAGTTAACCATACCAACTTTTTTCACTTGCTGATCAATTCCAGTCTTGGGAATAATTTTGACAAATTATTTTTTTTAAATTCATTATGAGCATGGTAAATTATAATCAAATTAGTTTTTATTTAAATAACTGTATTGAAAAGTAATTCAAGATAGTTTTATTGAGATAAATTAAGAAAAGCAGATCAGACGATAGATTGCAGAAAAGTTTTAAAAAGCTATTGAGAAATAATAAGCTACAGACGCACATACATAAAATTATATATATATTTTTAAAAAAGCTTAAATTTACATGTTATACTTCTCAACCAATTTTAAGAGAAAACAGCCATTTTTTTTAATTAAGCTATCATCGTTAAACATGTTTATTTTTTTAAAAATGTTGTAATCAATAATTTGCACTATCTCAATTTTTTTAATTGATCGAAAAATTTTAAGTTACTACTTCTATGAGAAAGATTGTTGAAAACATCAAAAGAATAAGAGATTTTGAATATTTGCATAACATTTCTAGTTTGAACAAGTGAGTTGTTGTAAATGTTCTTACATGTGTTTATTGAAAAAGTAGTATTACTTTAATTTAATCTTTTATAAATATATTCATATACACACTACAGAAATTTCGAGAATATTTCATATAGTAGTAACTCTCCTTTTCAAACAATCAAGAACGTATCATTTTCAATGTTGTGACAAAACATGTATATGAAGTCCATCTCCACAATTTCATAAGTTCCTTACAAGTGTAGTGTGCTAGACGCATCTTTTGTTCGATACAATAGAGAAATAATTTGGATGAAAATGAGTTAGTAGAGTAAAAATATATAAAAAGTAATATAAATTTTTTAAAAAGATTTGGTTGAAAAAATATACATAAAATGATGAAAATTTGAGTATAAATAAATAAAAATTAATTTCGAAAGTCTTGCAAATCTTTAAAATTATCTGTTGTCAATTCTTATATATATATATAAAATAATCCTATATAAATCTTATGTGATCAAATTTTCTCATCTCTCAGTAAGTCTACCTTGAGGCGGCAAGAAAGATGAAAAAGAGTTTAAAAATAAAATAAAAAGAAATATTTTTGTATTTATAAAAGTCAAATTCCCCCTTTTCTTTTCAACTTTTTCTTCGACAAAACTTAAAAAAAAAATGTTACGTGATTTCATTCCTCCTAAATTTTTCACACCAATCCACATTCATTAAATATTATAACTTCTTGTTTTACGTACTTAATGAGTCAATGCCAGTGGCTGTAATAAATGGAAACATCTGCTTTTGTCCAATCCACCAATTGAACAAAATACATAACAGTTAGAACTTATACTATTTTCCCAAAACGACCCATTCTCCTTCTCTCGCTACTCGTCCTAATCCATCATCTAAGTCATCTCTGCATGATCCAAATTGTACAATTTCATTAAGGTAAAGGCGTTGCATGAAAGCAAAGAACAACTAATATCAACATTAACTCTTGCATGGGTGTAGAGGATTAAGATCAAACCTCGATGTGATTCAGCAAAAGTCCTCTCCCAATTCAACCATTGTAGATAATTGTGGACGAATATTTTACCAAAATAACTTCTAACTCCCAGCATTGCTTTGCTACTATTTTTTTACAAGTCCTTCTTCTTTATCTTCATAATCTTACCCATTCTATGATACAAGTATTTACAAGACACAAGAACTTGCATGAGAAGCCACCAACCACACACTAATATCTTTCCTATTACTGGTATCCTGCAAATAAAAAGCCCCACATATCCTACGAAACAAAATAACCATATGATTATGAAGAAAAGTAGATGAAGAACCAAGATCAAACTCCAGAAGCACGTCTTCGGAATGCGGAAAGGATCGTCCTCAACCCTTATATTCCCATACGGTGTTATCTTGAACTTAGTTATAAATCCAAACGTTGTCAATTTTCCCAAAGCTATTAATCTTCTGAACATTAATGTCTCAAATAAATACTGTGGAGAAACTGATTCATCGGTTCGAACAATACATGCCTTCATTTTGCCGTAAGATTTATTAAATCCCATGGCATCTTGCTCAATCCTCATCATTAATTCTGCCAATTCAGGATCGTAGTATCCTTCCTCCAAGGATTCCTCATAGCCAAAGCCTGAAGCTGCCTCCATGGCTGGATCCAAGCATTTCAACAAAACAATGGTTATCCTCAAGTTTTCAAACCACGTGCCTGAGCTGGAGGCTCTGTTGCTAGTCGAAAATTCCCATGAAAGTTGGTTATATTTCCTCAACACTGCTTTGTAAAATGGATCTCCCACTTTTAACTGCAACACTCCCCAAAAGCGTCGATATTTAGATCCTCCTACGTCAGTGTACTCTAGAAGAATAGGCATACCCATGTCCAACCCGTTTTCCTTCATTACTTCTACCCGTGCCCTCAACAATCTTTCTACAAATCCACCAAACAATTGCATTTCTTCAGGGTTTGAATCAGAAAAATGTTTGGGTACATTCTCCTTTATCATCTCTAAAACCTCTACTACATCGTCAACAGATTCTTCGTGTTCTTGCTTTAAACTTGCCCCGTAGACTGAAACTGAAGCTTCCTCGGTAATCTCAGCCTTCGCATTCCTCCAGGTCCTCAAAAGTACTTTTCCAGACCTGCTTGGACCTTCTTCTGACTCTATCAGAGACAGATTCATGTTAAAGATGTCTCGTGGATCAAAACTTTCCAGCATATGTTTCATTTTCTGCTTTGGACAAACTTTTGGAACCAAAAGTGATGATGGAATTAAGTTCCTAGTGGAGCTGGGAATGGGAAACCTGAACTGGATATCATCCATGTTTGTTTCTTGCTCGTACACATTAACTCCCCAATGACTCAGAATCAGGTCTGATTCGTATTGAACCTGAATGGACTTCCAATCATCTCCAAGGCTCGCGTCAAGGCCCTGCCACTC
Organism: Vigna unguiculata; assembly: GCF_037176805.1. Lineage (NCBI taxonomy): Eukaryota > Viridiplantae > Streptophyta > Magnoliopsida > Fabales > Fabaceae > Vigna > Vigna unguiculata. Next base: position 65,752,693 of record NC_140794.1, read on the forward strand.
TTCATCCCTGAACAAGACTCGCAGATCACAAAATAACACATGATCTTCTCCAACGTTGAAACAGTGGTAATCTCTACCATATATTTCTTGTCCGTCAATAAACAAGTGGAGGCTTACAGTGTGCCAGTTCACAAATCCAGTGAACGATTCTACAGCTGACTGGAACGCATGTTCAAAATCAGACAGTTTCTTTTTCGGTTCCTGGAAAACTAATGATAAAGCAACAACGGGAAACTTTCTGCGAGCCCAGAAATGTGGAATATCTTTAGTGCCAATGCAGTCAAACCATTCAGGTATTTCTCTTTTCAGCATCGGCATTACAACTTGCATTCTTTGGATCTCTTCTGAGACCTGTCACACAACGAAAGACCTCAGTGTGTTTGCATCAACATACCATTTTTATGGAATTACAGTATCTTGCATTATAAGAATAATGGTACGGTGAATGTAATTAAACCTTAGACCATAGCATGCTTGATGCCTCTGAAGTTAAGGACTGACAGTATCTTGCATCTACTTTCTGAATACTTAAGGGAAGTTCTGGAATTTCCTTAAGATTCCTGCAGAAACTCACATCAAGACTTTTCAAGTGAGAAGATCCTCTGATGATGTTTGGTAGGGCTACAAATCCGTTGTGTGATACATTTAAGTCTTCTAATTTTGGAAAAATTTCAAGAATGGCACAAAGATCTTCATATGATGGATTAGTCTCACGAAACTGAAGTGTCACTAAATTTGAACTGCCATTTGCCACTGAATGGCGACTCTCTCGGAACCTTTGAAATGATTCTCCAAGTTGAGAGCATTCATCAACTTTTAAAGTGACAAGTTTTGGAAGCAAAAAGAAGCTACTTGGCAGATTTTTAAGCTCTTTGCAAACTGACATGTCCATATGCTCAAGTCCAGTAAGGTTACCAATGGATGTCGGAATCTTTTTAATGGCAGTACTCATCATGTATATCTTTAATGGCTTATCCATTTTGTGCATTACATGTGGGAAGTGTTCAAGTCTTCTGCAAAAATTAAATGAAAGCACTTCGAGAGAGGGCAAATACATCTTTGGCACAAAACTTGTGAGCTGAGTGCACTCTGAAGCACTTAAATACACAAGGTTAGGCATAAACCCAATGGATTTATCGAACCTTGCCAGTTTATAGCATTGATCAAGTGTAAGTACCTTCAAGCTTTTAGCTCCAGACAGGTCAGGAATTTGAGTTATGAATTGACAATGGCAAAGATTGATGAATGTTAAATCCTCAAATCTCTGCGAAACAAAACATAATTAAAGTGATTAGAGCATAGTCCATTACATTAGGCTTTAAATCATGAACAGTGTTGCCACATGGTTCGGGGGGATAGAAGGAGAAAGCAAATGTGTGTACCTGAAATGGCTTTTCAAATATCAGAGAACTATGAGGTAACTTGAAGTCAACAATTCTGTGGGGATAAAAATCTGGCGGAAAAGACTTTGATGGGTACCCCTTCCAATCGATTAGCCGTAAACTATTTGGAAGATAACTAGGACCATACGAAAATATTGCATTGCGAACAATCAAAATTCTGAGGTTCTTCATCTTCTTGAAGGCTGTCATAGTCCAATAATCTATTTTTTCTTGTTTTTGGGGATAAAGCATTATTCCTTCAACTGCATAACTTCCCTGTGGAAATGCGTGTACATGAAGAGAATTAACATAGAATACATTTGCAGCTGGTAAAAACACACACACACACACAAAATACATTTGCCAAAGTACACAAACATGTAAAGGTAACTAAAAGTATAAAATGGTCAAGATTCTCACAGAGTTTTCTTTAAGTACTTCATGAACATCTTTATGAGACCATAATCTGCTGCGGTAACCAGGGTTTGATGGCGATTCCTTCCGAACAATCTCTCTACCCATGTCTTGTAGTAGATCATGCATTTCCAAGCAACCGTTTTCATCAACAGATATGAGACATTTACTAACAAATACTTGTATATCCGGGTTGAAATCACAAGCATCTAGTATCCTTTTGACATAATCCCACCTTTCCCCTTTGAAGAAACATGCAATGTCCAGGAAAATTTTCTGGTCCAAGTTGGATAGGCTTGTGTAGCTTATTTCCAGTACACCTTGAATCTCCGAATCTGGAACCTTCCTATATTTCTGTAATTCAGTCTCCCATTTTTCAGGACCCCTACCCTTCAAATTGGAGCCTATTACTCTTAAGGCCAACGGAATACCCTTTGCATATCTTACTGCAGAAGTAGAGATGCTAGCAAAGTTTTCTGCAGGACTGCTCCTATTAAAGGCATACCAACAAAAGAGTTCAAGGGATTCATGATAATTTAGCTCCTCCATTTCATATCCTTTAATTTCAACATCATGCTTATGTAGAACATCTTTATCTCTTGTTGTTATAATGATCCTGCTACCACGACCAAACCAATCATATCCTCCAGCTAATGCTTCCAATTGTTTTACAGAATCAACATCATCCACAACCAGAAGAACTCTTTTATGTCCAAGCCTGCACTTTATTTCAGAACTTCCTTTAAATGTACTGCCAATAATGGTTTCTGTCTCTTCACCCATCTCAGACAGAAGTGTCCTTTGGAGATCCTCCAGGCCCTTAATGCTTTTATTTGTTTTTTCTCTGACATTAGCCAGAAAACTTGCAGCTTCAAAATGATGCCTGATCTTGTTATACAGATCCACAGCAAATGTGGTTTTGCCAATTCCGCCAACCCCATAGATCCCCAGTATACAAACTTCATCATTTGATTCAACATCTATTAGAGATTTCACCCGTTCAAAACGAGAATCAAGTCCAACTAGGTGCTTGATTTGTAAAGGCATGGGAGGCAGTTTAGCTGAGGTATCTTTCACAATCTTCTCAATAACCTCAGTTTCATACCTGCATAGGCACGCAATACTTATGCCTATTCATTTTATAATAAACGGCAAAAGAAAGTCGTAATAGCTAATTAAAATCTTACACTGTAATTGGGAACACAGAACAGAAACTAACATAGAACTAACACAATAAAAATGTTCTACTTACCAGATTACTCCATTAATACTGGAATAAATAATACATATACTTTTTAACGTTCTTATCCAATAAAAAACAATTATGCGTGGTAAATTTGTTGACATATGAACAGAAGCAATTCATATCCCTATTAAACTAATAATAATGATATTTAATTATAGTTAGGTTGAATTACTTATTTGGTCACTTCATCTACACATCATCAATACCTTTTAGCACTTACGTGTTACGCTTTTAAATTCATTTTAATCTCTATAAGTTCGAATAGAAACGTAAACCATTTAAACAGTACAGCCAGAAAAATTAAAACAAGTAATTTTGAAGCGTAAGAAGTAGTATGTACGTGATGAGTTGATAAACAGATATAGGATCGGAACTTACATATGGTTCCTGTAGTGTATTCCGGTTAGGTCGCAAACTCTGGCCAAAGCCGATCGCCATGTTTTAACCTTCTCCGAGTCTTTTCCATATCTGCTTTCATGTTTACTCATGGCAGTTGCGTAACTGTTTTTCTGGTACCGTACATCCGAAGGTTCCACCAAATAAAAAATTGCAACGACATGCTTTCCTTTGTTTTCGTAGCAGTGAATGATCTTGGCCAGTTCGTCAAGGCACCAAGAGGAAGATGCGTAGTTTTGACAGAGCACGACCAAAGAGATTCTGGAAGCTTCGATTGCCTGAAGCAGAGAAGGACGGATTTCGTCCCCGCTCCGGAGACTCTGATCGTCTCTGAAGGCGTTGATTCCGTGACGGAGCAAAGCTCGGTAGAGATGATCGGTGAACGCGTAGCGAGTCCCGTTTTCGCCCTTGAAACTCATAAAAACATCATACGTAAAATCTCCATGATTCGCCATGAACTGATACAGAAATCAACCCTCCTCCTTCTGAACTCAACCAATGCAATGGGTTTTTGCCAGGGAAGTAGCTCAGTTCGACTTCTCATGAATTTCCAAAGTCAACCAATGCTGAAGACAATTTCTATGGGTTTAAGATACCATGTGAGAAAAGCAAGAAAAAACCACGACAAAGCTGAATGAGATTATTCTACAAAATGTCAAACATTCTATTTTTATATGGTTTTTTTCTCGATAAATATTCTTAATAATATATTTTTACCAAAAAAATTAAAATTCATGATTTCATAAACTAAAGTTGTAAGTACTTGGTTTCTTTTATTTATTTTTTTTGTTAAATTACTCTTTTGGTCACTCTATTTATCATGAAATTTCATTATAGTACTCAAGTCTTTCGTTGTCTCAATTTAATCCTCATTATCTTAAAAATGACTCAATTTGGTCATCACCGTTAACTTTGACCAAACGGTGTTAAAGTCAACGCTACGTGTCAATTTCTGGATTTTTTAATTTTTTTTAAAATTTTTAAATTTTATTTTTATTTTTGACACGTATCACTTCACAGTTGTGTATCACGTGTCAAAGTGACTAAATGTGGTCCCTATATTTGTTTTTAGTTTCAATTTAGTTCCAATTTTTGTAAAAATGAAGCAATATTGTCCTCCCTTAAATTGTTACTAAAATTATTTTTTTATAAATTTTATGGTGATATTCTTACTAAAATTAATGTTTTTATTAAATATTTCTATAAATATTTTAAATTAACTTTAAATTCTACACAAAACATTAGACTTTGATTTTGTTTTGAACTTGAAATTTAGTTCTTAAACTTATGTGTGACAAGTTATTTGATTTTTAATTTTTACTAAGTTTGTATAATATGATACACGTGATACCTTTATATATGATGACAAAATTGTTAACTTTTGAAATTAAGTTTGGGGTTTAACTTTGTTTAATAATAAAACTAAAAAAAAACTTATTTAAAAATATTTCTACAAATATTTAATAAAAACGTCAATTTTATTAAGAATATCATCATAAGTTGTATACAAAGATTAAATTGAGTCTCAATCTAAGGAGGATAATATTGCTTCATTTTTACAAAAAATGGGACTAAATTGAAACTAAAAACAAATATAGGGACCAAATTGAGTCACTTTAACACGTGGCACAAATGTGAAGTGACACGTGTCAAAAATAAAAAAATTAAAAAAAAACATAAATTGACACGTGGCGTTGACTTAACACCATCTGGTCAAAGTTAACAGTAAGGACTTTTTAAGAAAATGAGACCAAATTGAGACAACGACCAAAATGAAATTTCATGACAAATAGAGAAACTAAAAGAGTAATTTAACCTTATTTTTTCTATATCAGTGAGTGAATTTATTAAAAGGTTACAATTAAATTAAATTTATGTTTAAAGTTTAATTTATTTAATTATAGGGTTTATTTGTTTATGAATGACAAAGATACTGAATAGAAATTTGGCTGTGAGTTAATGGGACTCAAAACAGAACAATATAAAAAGTATATATAATAATTGATTTATTCTCCTAATTTTTTTTTAATTCAATTTAATTTTTTATTATTGGTTAGTTTAATTTAATATCTAATTATTTAAAAGGATTTCATTTAATTATTTCTGTTAAGTTAAAATTAACACTAAACACGTGTCAAAACATAATATTTTTAATTTTTAATTTTTAATTTTTTTTAATTTCTTCCTGCACTCCATAAGAAAAATACTCAAATAACCTTCAACATTCCACCATACCATCGTCGTCATTATTGTTGCCTGTCACCGCTGAACCGCTATCGCAGAGGAAGAAGAAGAAGAGAGAAAATGCTAAAAGAATTCATTTGAAAAAGTTTTTTCCAGAAAAATATTTCATGCATTCCGAAAACCTTCTTTCAAAATTTATTTCATATAGGAGTATTCTGAAAAAATTATTCTAAAAGATACTATATGTGTTTCAAAAAGTTTTTCTCGAAAACCTATTCCAAAAAACCGTATTTCAAAATATATTTTACACATTTCTTATTTCAAAAATCTTGTTTCCTGTTTAAGAAAAATTTGATCGGTAAATGTTCTTTTAAATATTCTGAAAATCCTGTTCCAGAAAGCTGTTCCTAATTAATAATTCGAAGGTCACTTTTACACAATAAAATGAACTCCCAAAATCCAGCCCGACCTGGCGTGACCTATATTATTGGCCAAGTTAAGAAATTTTGATATCCCAACATTAACTATATTGGCCCCCTAGCGTGACCTATATTAGGCCCACAAGTTCTTTTGGCCTACATAAAAATAAAATAAAAAAATTATAACATATCATTATTGAAAAGAAGTTTAATATTTAACATCATGCATTTTGGTCTGAAAATTACTGTCTTCCACATCTATAACATATATAATTAAAAACAAACATGACATCCATAAAAAATACAATAATTTATATCACTATAAAATCGACATACCTTAAAATATAAACTAAGCATTTCCAATAGCGTGAAACACTTCTTCAACATTTTTAGTGCAAAAGACAACACTCAAATAGTTAAAATGTGTATACAGTATACATAAAAAGAAAAAAAAAATCAGAATGTATCAAATCTTTATTGTCGGTGTATAATTTCCTTAATTTATCTTCCATTTTCTTATGACAACATACAAATTAAAAAATAAATAAAAACATAAAATGATAAGCAGATTAACCGGTTAACTTTCGGTTGCACATCATGAGTGCATGTCGAAAGAAAATCAAATTTATTTACACTTTGTATCAATATTTTTTATGATTTTCATTTAAATCATATTTTAAATGATTTTGTTTAAAGTTAAAAAAATATATGAGAATATTCATTAGTAAAAATTATAAATATTTGTTTTAATTACACACCATAAAATAACCCATCCGACAATAAGATAGATTTTATTAGAGAAAATGGTAGGAAATAGACACAGTGTTACCTGCCACAAAGAATTAAAGTAATGTAAATGACGATGAACTAAACCTTTTGAAAGACAGAGTGAGTGATTAGCCATAGAAAAAATCACGGTGCTTTGCGTCTCCATTCCCCACCTACCAAGCACGCGATAGCAAAGTTTGAAAAATTGTAATCTGATTTTGAACTTTGTGCAGATAAGGTGTTTGAAATAAAGAAAGAATCGTGAAGGGCATTGATCGGATCTGCAGAGAAAGGAGAATGAGTTTGACGGCATCAGAGATAGCGAAGAAGCTGAATCTGCAGCCTCACCCAGAAGGTGGCTTCTACGTCGAAACATTCCGAGACCATTCCGTTCATCTTTCCACCTCTCAGCTCCCGCCGGAATACAAAGTCGACCGCCCTGTCTCCACCTCCATCTACTTCCTCCTTCCCTCCGGAACCCTCTCTCGCCTCCACCGCATTCCCTGCGCCGAAACCTGGCATCATTACATCGGCGACCCTATCACCGTACGCATGCTTCTCTCTCTCTCTCTTTAACCTAATATCAATTCAATTAAATTTTTTTAACCGTTGTCCAGGTTGTGGAATTGAATGAGAAAGATGGGAGTGTGAAGTTCACTTGCCTTGGATCGGATCTCGGTGAGAATCAGATGCCGCAGTACACAGTGGCTCCCAACGTCTGGTTTGGCTCTTTTCCCACCAACGATTACACCTTCTCCACCGATGGTGTCTTCAAACCTGCTGCTCCAAGAGACGGTGAGAGGAACTACTCTCTTGTAGGATGCACCTGTGCACCTGCGTTTCAGTACCAGGACTTCGAGCTCGCTAAACCTTCTTACCTCCTCGCTCGCTTCCCCCATTTCGAGCCTCTCATCACCGCTCTCACGTTCCCCGAGTGACTCCCTCACCGCACCATTCTCACTTCCTTCATACCGTCTCTGGTAATATGTATTTTATAAATTATACTGTTTTTCAGAACCCAATAATTATGAATATATATGTATGTATGTATTCTCACTTTCATGGGAATAATTTGGAAACAGTAACTTATGTTCGTCCTTTCTGAATCTTTCTTCTGCTTACACTTTTTCTCAATTTCCTTTTGATTTTAGGTAGTAGTACAAAATATGCATGCCAGAGAAAAATTTAGAGTTCTTGTTATCAACTATTCTGTTTTTCAATCCCTTTTGTTTCTGGATTGTGCAACTAGTGCTTACTCTTCCATTCTCTTTCCAAATTGAGTCTCGATTGCGTTAGAATTTGCAAATGAGATTATACTAGATCATATAGAGGTTCCTCCATGTCTTCAAACTCTAGGAAAATGTGAGTTGTTGGTGCGTTTATCTCATCGAGCAAGAAATTGGATTATGCCTCTTTTGTCATTCTTTTTCTAGAAAGGTTATGGATATTTTCCAGATTCGTCTTCCAACCTTCCCGTACATTCCAAGTTGAACTTCCATTCTATTTGAGATATTAACCTCCATGGACAAAGTTTGTTCCTACATTTATAGCTACAGAACAGTATCTGCAGCCTGAAAATAGATACGATGATAACCAAATTAGCTGGACTATGTTGTTGATTAATTTTGTGTTGTTTATTACTTTTCACTTTCATCGCTTTAATTTGTGATGAATGTAAATTAGAGTAGATTAAATAAGGATATAATTCACAACATAATAGGTCATATTACCTTTAAAGTTTAGAAGAATAAATAGAAAACACACTTTTTCCCTAGAACTTGAATGATAATTATATCTACAAAAATACTATATTTATTAATTCTTTTGACTATTTCCTTGAATTAAGAGTAAATTCATGGAAACTTACACCGAGAATTTGTCCTGGTCTAAGTGTTCTGATGGTCTAAGTGTTCTGATGTAAGATGGTCCAAAACAAACCATGTAATTGGCTTCTCTGTACATGTTGAAAATTGCTTGATTTCTCATCAACTTTCTGCATTGTGGACTCCATCATGGAGGCTGGTTCTTTGAAAATCGGAATTTGTTGAAATCCACTCTTGCTAAACAAACATTTTCTTAAGAAGACCAGAGCATATTCATGCCAATAACACCTTTTGGATCTTCAATCCCGTTAAAATAACTTTGATATCATTAAGATATAGATTTTAAGTGATGGACACATACGGAGAAAAAATTGGTAAGATTTGAATTAAAGTGTGCATAAAAAATATAAATGAAACTTACAACTTTATAAATCCAAGACCTATCTTTTGTTTCTTATTCGCTTTAAGGTCGTGTTCATTTATGAGGATGAATCTATTTGGAGGGACGGATACAGAGATGGTATTTGCTAGTATATGACATACACAATTTGAGACTCTCAACTTTTATAATAGCCACGTATTCACAAGAATAAGTGCATCACAAAATCTTTAGAAGATGAATTATCAGTTAGGTTCGATAATAAGTGGCCTAATTAACACAATGCTTTACATATAAAACAAAGATTTAATTGTAATTTTGGTTTCTATATTAACTGAATATGTAATTTTGATCATTATTTTATTTTAAATTTTAGTGCTTTAATTTTTAATTATTAGTCTCTGGATTTTTTTCTACGCAATTTTTATTCCTTAACTTTTGGTTATCTTAATTTTATTTAACTTTCAATTTTGAAAATATATTGAATCAGAACGAGTTACAATGATAACAAGTCTTTAGATTCAGTCGTGTTCTCCAATCTCACAGTATCATGTTCAAAGTAATAAAAAGATTATAGACAATTAAACTAAAAAAAAAGATATGATAATTAAAAGTAAAAGAAAAAAAAATGTTTTTGAAGAAATTCAAAGAACCAAATTTATAAATAAGGTACAAACTTAAAAACAAATATTATATACTTTGTAAACTATAAGAACAGAAATTACTATTAAACTTAAAATAAAGTAGTTTTTCACATTAAATCAGCCTATAAATTTATTGGATTAGATATGCAAGCTTATTTCTCATCTGAATCTTCCTTTCTTGAAAACAATCACCTGATGTTGACCAATTATAAATTATAAATTGTTATGAATTAATGGTCGTCCATTGATTTATACAATTACTCATATGATTGATAATCATATTATTCATTACTCTTTATGATGTAATATTTTGTATTTACTATTTGATTTTATATCCTTTCTGGGTTACCATATTGTACCTATAAATAGGACTCGTCCTATCAGTAATTAGACACACATAAAACCAGAAGTTGCTCCCTACTCTCTCATTCTCTATTCTTCCTCTCCTTTGTCTCTCTTATTACCTTTATTTTATAACACGTTATCAGCACGAGGGTTATCCAACTGAGCGTGAAGGCATATTTTTTTTTCTTTCTCCCTAAGAACAACGCTCTATATTCCTTAATCGATTATTTGATAATTGTTTGATTTATTTTTCTCTGTCATATTATTATTATTATTATTATTATTTGATTTTAATAATTTCATACATGAAATTTGATTATATTAATATTTTATGTGCTAGTTCTAAAACATGTCAAATCTTGCAAAGCTTGAATTTGCGGCCCTTGATATTTCGGGGGACAATTATTTATCATGGATTTTAGATGCTGAGATTCATCTAGATGCAATGGGTCTGGGTGATGCTATTAAAGAAGGAAATAAAGCATCTGAACAAGATAAAGCTAAAGCTATGATTTTCCTTCGTCGCCATCTTCATGAAGGGTTGAAAATTGAATACCTTACTATAAAAGACCCTTCTGTACTATGGAAAAATTTAAAAGAAAGATATGACCATCAAAAGACCGTGATTTTGCCAAAAGCTCGTTATGATTGGATGCATTTACGGTTGCAAGATTTTAAAACTGTAAGTGAATATAATTCTGCAATGTTTAGAATTACTTCTCAATTGACTCTATGTGGAGAAAGAATTACTGATGAAGATATGTTGGAAAAAACATTCTCAACTTTTCATGCAACTAATTTGCTTTTGCAACAACAGTATCGTGAAAAAGGTTTTCACAAGTATTCTGAATTGATTTCATGCCTTCTTGTGGCTGAACAAAATAATGAGCTCTTGATGAAAAATCATGAGGCCCGACCAACTGGTTCTGCTCCATTCCCAGAAGTGAATGCAGCAACATCTGATCCATATAATCATGGACGAGGTCAAGACCATAATAATAATCGTGGTCGTAATTTTGGCCGTGGTCGTAGCCATGGTCGTGGTCGTGGTCGTGCTATTAATCATGGTCGTGGACATGGTTATAAAGGAAATTTCAAAGAGAAACTTCATCAACAGAAGTGGAACAAGAATGCGAAAAAGGAAAAAGAAAGGGGTGAAAATAATGGCAAAAAGGCTGAAAATATATGTTACCGTTGTGGTAGTAAAGGTCATTGGACCCGTGCCTGTTATACACCAAAGCATCTTGTTGAACTCTACCAAGAATCACTTAAAAAGAAGAATGTAGAAACACACTTTGCTTATGAAGATGGTGATTCTGATTATGGTCATATGGATACTACTCATCTTGATATTGGTGATTTCTTTTCTAAACCCGATGGAAGCATTGATCACCTTATTGGTGATGGGAGTGTTAGAAAATAATTTTATTTTATGATTAATTTTTAAGACAATGTTTTATATTTAATTCATGTTGCTTTTATATGTACAAGTTTTTATGTTTTTATGAATAAAATCCTCTATTTTATTTTATTTTTTTTTTTCTTTCTCTCCTCTTACAAAGTAATCTCTAATATTGATATTTATGTTTATATGAAGAATGAATATTGGCATTAACACCAATGATGAGGATCTGTGCCTTGCTGATAGTGCAACAACTCATACAATTCTCAAGAGTAATAAATTTTTCTCTACTTTGGTAATGCGAGAAGTCAATGTTAGTACTATTTCTGGTACTACAAATATAATTGAAGGCTCTGGAAGAGCTACAGTACTTCTGCCAAGAGGTACAAGATTGCATATTAAAAATGCATTTTATTCTCCTAAGTCCAATAGAAACTTATTAAGTTTCAAGGATATTCGTCTAAATGGATATCATATTGAGACAAATAATGAAGGAGATGTTGAATATCTTTATATCACTCAAATTGAGTCAAATAAAAAATGTGTATTGGAGAAATTATCAGCCTTCTCTTATGGCTTGTACTACACATATATTAATGCGATTGAGACGCATGTTATTGTAAGCCAGAAGCTTACAAATAAGAATGAATTTCTTGTTTGGCATGATCGGTTGGGTCATCCTGGATATATCATGATGCGAAAAATAGCTGAAAACTCATGTGGACATCCACTTAAAAGTCAAAAGCTCCTTCAGTCCAATGATTTCTCATGTACTGCATGTTCGCAGGGAAAATTGATAATAAGACCATCACCAGAAAAAATTAGAAATGAGTCAATCTCATTTTTAGAACGAATACAAGGTGATATTTGTGGTCCAATACACCCACCATGTGGATCATTTAGATATTTCATGGTATTAATTGATGCGTCCACTAGATGGTCACATATTTGTTTACTATCAACTCGAAATCAAGCATTTGCTAAGTTATTAGCACAATTGATCAAGTTAAGAGCCCACTTCCCAGATTATCCAATTAAGAAAATTCGTCTTGATAATGCTGGTGAATTTACATCTCATGCTTTTAATGAGTATTGTATGTCAATTGGAATTGAAGTTGAACATCCAGTAGCACATGTTCATACTCAAAATGGACTTGCAGAATCATTGATAAAACGTCTAAAATTGATTGCACGACCTTTACTTATGAAAGCTAATCTTCCAATGACTACTTGGGGATATGCAATTCTGCATGCTGCAGTATTGATTCGCATCAGACCAACAAGTTATCACAAATACTCTCCTTTACAGTTGGTTTTTGGTCAACAACCAAATATTTCTCATTTAAGAATTTTTGGGTGTGCTGTATATGTCCCAATTTCCCCACCAAAAAGGACTATGATGGGTCCTCAAAGACGTTTGGGAATATATGTTGGATATGATTCTCCATCGATAATAAAATATCTTGAACCATCAACAGGTGACTTATTTACAGCTCGATTTGCTGATAGTCATTTTGATGAATCAATTTTTCCAACGTTAGGGGGAGAAAGAAAGAAACTGGAAAAAGATATTGGTTGGAATGAATTATCATTATCTCATCTTGATCCTCGTACAAAAGAGTGTGAACTAGAAGTTCAACGGATAATTCATTTACAAAAATTGGCCAACCAATTACCAGATGCTTTTACTGACACAAAAAGGGTAACTAAGTCGCATATACCCGCTGCTAATACTCCAATCAGAATTGATATTCCTGTTGGACAATCTAATATAGCAAATGAATCTCAAACACGCCTAAAGCGTGGTAGGCCTTTGGGTTCCAAAGATAAAAATCCTCGTGTGAGAAAAAGGGAAAAAAGGCAAGATGGCCTAATCGAGGGGGTAAAAGTCCCAAAAGATTCTTTTGACATAATCAATGATTCGGTTCCAGAAGAACCTCAGGTACCTGAAATTGTTGAAAATGATGAGATCTCAATAAATTATGTCATGAATCATAAAATATGGAATCGAAATAAAGTCAATATTGACGAGGTTTTTGCATATAATGTAGCAAAGGATGTCATAAGTGACAATGATGATCAAGAACCAATGACAATTGAAGATTGTCGGCAAAGAAATGATTGGCCAAAATGGAAAGATGCAATCCAAGCAGAATTAGATTCGCTTGCTAAACGAAAGGTTTTTGGACCTGTAGTTCGCACACCTGAGGGTGTAAAACCTATTGGGTACAGATGGGTTTTTGTACAAAAACGAAATGAGAATGGTGAAATTGTTAGATACAAAGCACGGTTAGTTGCTCAAGGTTTTTCACAAAGACCTGGTATTGATTTTGAGGAGACATATTCTCCAGTATTGGATGCAACAACATTTAGATATTTAATTAGCCTTGTTGCACAAGAAGGTTTGAATCTGCACCTCATGGATGTTGTTATAGCCTATTTGTATGGCTCTTTGGAAAATGATATTTATATGAAACTCCCTGAAGGATTTAATGTGCCCAACAAAGCAAATTCTAAAAAGGATTATTCAATAAAATTGAATAAGTCCCTTTATGGATTGAAACAATCAGGACGTATGTGGTATAACCGTCTAAGTGAGTACTTATTAAAGGAAGGGTATAAAAATGACCCTATTTGTCCTTGTATTTATATGAAAAGATCCGAGAATGAATTTGCCATAATTGCTGTTTATGTAGATGACATAAACATAGTTGGAACTCCTAATGAGCTCACAAAGGCAATTGATTGTTTAAAGAAAGAATTTGAGATGAAGGATCTTGGAAGGACAAAGTTTTGTTTGGGATTACAAATTGAGTATTTAAACAAAGGTGTTCTTGTACATCAAGAAGCTTATATAACGAAAGTGCTTAAAAAGTTCTATATGGACAAATCACATTCACTATGCACTCCAATGGTGGTGAGGTCATTAGATGTTGATAAAGACCCTTTTAGACCTCAAGAAAAAGATGAAGAACTACTTGGTCCTGAAGTACCATATCTTAGTGCTATAGGAGCACTAATGTATCTTGCTAATTATACTCGACCCGATATAGCATTTGCTGTAAATTTGTTAGCAAGATATAGTTCTTCACCTACAAGAAGACATTGGAATGGAGTAAAACAAATACTCCGTTACCTTAAAGGCACTATGAATATGGGCTTGTTTTACCCAAATGATTCAAAATTAGATCTAATGGGTTATGCAGATGCAGGTTATTTATCAGATCCTCATAATGGTCGATCACAAACAGGATATTTGTTCACATGTGGTGGCACAGCGATTTCATGGCGATCTGTGAAACAAACAATAACAGCAACATCGTCAAATCATGCAGAAATTTTAGCATTACATGAGGCAAGTCGTGAATGCGTTTGGTTAAGGTCTATAATTCAACATGTGCGACAAACTTGTGGTTTATCCTTGGGAAAAATGAAACCAACAACGATATATGAAGACAATAGTGCATGCATTGCTCAATTGAAAGAAGGATATATTAAAGGAGACAGAACAAAACATATTCTTCCAAAATTCTTTTTCACTCATGATCTTCAAAGAAATGGTGATGTAGAGATCCAAAAGATTCGCTCATGTGAAAATCTAGCAGATTTATTTACAAAGTCTTTGCCAAGGAGAACTTTTGAGCAATTGGTTCATAGGATTGGACTCCGCCATCTTAATGATGTAAGTTTACATGAGGGGGAGAAATTAGAAGATGCAAAGAACAATATTATATAGAATGATGTACTCTTTTTCCTTCACTAGGTTTTTATCCCAAAGGGTTTTTCCTAGTAAGGTTTTAACGAGGCACATTCTTTTATCAATGGACACCCAAGGGGGAGTGTTATGAATTAATGGTCGTCCATTGATTTATACAATTACTCATATGATTGATAATCATATTATTCATTACTCTTTATGATGTAATATTTTGTATTTACTATTTGATTTTATATCCTTTCTGGGTTACCATATTGTACCTATAAATAGGACTCGTCCTATCAGTAATTAGACACACATAAAACCAGAAGTTGCTCCCTACTCTCTCATTCTCTATTCTTCCTCTCCTTTGTCTCTCTTATTACCTTTATTTTATAACATAAATCAAATATTAACAGTAACATTTTACGTAAGTTAATATAAAGATTACATTTTTTAAATTATTATTAAATTAAAAGTTTATATTACATCATTTAATTAATACTGATAAAATTTTACTTAAACAATCATAATAATATTAAGTTGTGTCAATCTAATTGAAATTTTCCTCGTATATATATATATATATATATATATATATATATATATATATATATATATATATATATATATATATATATATACGTCAAAACAATATGGAAATCTTCTATTCAGGAAACGTGTAAACATTCTCACGAAATTTTTTGACCCAATAGCAAAACTTAATCATCTCGAGAAAGTCAGAACTCATGATTCTTGAACATGAAATTTCATTTATCAGCCAAAACACTTCCTAAATAATGTTCACAGGAATAGGCAAAGTTCTTCGGGTGAGAAAAGGAGATTCTTTAAATTATGAAATGATGAGATTATTTACAAGCCTACAATTTGTGAGCAGTGAAGACCCTGAAACTCAAGCCTTGAGTGAAAGGCCCAAGGCGGAATATAAATTCGAAGTACATGAAATATAACCTTTTTTTTGGAGTGGTAAGTGTGTAAATATAGCACCTCCTTCAAGTGAGAATCAATGCCTCAGAAACATTGTTTGATGAAACAAGCAAGAAGTGCCTACCACCTGCACATCTTTACGCTATGATTCATCTCTGGAAACCTTTCCCGAAAAATCCTTGAAAGGAGTTCCCCAGCCCGACGCTGACAGCTTCTGCCAAAGACTGTGCCTGAAAATTATGATGACTGAGAATCCTGGTATTCACCAAGCATGATATTTCGAAATAATTGAAATTTGAAAAACTTGAGGGACCAATCAATGTAACAACATGAGGATTACCTCTTGAATGGTTTTCTTTATATTAAAGGCATCTTTCACTCGAGCATCCAAGAAAGCCCACGTATCGCGGAAATCTACCAGAAAACGAACCCCAAAATTGAGAAAACTCCTCACAAGTCACAGCTTTACCACATCAAGCTAAAAGCAGGGTCTCGACCCCATTTATTCAATGTACAGATGCTACCAAAACAAATATAAATGGAACGGCGATAAAATTCTATTTATTTTTTCTTGTAACAGATAAGTTATCAAATTAATCCTCATAAATTGTCATGGAAGCAAACAGGGAAGTCTTGATTCCAGAAAACAGAAGTCTTGATTCGAGAAAACAGAAGTCTTGATTCAAGAAAACAAATGGTTGCTACAATCATAGAACCAGAAGTTGACTCAAACGAATGATCATAGAAAACCACTAGTGCGCTTGGCAAATTATAACAATTCTTGCGTCTTTTTAAAAGGGAAGAAAAGAAAAACAAACCAGGAGAGCTATCTGTCAGCATATAAATCTCAGTTGTCGAGTATATTCCTCCAAGGATAGTGCGCTTGGCATACCAATCAATGTCAGAGGCCTTATCACCGGCAGCATGCCAGATCTCATCCACAAGAACTGCTCTCTGCTTAAAACTTGTAGGAACATTTGCAGGTTGCGCCTGTAAAGAAAATATTTCCCAGAAAACCTTTCAGGTATACATTTCATATATGTAAGACTCTAACCAGGGAAAAAGGACATAGGCTACCTGAATGCTAAGTGCTTGAGGCCATGTTGATATATATGGAGCTTGCATTTCTAATCGAAATCTGATAAGCTTAGAGATGCAATCACTTGGTGTCAAATTTTTTAAACTCTCATCAGACTCAATTTTATCGACAAGTCTTTGTAAGCAGTCATCCATGAAATACTGAAAAAAAATTTAGAACAGCAGACAAAATGGTCACTTCATATAAACTAAATAGTGGCAACCCATTAAACTTATTATACTTAGTTATACCAAGTATAAAAAAGAAGACGGACTATCTGAATAAAGCAAACCACAAATAATAAAAAAGTTGACGATAATTCATCCATTAGGAACTCAGAATTGAATACAGCAACCCAGAAAATACTAATAAACATGATCGACAACTCCCGAAATCGTAGCTCCCACCAAATGGTCATGTCTTAAAATGATAGGATGCGGTGAGAATATGTGCAGACACATGCACAAAATGTAAGTGAGGAAAAGGGATATATAACTTAGTAATCATTATGAGCCACTTATTTCATACAAAAAAAAAACATAAAAGCTAGAACAATTTTCTTCCATTATTACATTATTGACAATCACAGTGTATACAACTATTATTAAACAGATTATGATTAAACAGATTATGATTCACTATGCTTTTGGACACGTTATGCCTCAGAAAGCCAGTAAAATAAAATAGAGTCACTTGGATATTAACAGAGAAAAATACGAACTTTTAGCTTTTTAACTATTTTCTAAAACTTTAGAGACCCTCGCTTAGGCGAGAGGAGACAGCAAACTCAACCCCTAAATTTTTCTGCCTTTTAAATTGCTCTTGTCTTTTTCTTGGCGAGGAACACTTTTCTCCTATTGCGTGAGAGGATGGCTAGCAGCATAACATCAACTCAAAATGTGATTGAAGTACAGAAAAAAATTGTTAAAAATTCCATCGTAATAACATGGAACATTATGAAGCAAAAGACAGAGAGTACCATCCTGCAGTCTACCTCACATAGAATAACACGACCAAGAGAAGCTGTAGTCCTCTTTTAAACACATAAAAACATCAATGACTAACGAAGATTTAACAAACACCTCTAACTTCAATCATCACAGTAACTGCTCAAAATGGTCACAACAATCAAACAGGATATCACCACTCTGCTACACTACTCCAAATCTAATAATCAGTAAATACTAATAACAATCAATAACAAGAGAAAAGATACGACAAATATCACACTCAAAAGGAAAATGAAAATGAGAGAGATGTGATAGGAATAAAATACAGGAAAATGCACCTCGACCAGTGCAGCTTCCTTCCTGGACAAAGATCCAACTATAGAAGGGGAAAGGCCAACATCCCTAGCTCCGGCAATTAGAGCTGCTTCGGTCCATCCCAACTTTATCTGAAAAGCCACAATTTCAGAATCACAATTGCTTATCGCTATAATCAGAAGAAACCGTAGAATTTATATACACAACAAGAAACAAACACGTAGATAGTAGTTTCGGAAAACTGAATTATCAAAATATAGTAGAACGAGGATGGAATTGAAAAGAAGAGGAAGAGGATAAATAAACGAACGACGTAAGGGAGCGAGGCCTGGAGCACGCGAGCTTGTTGGTCCTCGTAGTTGGTTTTAGGGTTTGCGGCACCATCTTCCGTTGACGAAGAGGAAGAAGCTGAATCTGAAGAGATAGGGGCTTCGGTGGTTGTGACGACGGGAATACCACGGTTGATAGAGTGTGGATCGGGAAATGGTTGAGGCTCTGATGTGAAAAAGCGCGAAGAGAGTACCAACTTCTGAGGAGGCTGGCATCGGAGGCCAAAGTTGGTACTGTAATAGTACCTTGCACCGCCCAACAACCGCTTCGCCGCCGTTCGATACATTTTGCCACCACCAGTGTGTTTGGAAAACGCAGGAACTAAAAGGAGAGTGAGTGATCGATGGGTTTTCTTCGTTTGAAGATGGACAAAAATAGTTTGAATTGACACGTAGCAGAGTAGAGTTGTGCCACGTGTCCAACTATCTGCCAAGAATAATAAAATCAAAGGTTTAAAAAATTTACTTACCTTTTTTTTAGAAATGCAATTTAATCTTACAAAATTTTAATTACCGATTTGTTTTTTTTTTTAATAAAATTATATTTCTTATAATTTTTTATCTAATTTTTTACTATATAAATAATAATAATAATATCAGTTACTTATTTAAATAAAATAGTTATGGATGAAAGTGAATAATTAAATTTAATAAATATTATTTTGTTGAATATATTAATATTGAAGGATATATTAACAATAAATTAAAATTACTTAATTTTAGTAAATTGAAGGATTATATATATATATATATATATATATATATATATATATATATATATATATATATATATATATAGGGATGGCAAAAATACCTGTGTCCGCAGATAAAATCCACGACGGATAGTTACTACCCGCGGGTAGCGGGTAGTAAGTATTTTAATACCCGCTTATAAACGGGTCGGGTACGGGTATCGTACTATTTGTACCCACGAGTACCCGTTACCTGCAAAAAATTAAAATTAAAATTTAATTTATATTTTATTAAGTTAAATTTAATTAAAATTAGAAGTAATAATATATTTTATTATGTCAAATTTAATTATAATTTTAATTTAATTTAATTTATATTTTATTTTTATAATTTTATATTAAAAAATTTATAAAATATATATTTTTTTAAATATTTGCGGGTATCGGATATCCACGGGTACCCGCGGGTTTTAAAAATATCCGCGGGTATTTTTTAAGCAGATATCCGACAGGTAAACGGGCGGGTAACAGACGAATTTTTTTTTTTGACGGGTCGGGTTGCGGGTAGGCACTATCCGTGCCCGACCCGACCCGTTGTCATCCCTATATATATATATATATATATATATATATATATATATATATATATATATATATATATATATATATATATATATATAAAATTAAAAAAAGTTATGTAAATAAAAGATTATACAATTACAAAATTATAAGAATCAGAAGTAAATTTAAGCCTAGATAACTTAAAAAAGTAATTTCTTCATTATGTATTGTTTTCTTCCAATAAACATTAATCATAAGACATTTAATTACATTTTTCTAACGCATAAGACTTAACAAATTTTAAGAATCTTAGAAATATATAGAAAATCAAAAGTTAACCTTAATGAATTTTAATTGCAATTGTTTGACTATATCACATTATAATTCTTACTTTACAGATTTAATTTGCTGAGTTCTATTTAAAAAAATATCAATTGAGTTACGTGGATTCTAACTATCAAACAAACCAAAGTTCCATTCACAATCAACCAATCGTATCAATGATTCTAAACGGTAATATTGATGGTCTTATAACATATAGATCAAATGAGTCAAATCATAATCAAAACACTTGATCTATTAAAAAAAGGTTGCACTTAGGATATACAAGTGTGTAACCAGTGGATAATATTTTGATATTGTGAAAGAGGTAAAAACATAGAAACAGAAAGATATGGATAAGACTTAGGATATTAGACATTTGTGAAAGAAGTTTGTATTAGCTAACTTTAAAAGAAAAAAGAAATCTACAACGGAAGGGAGAAATCAAAAAGTGATAATACAGGGGGAATGCTGTCTCAAAAATGATTTCATTTTATAAGAATAGCATATAATTTACAAGGGCTGCTATCAGCAGAAAAGAGGCACGGAGCTTCAGCATATTTCATAATATTTGAGATACATGACATGATAAAGTTCATCAAAAACATGTCACCATCATGCATATGCCTCCGATTTTCCTCCCATTTTTTATGTCTTTTTTTCTCTCTGATCATTCATTCATTTTCGCCCCGCGTGTGTGTGTTTGGATCACATGCACAAAAGTCATTAGTTGTCGGATATGTGAAGATGCTGAAGAGCAATGTTTCCTAGGCCTGCACAATTCTCACCTACAAAAGCAACTCTGTACTAAGCTAGAGATATTGACAGAACAACCATTAAACCTGAACCTCCTCTATCCTCCTAATGGCTTCCTTCATGTTAAGTCGTTGGTCGGGGTTGCTCTCCGTGCAAGCAGCCCCTATTTGGAGAAGTTGCAGCATTTGATTCAGGGAGTTAGAGTGAGTGCTCTTCAACTCTGGATCAATACACTCCGCTTCTCTTCTGTCGGAGATTGCAGTGAGCACCCAGTGCACCACGTCGGTGCCACCCTTGCCATTGCTGTGATACTGAGAAGGGAATTTCCCGGTGATCACCTCAAGAACGATGATTCCCAGGCAGTAAACGTCGGTTTTCTGTGTCACACGCTGGTGTGTTACGTAATCTGGAGTTTTGTACGCAAACAATGTCTGTACGGCGTAGTTGTGGTTGATCAGAGGATGAAAGGCGAAATCGCTCAGGAGAGCTTCGTAATTCTGAGTTAGCAGAACATTGCTTGATTTCAGGTTCCCATGTGGCAGCTCTTCGGTAGAAAATTCTTTATACAGAAACCCTAACCCTCGTGCTATTCCCTTCACAATTTTCAAACGGATTGGCCAGTTCAGGTCCGAATGACTCGATCCTCTGTCACCTGAAAAACATTTTACCCAATCCCTTTAATTACCTTGCATGCATGCATTCATATATTTTCTTGAAAAGCTAGAAATGAATGAAGGTGGTACGTACCGTGCAAGACGTATAACAAGCTTCCTTTGGGCATATATTCTGTCACGTACAGCTTCTCCTCCTTGCGGTAATGGTAAGCGAGAGGCGTCAAGATGTTAGGGTTTCTGAGTCTCCCAAAGCGTCTCATCTCGGCGTCGAAGATGTCTCTGCTCACTTTATTCATCTCCCGCATCCGCTTTACCACCACAGACAACCCACTAGCCATGGAGGCTTTGTACGCCGAACCCAACCCACCGTTTCCGAGAACCTCCGCCGCAGCCTTCATCAAATCAGGCAACCCAAACGTGCCCCTCTCATCGTTCACCATCACGAGGTCGCCAATACTCCGCCCCACCCCTTTCTTGGACGACGTCGACTCCTTCCTGCTCCCTTCGGAGGTTCCCTTGCTGTGGTTGGAGCTTGGCACGTGCACCTGCACCACTTCCTCCGCGTTATCCCTGCTCATGACGCTGAAGTCATCGTCGCGTTGACGCTTGGATCGCGCCATGACAAAAACCCCGGCGAGAACAGCGGCAATGAAGATGAGAACAACCACCTTCAATCCCCAACCGGAGCCTTCACTGGCCGCGGACTCACACGGTTTATCCAGCGGCTGCCCGCAGAGTTCTACGTTGCCGGAGAAGGATTTGGCTTCGAAGCGCGACATGGAGGGTGGGATTGGGCCTTGGAGCTTGTTGTTGGAGAAGTCGAGGGATTTGATGTCCTGTTTGAGTTCGGGGATGGGGCCGGAGAACTCGTTGTTCTCGAGATGGAGCTCGGAGAGGTAGCGGAGGGTGGTTAAGGATTCCGGGACGGGGCCGGAGAATTTGTTGTTGTCGAGCCATATTTTCTTCAAGGAGGCTAAGTGGGAGAAGAAGTCGGAGGGGATGGGGCCGGAGAACTTGTTGTTGGTCAGGTAGATGGCTTTGAGGACTCCGAGTTTGCTGAAGGGGGGAATGGGGCCGGCGAAGGAGTTGTTGACGAGGCTGATGGAGCGGAGAGAGGGGATCTGGGTGAGGGCTTCGATGTCTATGATGCCGGAGAGGGAGAGGTCGGTGAGATGGAGGCTGTTGATGACGTTGTTGGAGCAAATGACGCCCACCCAACGGGCGGCGCAAGGGTTCTGGTCGGGGACCCAGGAGGAGAGGGTTTGGGGGTCGGAGAAGGATTTTTTTAGGTTGAGGAGAGCTTGGTTATCCGTTTGAGGATGGGAGAGAGGGAGGAGGGAGAGGAGGAGGAGGAGGAGGAAGAAGAAGAATAGGCGAACAGCGGCCATCGCCGTGCCGGAAATCTTATGCGTCCGGGAGAGAAATGGACCGCTGCTCGGAGAGATTGAGGTTCTCTGATTGTTTTGGATTTGCCTTTTTTTGTTTTGTTTGTTGAATTTGGGTACCCACCTACGGGCATGGAAAACTACCTAGCTAGGTTGTCGTGCGTGTTTGAGAGATGGAGCTCCCACAATTACCACCATTCTAACAATAGCTTCCTCGCTCTCTCCTTCTATTTTTTCCCATTATTTTCGCCCACTCTTGACCCTGTCACCTTCATTTCTGGCCTTTACCTTTTGCGGCTATCAACCACTCATCCATGCACCTATGCCTCTACCTCTTTCTCTCTTCCTATCTACTCTATCTACAAACATACCTCTCTAATATTATCTCTTCCACTTTCCTCTCTTTTCTATTTTTTTCTTTTTTTCTTTTAACGTTATTAGATTTTTTAATATGCTTCCATCCATTCACATCTATCACCAGGGATCTTTGGAGGGTTTTGGGATCACCGGGGAAAGGAATATTGGGTGGTGGTGCGGTGCAAGTCACAGCCCAAGAAAAGCATAAAGAAAAGAACAAGACTATAAAGAAAGGAAGAGAGTTAGAAAGAGAGGTTTACCTTTGAAAAGATAAGAATTTGATGAAGAGTGATTTAGAAGAGGGAGATAAAATAAAAATAATAATTATGATATCAAGAAGAATGCAATAAAACTATCATATATAGAACATATTAACGAGATGTGATAAACTTGTTTATATATATTCCTTTAAGCAAAATCTAGTAAGTCAATTATCACATGATTCTCTTCTTCTAGACAACAGTTTCCCCGAAACAAAGTATGAATTAGAATTTCTTCTCAAATATCAAGTGTTAATATATATTACACTCACTAAGCTAAAAAAATGTAATATTCCAACAATAACATACATAATGCGTAATTTTGTGGTTAAAACTAAGTGCTCCCAACAATATATATATATATATATATATATATATATATATATATATATATATATATATATATATATATATATATATATATATATATATAAACAATACACAATAGGATTATACATGTTTCGTAATTCAGAGTTCAATCCAATATTCGAAGATGGATAAAATGTCCAAAGGTGATTCAAATACAGCTTCAAGAAACAGATCTACTGTAACAAATTTTTATTTAATTAACAAGTATAGTAATCTAGGAGATATTTTAAGATAAAGAGGTCTATATTATTATATGTTATCTTTTGTATTTTGTAACTGAAATATTATATTCTTCTTTCAAAGATATATGATTTGTAATTACTTTACTTATATTATAAAAAGACACACCAAAAACTAAAGCACTTGAATTTTATAGTTTGAGTAATTATTAACTTTGAATTAGATTATTTACTCTCTATTGGTCTAAGATACCCTAATTTTTACCGGAACAATAATACTAAATAGGATTATTTCATAAAATAGTAACAACTAATATGCACGCACTAAAGAATAGACAATAAGAAAACTTACATGATTAACATTTTTTAACAATTAAAAAAAAATTGAGAAATAACTATAATTTTTCATATTTGATGAAATTTTTATTGTAATTTTGTTATAAAAATTTACAAGAAAATATTTTTTTTTCCTAAATTTTTAATTGAGAAATATTTTTTTCATAAATAACTATTTTTTACAGAATTATAAAATTTACAAATATTTTAATTAAAAAATATTTTGTGTAAAATATTTTACAAAGAAATTGGTAACAATTTCTTTAAAATTATTATTCATAATAAAATATAGGTGTAAATACACATTTGGTACCCAAACTTTTTCGGAAAGTTCAATTTGGCACCCAAACTTTAGGAATGTTCAATTTGGTACCCAATTTTCTAAAGAGATTCAATTTGGTCCTCTCCGTTAAGTTGGAGTTAACACCGTGTCCGTACAGGACACGTGTCAAGCCATGAAATTTTTATTTTTTTTTCAAAAAAATTTTTAAACTGCCACGTGTCAATTTATCATCGTGCTATGTGGCAGCTTACAATCATGACACGTGGCAGTTTAATAGTTGTTTTCAATTTAATACCCCAATTTAAATTTTTGGTTCAATTTAGTACCCCAATTTTTTAAAATCATCAAATTTCGTCATCTTCCATTTGAGACCAAATTAGTAAATAAGCTTAACTACAACCTATATATACATGTTACAATAACTTTTTCTAATATATACATCAAATCATTTCACCTAAATACTTAAATTATTTTATTTTTTACATTTTAACCTTTGTAATTTTTTATACATGAATTTTTTTACACTTGTAAAAAATAAAATAATTTGAATATTTAGATGTAGTGATTTGATGTATAAATTCAAAACAATTATTTTAACATGTTTATATAAGTTATAATTAAGCTTATTTACTAATTTGGTCTCAAATAGGAAAGGACGAGATTGGATCATTTTAAAAAAATTAGGTACTAAATTGAACCAAAAATTTAAATTAGGGTACTAAATTGAAAACAATTATTACACTGCCACATGTCATGATTGTAACACGTGGTACGATGATAAACTGACACGTGGCAGTTTTTAATTTTTTTGAAAAAAAAATAAAAAATTTCATGGCTTGACACGTATCCTGTATGGACACAGTGTTAACTCCAACTTAACGAAGATGACCAAATTGAATCTCTTTAGAAAATTGGGGTACCAAATTGAACATTCCTAAAGTTCGGGTACCAAATTGAACTTTCTGAAAAAGTTTGGGTACCAAATGTGTATTTATAACTAAAATATAAGTATTACCTAAAAAAAGTTTTCAAAAGAAATGACAGAAAATATGTATTTTTTGAGTAGTAAGAAATGTCAAGAATGATTAAAGATTTAAAAGATCTAAAAAATGTGTATTTTTTTAGTCAAAACTTTTAGTACTTTTGAGACATGTTTTATTTTTCTTGAAGACTTAAAATATTAAAAAAAAAGTTGAGACATTTTTTTCTTTGATACTTAAAAGCAAAGACTTTCCATGCTTTGATCTTGAGTGAGTGTGACATGTGACTTCTAAATACATTTACCAAAACTAGACCAACATACTTCAAATGCATCTAATTTACATTTCATCAAACAACGAATGAGAGCAACAATGGTAATTTCAGATTCAAGTATTAAATCCTAATTCCTCCAACAAGAACATTCTTTATTTTTTTCACAAGAATAAGAACCAATCAGAAAGAAAAACACGAGAAACAAATTTACCCAAACCGTCATAAAATACCAGCAATTATTTTATTGTCATTATTAAATAGTTCTCAGTAATACACTAATATAAAGGTTCGTAGGAAGGGATTAGACCAAACATTCTCCTACACTTCATGTGATCATAACAATGGAGTATTGTGGAAGAACTTTGACTATACACAAAGTTAAAATGTTGGAGAAAGAATTCAACAAAACTATTAAATTAAAATTAATTGATTTCATAAATTGAGACTTTAAATAAATTGTTTATTAAAGGAGCCCTCATTTATAGAAATTTAATTATATATTAAAAGCATAAGAACGATTTATTACATATCTTGACCTATACACCTAATAAAAAAACATAATAAAATTAAATTAAAACGTCCTTATAAAACATTGATTATTTACACGTTTAGTGAACTAACCTTAATTTGAAAGTAACACTCAATAACACGCATTCATCAATCACTCATCAGGGTATAGTTCTGTTGTTAACCTCATTGCCACACTGCGATATTCTTCTCACTTTCAAAGTAAAGTAATAATATTTTGAATAATGAATTTTGCATTCTACATGTCAAATGTGCATGTTAATAAATAAATAAAAAATATTATCCAGAAACAATAAATATATTTATCACATAATTATCTTTGAAAGGAATTTTAACAAAAATAATAATAATAATAATCCATCACTCTTTTACTTTTTAGAGTTTAATAACTATGTACCGTTAATTAAATATATTTCTCCTTCTATATTTTACTGATCTAAATCAAATTTATGAAATAAATATAAATTTAATTTGATTTGAGTAATGAAATAAGAAAAAAATAATTATTTATCAATATTTTACTTTTTAGAGTTGAGACAATATTTGATCACCAACCACGGATCGAGACATTATCTTAGGAACTAAACAAAGGAGAAAAGATGTTCTTTGAATTTGATATGAAAAGAGAGAAGAGAATGAACTTAGAGTGTTGAAGGAAGCTGATTCCAGTGTATCTAAAATTACATAAAAGTTAATTTTTACAAAGAGAGAATAAATTGAATGTGGGTGTGGTGGAAGCAGTGAAATTGTAAAAAGAAGAAAAAAACGGAGGAGGCATTCAAGGATCCAAGTGCAAGGTGATGGTGTGTTAGATTTTGAAGAAAGTGTTGTTTCCGTATCGTTGTCTTCGGACCCAACTTCCAGTTCCAGTATCAGACCTTCCCTTTCAATTCACTCCAAATCAAAATTCATATTCATCCACGCATTCAATCACACCCTCCTTTTCCCACCAAGCCAATCCATGAGTTTCCATTGACCCACGTCTCCGTCACCTGCCAAATCCAACCCCGCTTCGCAAAATGGTGGAGACCTCCACGCTAGGGCGCTTCCACCACCAAAGGCTCGACCTTCGCCGCTGGCTCCCCGCCTTCCTCACCTCGCACAAAACCCTCTTCACCGTGCTATGGATCGCCGCCTTCGCCTCCCTTTTCCTCTGGCAGAGGAACATTGTCGGCGGCTTCCTCTCCTTCGGCGCTCTTCCGGCCAGGCCCATGCCCAAGCTCCGCCCCACCGCCTTCAATTTGACGGATTTCGGTGGTGTCGGTGACGGCGTCACTGTCAACACCGAGGCCTTCGAGAGGGCGGTTTCCGCGATTTCCAAGTTTGGGAAGAAAGGCGGTGCGCAGTTAAACGTGCCTCCCGGACGCTGGCTTACGGCGCCGTTTAATCTCACCAGCCACATGACTTTGTTTCTAGCTCAAGATGCTGTTATTCTCGGCATTGATGTCAGTTACCTTTCTCCCTTCTTGCTTTTTTTTTTTTTAACTTCCTGTTAATTTTGTACTGTTTGTGCTATTATTTTTAATATGAAGGATATTGGGGGAAGTTGTTAAGGTGGTTTGCACATGTAACAGAAGAAACAGTAGTGAAGAGAGTAGATTGTGTGATCTTTAGTGTTGTGAAACTACGGAGAGAGATTGGGGTAACTTGTTAAGGGATCTAGTAGTAAACAATTTCTCTGAAAAAATGTCTTTAACCTGATCGAACAGCATTGTGTGATCTATTTAGCTTACGTTACCTAATGTTATTAGATGTTGTCTAATCATGAAGGATATAGTTGGAAATCTTATCTTCAGAGTTGATGACACAGTGCATTAACCTGTTTAATGCTGGAGAAGGTAAACAAATGATGTATTGTAAGAGTAGAACTGCTGTGTCATTTATAGATTTTTTTCAAGGCTTGGTGGTTTAGTTTGGAACTTTGCCTATTGTGACGGCAGTTGTTTGGCACAATTTTTCTTTTTAAAACAATCTTGGATTTTATTCTAGCTTGAATATTACAATACATTGGGCCCATCTTCCCAAATCATGGGGAGATAGAAGGTGATGTCAACCACAAGATCCAAGAAGGTTTGCATGAAATGGAGCAATGCTTGTGATATGTGATAGAAAAATACCACAAAAGCTTAGAGGGACATTCGATCACGGAACCATATGATCTGTATTGTACGGGACTGAGTGTTGAGTAGTAAAGAGACAGCAAAGAAATCCAGTTACATGTCGCAAAGATGATATTACAATGATGGAGTTGTTACAAAAGGCAAGATAAGATTAAGAAGATGGTCATTAGAGAGAAATCTTGTGTACCTCCCATTATAGAAGGAAAAAAAATGGTAGAATTTCTTCTTTGGATGGTTTAAACCTATTTTAGAGAACCCTTGAAGAAGCACCAGTGAGGAACATTTACCATGTAGAAGATAGTCCAATGGTTAGTCATAGTGGGAGACCAGACAAAACTATTGGCCAAATCAATAAGAGAGATTTAGAGATAAATGGTTTATCTTTTCACTTAATACATGATAAAACTTTTGGTGTTTTACAATCAATGTTGCTGATCCCTACCTAGGGGGAAAAGGATATTTTGTTCCCGTATTGCTGTTTTGATATGTAAATTTCCATTCTGGTAGACAGATACTTCAATTTAACACAAGAGTAACGATCAAGCTTGGGCCAAAAATAAAAATAATTCTTTAAACTGCTACTGAGAGTCCAAAATGGTAGGGTTACTGAAGAAGACCTCGAACTGAATTATAGGTGATCAAATTGATATAAAGAGTTGTACAACATGAAATAATAACAGATAGGCTTCTGTTTAGGCCATATGCTGTTATTGTACGACATGACAAGTCCTAATTAAGATTTAAAGAGTAGAATGTTGCTTGATTTATCTTTTTGAAGAGTTATTGTACCTAGATCATAACAAACTTTGATTTTGTCAAGAGTCAGTCTTCTGGTTTGCTGAATTTCTTCATACGAGCCAGATTTCTGTAAAATGTATATCTACAGTTGGAAACATTGATACCCATCACAAATTTACAGGTCTATATTGTGTACTTGGCTTTCAGTGGGAGAATTTGTACAGTTGAACTTAATATCAATGATCTAGATATTATCACTGGATTTTGAATTTAGCTTAGAGTAGTGCTATCGATTCTTTTTTTCCAAATCATATCATTGAGCTCTTCAATTATAGTTACTTATATTTGTAGTTTTGTCTTTCTCCTTGATAAATCTATTTCTTACATTACATATTTCTTCCACTCTCATATTTAAACATTTTACTTACACTATATTTGTCACTTATGTGATGGCTGACAGGATGAAAAATATTGGCCACTGATGGCTCCACTGCCTTCATATGGGTATGGGAGGGAGCATCCTGGGCCACGATATGGCAGTTTGATTCATGGTCAAAATCTTAAAGATGTTGTGATAACAGGTTAGGATTTTTTATCGTGCCTACAATGTGTGAAGGACTAAAATGTCATCATTGTTCTTGATTTCTTTACTTAGTATCACTTTGGGATTGGAAATTATGAAAAATGTCTAAGAGAGTTCAGTGATCTCTTTGTGGATTCATATTTATACTGACACTTGGATCAATAGAAAAACAAAAATGATTTGATGATTGACACATAGGTATCAAATAGGTAACAACAGATGATTAACCTATTCTATCAAGTTAACTTTTTCACATACATTAAGCAATTCTAACACTCTCCCTCAAGTTGCAGCATTCAAATTGAATGTTTGAACCTATAAATTGAATTCATAGTCCTCCCAAGGACTTAGTCTAAATATTCGTGAGTTGATAATTGGAATTGACAAATTTCGTGCAAATTTTTTTGGTCAACAACTTCTCCCAAACAAAATGACAATCAATCCCTATATGTTTGGTCGTCTCATGAAATACAAGATCGGAACTGATATGGATACTCGGTTGTCACAGTGCATGTTCATTTGTTGTATCTCACAAAATTTTAGCTCTTGAAGCAATTGTTTTATTATCCACGCAAGTTCATAAATGAGTGATGTGATTGCCTTGTATTCAACTTTGACACTAGATTTAACAACAATATTTCCTTCAATGAAAATACAATAGTTGTGGAAGGCTGATCTATAAGAGTTCCTACCCAATCAATATCACAACTGATTGGACTAGCCACAGGTTTACAATTCATATCTATTTCTTTTAGAATATCGAAGGCATTTTTTTCCTGAGAAATAAATATACCTTCTTTTGATCAAGCTACTTTGATACCACAAAATACTTAAGACATCCAAGACCTTTGGTCTAAAAATAATTGCATAAATGCTTCTTCAATTGAGAAATTTTAGAGGCATTATTCCCTTTAAATACTATATCATTAACACACATAATTAAGTACACACATTTCTTAGGAGAGGTATGACAATAAAAGACTAAGCGATCTGTTTCAAGCCAAGTTTGTACAATGTGGTTGAATTTTCCAAACCAAGCATGAAGAGTTCGTTTAAGATTAAAGAGAAAAGAGAAATCACGCAATTTACTAACTAACTCCCTTGAACAACAAAGTCAAGAAGTTGCTCCACGTATATTTCCTCTTCGATATAACATGGGAAGAAATTCTTGATATCCATAAATGGAGGAATGGTATATGTGTATGTACCCATTGGCAACCAATCTCACTTTAAGGCGGTCAATTTTACCATCTAGCCCAACTTTAATAACATAAACTCACCTCTGTCCAATTGTCTTTTCAGGTAGAAGAGAAACAAGTTCCCATGTGTGATTCTAGTCAAAGTGCTTCTTATACATTATTAGGAATAATGATAGAGAACACATTGAGACAAAGGAGAAAAAAGGAGACAACAGATGATAGCTTAGAAAGTTGTAAATAGGATGAGGATTTTGGTAGAGCAAGTAACTTCCAAAGAGCTTTTGGTCAGGCAAGATCTTCATTATTGAGAGTTGTGATATGGGTCAATGATGGTGAAGGAATTGGAAGAAGAGGACTTACATGGTAACGATAGAGCAATCTCCTATGTCCTGCGTTGATAAGTGATCAGAGGAGGTGATGAAGGCTTGGGTGAACTTGGAATAGGAGAGGGATTTTGGGAAGTGGTTTGATTTGGAGTGTCATGAGTAGGGGATGGCAATGATTCAACAGTGAATGCATCACTTCATGAGATGAAGGCAACCACTGAAAGACAACAGCCAGTAACGGTGGACTGTAGTGGACAATAGTGAATGCATCAGACAGTGACAAATAGAGCTGAATCAACCTCCTCTGATATCAACTTGAGGCTTAAAAATATGAAAAGTGTCTAAGAGAGTTCAATGGTCGGACGATCTACACATGGATGTCATTCATTTATGTGGATGCTTACATTAGTAAAGAAACAAAAATGATATGACGATCTACACATGGATGTCATATAGGTAATACGAAAGATGAGTTAACGTATTCTAGCAAGTTAACTCTTTCTCTTAAGTTAAGCAATTATAACAATATCTAATGTCATTGTTAGCACATTAAAGTTTAACGTCTCAAAATGAAATTAATATTGTTGAAACTTGCCTCTAAAGTTTATTTGATTTTGATATATTTTCAAAGGCTAAAGCTTTTGGTGAACAACAACCATAATAGTTCCTTATTGACATATTTTTTTAAGTGTTCATATCAGTTGGAATCAATAATATTTCTATATTTGAAGAGAGATGAATTGATTTAGCATTTACTAATACTTCCTTGATGTATTTTAGTTTGGTCATTGATAAATAGCCTTGCACCCTATACCTTATTTAAGGTAAAAGGCTTAGCATAGAAGTCTTTTGTGATTCATATCAACTGTGATGCAATTTAAGACTTATTAGTTGAATAACCTCATTGAAGGGTGGCATAATGCATTATTATGGAGAAATCTGTGACCAAGTTGTAAGCAGTACAGTAATTAGGAGGCAATAATTATCCGGATAAGCAATCCTAGAACTGCAATGTTTTCCTCTTTTATCTCGTCCTCCCTCTCATCTAATGTGTTGCTTAAGCTTTATTTATAAATATATTTGGTTCCATCTATTGTCATAACTGACAGGGCATAACGGTACCATCAATGGCCAAGGACAAGCATGGTGGCAAAAATTTCGCCAGAAGCGTCTCAACCACACTAGGGGGCCACTTGTTCAGATCATGTGGTCCAGTGACATTGTGATCTCTAATATTACTTTGCGTGACTCTCCTTTCTGGACACTTCATCCGTATGACTGCAAAAACATCACAATAAAAGGTGTAACTATACTGGCTCCTGTCTTTGAAGCTCCAAATACTGATGGCATAGATCCTGGCAAGTATCTTCTACCGAATACAAAACTTTATTTCATATCTTATTGTATGGTCTATAATTTGGTAATTAGTTCTATCCTAGCAATAAGGAAATTGATCTTGACAATGGGGTGAGTGAGGATAGCTTCATCTTGATAGTTGGCAATAACAAAGAAACCAACTTGAGGAAACGTCATGTTAAGGAAGTTGCATAGAAGGGGATTAGTATTATTATGTACGGTGGAGAAATGGGTGGAAGCTTAATCCTGGAAATATTTTGATTTTTTGGCTAACTGAACCAGAACCATTCAAAGTATGAATATGTGCTCGGATTGATTCAATGGGAAAATTATTATACTGGCAGGAATGGGTTAATTGATCTATTTTCTTCTTTTTTGGGTAAGCTTGTGTGAGATGTCAGATTTTAGGGAATTGTGTTTCAAACACGTGGATGATTAATTTTAGAACTTAGTTTTGCATAACATGTGTGAGATGATGTTTGTTTGTGCACAAACATGATACACTCAATTTATCTGGCACTGGTAATACTTTATTTGGTTAGTGTTTCAATTAACAAACTGAGGAATCTAAATTGAATTGTAATGTTCATCTAATTTTATTGTTTGTGTGAAGAATTTTAATAAGCTCTACTTTCTATGGTACGAGCAGACTCTTGTGAGGACATGTTGATAGAGGACTGTTACATAAGTGTGGGAGATGATGCAATTGCAATAAAAAGTGGGTGGGATCAGTATGGAATTTCATATGGAAGGCCTTCCATGAATATAATGATCCGAAACCTTGTTCTTCGCTCTATGGTCAGGTAAAACCCTAACATAATATAAACTGATGACAACTTTTTCCCATTGTGCATAAATCAATCTCAGTTAACGTTGAGGGGAACTGATTGCTAGTATAATTAACATGTATTGAGGTCTTGATATCTTAATAGTTTTGTTGTGAAATGAAACAGTGCTGGCGTCTCAATAGGCAGTGAGATGTCTGGCGGAGTATCGAATATCACGGTGGAGAATGTTGTTGTGTGGGATTCTAGACGAGGTGTGAGGATCAAGACCGCCCCTGGACGAGGAGGATACGTGCGCCAAATAAGTTATCGGAATCTGACATTTGAGAATGTTCGTGTTGGAATTGTGATGAAGACAGATTACAATGAACACCCTGATGATGGGTATGAACCCACGGCACTCCCAATTCTTACAGACATAAGCTTTACCACAGTCCATGGGCATGGGGTTCGCGTGCCAGTACGTATACACGGCAGTGAAGAAATTCCTGTGAAAAATGTGAGTTTTCAAGACATGTCAGTTGGTCTAACCTACAAGAAGAAGCATATCTTTCAGTGTGCCTTTGTTGAAGGGCGTGTAATAGGGACCATCTTTCCTGCTCCCTGTGAGAACCTTGATCGCTACAATGAGCATGGACATCTGGTCAAGCGTTCTTCGTCTCAGAATGTCACAGATATAGATTATGATTTTTGAGCTCTCATCTTCATTAATTCTCGCCCTTCTTCCTTTTACTTAGGCCTCAATTTATGTCTGTAATACATCATTTTTCAGGAGGTTGGAGAAGTCAAGTCCCACTTTTTTCTTTTTCTTTTCTTAATTTTGTAATTTCACTTGCCTACTCCATTTTATAGCTTTCTGAAATGGAGTTGTAAATACAGAAATTTTTCATATGCTTACCTAAGTTTACTAGATTACACGGTGCCGTAGTCCTTCTGCTAAGTTTACCTAGTTTATTGCAAGCTAGAGAATTACTTTACACTTCAATTTCTCACTGTCCTCTAATTTTTTCTGCTCAGAAAGCTTCAATCATATATCACCTCACTCGATCATTTTATATAGAATGTATCTTTGTTAATTTAACTTATATACTCTTAATTATTCCTCTCAAAATTAAACAATTAATCTAACTGTATAACCTGAATTTTATGTTTTAAATTTTATATTTTGATCATTTAATCTACGGAGTTAATCGGATTTGAATCGTTTGAATTGTGGATTAATTCGATCGGGATTTTTAGATTGCCAATTTATATTACATTATAATTTTTAACAAAAAAAAAATATTTTTACTTTTAATAAATGACATCAATATAGTGAATCTTTAACTAAAAATGATAATGTATAATTTTAATAATAATTATTATAGTGGATTATAATTTTATATAACTTATTACTAAATTTAAAAAAATATATATCATATTAAAAATAAAATTTAAAATGTATTTATAAATTCATAAATATTAAAATATAAATTTGGGTTGAATCGAGTACTTTAAAGATTCAATCTATTATCCTATCTGATTAAAATAATTCATTTTATTCAATGTTATTTATCCAACATTACTTCTTTATTTAATCAAATTTGATTATATATTTAAATTTATTTTGAATTTCTTCAGTTATTATAGCAAAGACGCACAGTGAAACTTTGCTTCTAACACCTTAAAAATCATCCGATTACCTCATGAAAAATTAGCTACACCCACAAATAATATAAATATTACCGTTGCTTTAGTTTTCAGTGGCATATTTTTGTGCAGGTTTTTTTTTTAAAAAGAAGAAGCTTATTTTAATAAATACTTTAATCTACTCCAATCCTTTTGAATTCTTTGGTTATTAATTATTATAGTCAAAGAAGCAGTATATATTGGATCAACCACCAATACAAGGATTTCGAGTAATGACTTATCACTTTATTTAAAGAACCCATATAAAGGCAGAAAAAATAAAATAGAGAAAACGAATTAACTTTTTGCACTCCACATTAACAAGAAAATATTCAAAAGCTCATCCTCACTGCGTCACATCGTTACTATCACTGTGTTCACTGCTGTTAAATTAACTTTTAAATAAAATTAAAAAAATTTAAAACAGAATAAAAATTAAAATAAAAACATATAATTACATTTTTTTAAATTTAATTATTATATAATTTATTAAAAAAAATTAAATTAAATTAAAAAACATAAAAAAAAATTAAATTAACATATTATATAAATATATATATATATATATATATATATAAATATTCTTTTTATTTATATAATTTAAATTTTAATTATTTTTTTGTTTTATTTATTTTTTAATACATATATAAAAATATTGAAATATATATATATATATATATATATATATATTGAAATTTAGTGACTATATAAACCCAATTTTGAAATCTAATAATTTCTTTCACCAAATCTTGAGATCGAGTTAATAGTTTTACTCTATGACTATGATGCACCGACACTTCAAATGACAAATATCGTGTTTCATACTTTAGAATATTTTAACGATATTTATCAATGAAGTATCTAATTTATAAAGTAGTAATACATCACAATAAAATTTTTGAATAGTGACCAATTTTAGTGACAAAAAATAATTAGTCATTTTATAATTACCAAATTGACAACTAAAATAGTTTCAAAAAATTATAATTGGTCTCTAAATTGATAATTAAAATAGTTTCAATGATGAATTGATTTTTAAATTGCTCATTAACATTAGCTATAAAGTTTTGACTACTAAAATAATTGGTCTCTATATGTTGTATCCAATACACATATCGTATTTATGCATCGATTTTACTAAATGGATTTTGAAATCCAATATCTTCTGTTTCATAGATGTAGGTTGGTAAACGAAATAAAAATTGAATGATCATTTTAAATTTTTTTTAAAAATATAGAGGTGAGAAAGATATTTTGAGTTAGGACAGGCCAACTACCCGATGAAAATATGTTCAAAGGGGTGTATTGTGCCCAAAAAAATATGACAAACATGATAGCAGGTTGATAATCAGTCTTTAACTTGAACTACTCTGTAACTAATTCTCATAATATTTATATTAATTAACGTGTCATTAAATTTTAATCATTGCCAAGAGAATGTTTACCTGTCTTCTATTTTCACATTTTTTTGGCATCTCTTTACAAATAAATACTACACAAGTTACAAATATAATACATGTACAATGTTTACATTAACTAATGTTATTTTAACATTATCAATAAAATAGTATATATAAGAAACCATTAGGCTATATAAATTAATTTGCACCCAATAATTGTTGAGAAAAGCAAGTAGGATGAATAGATTATAGGAAATGGTTTATAGTTTGGGTGATGGTGATGAACACGAATATCACGTGGATGTGTACAACTAAAAACAATGAATATGTGGACGAAAAGTAGGTATCAAATGGATAAAGGAAATAACCTAAACACTCCCTTAACAATCACTCTTCACACGTGACATTTCATTCATACCTATAATTGGTAGGTTCATGAATTCTAAGAGTTCAAAAAAATATGAACTTTCAAATTTAAAAGAAAAATTATTTTTCAACTTTAAAACTGAAGTTATATATAATTGTATTGTCCCGACAGTTCGGGACCTAATTTGATTCCTGAAAATTGATAAAACCTCTCAAAATTAATTTAAAATTTAGGAACCAAGAAATTGGACTAAGAAAAATATATTTTGTTGATCAGTTATTACTTTCCTAGAGTTAGGAGAACCATTTTTATGACTTCAGTGTTATTTATTTAAAAATATATCATAAAAATTCTTTAGATTTTTATGTTCGATAAAAAATATTCAATTTGCTGAAACAATTATTTATATATATATATATATATATATATATATATATATATATATATATATATATATGACTTGGTGTAATTGAGTTGCACTATTAATGAGTTAACAAAATCAACTACTTAATTAATTCAAACTCATTTATTCAGTTAAACAAACAAATTCAAGATTGAGATTAAACTTCCAAAAGCTCCTTATTTATAGAGTTAGATTAGAAGGAAATGAAAGGTTATATATATAATATGGTGAGTTTATATGAGTAAAAACAAGATGAGATGTTTTCTAATGTTGTGCAAAGACAAATCAAGTAATTCTCTTTAACAAAGTTTAATTATTAACTTTTTCAATATGATATTTTTTTTGAAATTAAACATTTTTTTTATCAAATTGGTTTGATTGAAATTAAAACAATAAATTGAACTAAATTAAATATTTTCGACATTTTTCTGTTCCTAAAAATTTAAATAATCTAGTCTTGTAATAAATGCTGAAACTGACATAAGTTTATTCTTAAAAACGGAAAATTACAATTTAAAATCTGAAAGTAACTTCAATTTAAAATTTGGTCCTTTTATTGCCAACTTATATAAACGTTACACTTTTATTTTTTAATTATTAATTAATTATCAATACTTTACTATTGTTTACTATTGCTTAAAGTCTTATGGTTATCAAATTATTTATTTACTTAATATATAGTTAAAAAAAGTAACCTTAACTTTAGGGCAAATTATTTACCTCACATTTTTTTAGTTATATATACACCCAAGTATATACGAATTAAAATTTCGGTATATTATTTAAAAAAAAAAATGAAATCAATTTAACTTTATCTGTTACAACTAAGATACATTTATTTTTAAAAACATAAACTATGATTTAAAGTTTAAAATTTGAAATAGATCTCAATTTAAAATTTCTCATGTTCATTATGTTGTAATAATAAATGCTAAAATATTAATTTTCAAGTATACAATTTATCTGATTCAGTTAATTGTTAATTTTTATTGTATTTTAGTTTCTTATGTTCACCGATGTATTTATTTACTTAATTTTTATTATTTTAAAGAAATGTTTACGCTATACTATATTCCTTACTTATATTAGGGTATTAAGATACCAAGTTTTTTTTTTAAAAAAAATAGATAATTTAAATATTCTAGATAGTACCACTATTTTAGTATTTATTTTACTTTTTTTTTCTAATGAAATCCTTACTTGTATTAAGGTATTAAGGTATTAAGATACCAAGTTTTTTTTTTTTTTTCGAGTAGATAGTTTAAATCTTCTAGATAGCAGGACTACTATTTTAGTATTTATTTTACCTTTATTCTAATAAAATCGCATTTGCATATGTAATGAAATCGTATTTGCGTATACAATTTTAGTTTATTATGATTTGATAAAATAATGATGATAGATGTTAGACATGTATAAATTATGAGAAGGAAAAATACTCACAAATACTTATAAAATGTATTTGATAAAGAACAACTCAATAACTTAATGAAAATTTTATCTATTATAAATTTGTCATCTAATATATATAGTATAATGTCCCATAATATAATAAAAAAGGTAAAACCTAATATATCATCCTAATACAGAATTATAATATCTTAGTATTTGAATTGAGGTGATAATTTTAGGAAGATGAATTAATTAATTTGAGGAGGTGAATAGTAGATTGTGTGTATTTTGAGTTAAAAGATTTGAAGGGGTGAATGATGGAATTTAAATGGGAGTATGACAGATTAAAAAAAAATGTTTTAATCGATCAAAATAGATTATTATCAATTTACCATAATGGTAGAAATTTGATATAAATTTAAATTGAAGTAGTGAAAATTATATCAGAATAAAATTAATTTTTTTATTTATAAAAATTTGAAAAGTGTAATTTCCAATAAAAGTCAAAATTATATACCTAACAAATATTATAATATCATGTCTAATAGTTTTACACTTGTTATAGTGATAGATTAAAAAAATATTTTAATTAATATAAATAGGTTGTTACTAATTTATCTTTATGAATAAATTTAAATAAAAATAGTGAAAATTATATTAAAATAAAAATGAATTTGTTATTTATAAAAAAAATAAAAAATAAAAAAGTTTCATTTCAAATAAAAGCCAAGTTATTTACAAAAAATAATGCATGCATAGACATCTTAACGTATCCATCGCACATTACAATTTCAAATAAATAATCAAAATCTTTTATACGTCAAAAACTTGTTTTTGTAAAGAGTGTTACCAATCACATAAATCCATCCAACACGATTTCGTTAAAAAAACAATAAAAAATTATAATTCTATACGTAAATACAACGTCATTTAAAAAATTAACAACAATTTAAATTCATACCGACAAACATCACCTCACAAAAACAAAACTATCCAAACAAAAATCGATTATCTAAGACAAATCTTTCATCATCCATTTTCTGCAATTTCCAACTATTTAAGTTATATAGTACTAGCGTAACACAGGCGCTATCTGTGTATATATTTTTTAAATATACGTGATATTATATTAGTAGGTGATAATATGATAATGTTATTAAGTTAATATATATATATATATATATTAGAATTATATTTATTAAAAATAAAGTGAAATATATCAGAACAGATAAAAGAATAACCATTAATAAATAAAGAAGAAGCAGAGACATCTGATTTTATAAAATTTTTATAAAAGTAACGGTCAATTTTAAAAAATTTAATAAATTGTTATATTTAAAGGGTAAAATCAGTATTTTGAAAAGTGGACACAAAAAGGGGAATCCCCTTTATATATTGTTATAGATAACATAAATATAAAACATCTGTATATAAAAAATTAATAATTGAACACACACGGTTTGTTCATATGATCCTTGCCGCTGGTTTGAGCTGTTTCACAATGTCAGAAAACAATAAAGTAAGGTATCCACATTAATGACAGTGACCCACGCAACGCAGTCCTCAAACAAAGCCCGGGCCCAGCCCAGCCCGGAGGAACCCAGCCACGTACTTTACATACCCATCGACAAACTTTCCCGCTGCCGTTTCACCAACGCAAACAACACGTGCTTCAAACCACTCTTAACAATACCACAAATAAATAAAACAAACGCAACTAGCGAGGAATATATCAATAAAGCAACGTCAAAGTCCACTCCTACATAGTGCAACGCAAGGTTGTAGGTCATAGGAGGCAACCAAGCAAAGAACCAAAGCATTACAAAAATTAAATTAAAAACAAAAAAAAAACACCCATTTATTCCTCGTGCTTCAATTTCATTTTCCCTCCTCCTTCAATTAAAAATTCTTATCACTATATATAACACCGCAAACCCTTCCGCACCAACATTAACAACTTACAACGCATCAACTTCGTGAAAATTTTCTTCTCTTCATCTTCTGCGGCTGTGCAACCAACCAATTCTGATTCTTCCTTTTTTTCTGTTGCCTTCATTTTAGTTTTTACACCTGAAATGTCGACCTCCTCGGAGTATTCAGGATTTTCCGGTAACCGGCCGGCGAAGACGCCGGCGGACAAGTCCACGTTCTCTCAGACTTGCAGTCTATTGAGTCAATACCTGAAGGAAAAGGGTACCTTCGGAGACCTTACTCTCGGGATGACATGCACCGCCGAAGCAAACGGTATGAATTTCATTTTATTTTATTTCCCGATTAACCCTAAATTGTTCATTATTGTTAATTATTAATTCCGTTTTTGGTGAAACCGTGGGTAAGGATTTTTATTTATTTTTTAATTCTTGGAGTTAAATCTTTCTTTGGGTTTCCTAGCGTATTTAATTGTTCTACATGTATTAGATACTTGTGAAAAACGGAACTAGTATAACTCATGGATTCCAAATTTCCCTTCTTTTCCGGAGAGGAAAAGGGAAGTTGAGAAGATTAAAAAAAACACGTGAACTAAATGCGTTTTGCGGTTGGATACGAATTCTAACTGTCCGGATTTTTTTCTCCGTGAAATGTCACGGGTATTTCTCTGATAAAATTGAAAGGAAAAAAAAAAAGAATGAATGGTGTGGAAATGGCTATATAACAGAACTGTATCGTGTGTGTTCCTTACTTGTTTTGTACACGAGTTTCTGATCCTCCGTGTTTCACAGGTTCTTCTTCTGAAGCATCGTGCCACCCTCCAACAACCATGGAGTTGTTTCCCACCATCTTGACACAACGGAACCCTTCTGCTGCTGTGGATTTCTTCTCTCCGGAGCCTGCTTATCCTCACCGCTCAGAGCTTCCAACTTTGGTGAATATGTCAAGGTGTGTTCTTGTGTTTGTTTAATTAGTTCTCAAGTCAAGTCCCTTTTTGTGTGGATCAAAGTAATGAATCATCATGACTGCATACTTAATTAGTGTTCTTGTTTGATCTACAGTGGTTTCAGGTCTGTGGAGAAGGAGCCTAAACCTGCTCCAATGACAATCTTTTATGCTGGACAAGTGATTGTGTTTAATGATTTTCCCCCTGAAAAAATGGAGGAGATAATGGCACTGGCAAGCAAGGGAATGTCCCAAAGCCCAAACTACCAGGCATATGCTCACACTAGAAACCAGCAAGGAAATCATACTTCCTTTGTTGCTAATGTCCCCCCTCAATCACCCTCCATACCAATTGTCCGAGGTACTTTCATGTTCTTTTGATCTCTACTATTTTGAGATGGCCAAAGTTAATCAGTTATGTATAAACTTTTTGTTCTGATCATAATTTTTATTTCCATACAGATCTTCCAATTGCGAGGAAAGTTTCACTTCATCGGTTCTTCGAGAAGAGAAAACATAGGTAAGACTCTTGAAATGAGCAAATTTTGTTTGATTTAAACCCTTGTTCTCTTTTCCATGAAAATGAAAGTGAATTGATCCAAAATTTAGCTGGTTGTCAGTGCGTGCATATTTCATTTCTTCTTAGAATTCAAAAGTAAACTTCTAAGCTTCTATTGGAGATTGATTATTTGTTCAAACGGTCTCTAACAGTACCAACCATTTGTACAGTGAACATTCGAAATCTGCTTTTCATAGTAAATGAATAATTAATCTAATGCACTGTCTGGTTTTTGTTTTCTGGAAAATTGATGTATCAATTATCATGACAAAGAATAAATTAATCCAGTTCCTTGTGCAAATTGAATTTCCGCTTTTCTTGCTGCAGTTGTTATTGTAAAAGTTGTTTTG
This sequence comes from Vigna unguiculata, assembly GCF_037176805.1. Taxonomy (NCBI): domain Eukaryota; kingdom Viridiplantae; phylum Streptophyta; class Magnoliopsida; order Fabales; family Fabaceae; genus Vigna; species Vigna unguiculata. The sequence goes on from NC_140794.1 coordinate 65,795,427, forward strand.
GCCAGATCCACTAATCTTGTTCTTTTTTACTGTGTTTTGCAGAATTGCTGCCAATGCGCCATATCAAACAAACAATCTCAACTCTGTTTCAAATAAGCATGCCGCAGAATCCATTCCATGGCTTGGATTTGGTGTTCCATCAAAACAAATCTGAGGGAAATTGCAGTGTTAAGTAGTTTTAACCATTTTTTTCTTCTTTGTTTGATTTGCTAGCTCTTTGTTAGTTTCCACACACTACCTTGACTATGGCAAATCTAAACATTAGTAACAATACTAAAAGTATTAGATGAAGGTTTCGATTTATAATTCTAAATATTTGCCCCGAGCAGTGCTTCAAATTCTTGTGTTCATTATTGTTATATTTTTATTTCATCGTACTTGATGTTTAAGTAATATTTTGATAAATGTTATAGTTATAACAATCTCTTAGCCCGTATTGCGGAATGGAAATTTACAGCCATAAATAAATATTGATCAGAACTAAAGTAGGGTGATGTAAAATCAAATTATTTGCTTTATTATTAAAAAAAAACTTATTTTTGTTGCAAAACAAGTATCTTACATTCATTTATCTTTCACAATAAAACTTGTGAATGAGTTATTTGATAAAAACAATGTCGAACACATCTAATTAAATTAGTGCCTACCACGTGGTTTTTGCATTGAGTAGTTTATTTCTTTGTGCATTCTTTTATGCCCCTGAGATATTGGAACCCCACATCCAAAACTTTGAATATTTCTTACCTACTTAATTTCACAGCAAGAATTAGATACTATACTCCGCATCTCTTACAGCACATTCCTTGTAACTTCCTAATTTGTGCTTTCTTAAAATATTATCATCAATTAAATCTTTATTGACTGTAATCTATACACTTTTTTTTTTCAAGGGCAATAATTATATAGATATACTGTTTTTATTATTATAGTTAAAATTTAAATATAATCACAATAGCTACGATAAAAATAAATTATTTTAAACATGGTTGTTATACTCATAATATATATATATATATATATATATATATATATATATATATATATATATATATATATATATATATATATATATATATATATAAAGGGATACCTACACATTTTATACTTTTATTTTATCTTAAACTATTTTTTAGAGTTATAAAGAAAAAAAAAATACAAACTACTCATATCTTAAAGAGTAACTAAATATTGCAACCTACTTACTAATATTTTTATTTAAAAATTATTATTATTATTATTATTATTATTATTATTATTATTTTATTAAAAATATAGAAGCACATAATGTATCTTACCTACAAATAATATATAGAGGATTTCCTAATTTAGTGTATATAATTTTTTCTATTTTATACTATAAATATGTTAAAATTATAATACAGAATTCAAAATAAAAGAGTATCAATGTAAAAAAATAAACAAAAAAAATAATTGAAATATAATAATATGAGAAAAAAAGAAAAAAAGAAAAATGAATAAATATTGACAACAAAGACCCTCATAAGTTATATTTTTTTTTCATTCATTTTGGTTGATTAAGCTTTTTTAAATTTTATCGAGGCATGTTTTGATTGACTTTGATTGATTTATTTTTCAAATTATTTTTATTAGTGTATTTTTCAGCCAACCTTAATTAAAGATATCTTTTGACCAATTAAAGTTAATATATTTATAGTTTGATTTCAGTTCGGACATCCTTAAATCAATCTTAGTCAGAGATGTGTTTTTCTTTTCCTTGTTGAGATTGAGTCTCAATCTTAGCAATAAGATATTTAACCCAATTTTGAATTAAGATGTCTTTGTCAAACTAAATCATAATTTAGTTCAATCTTGATAAGGATATCTTTTATGTATCTCAATTAGAATATCTGTATAGTAATGTTGATGGAAATATCTTTCAATAATGTCGATCGAAACATTTCGCAATTAATCTTGACGAAATATTATTCCAATAAAACTATTATTCGTCATTATTTTTACAAAATTGATTTCATTTAAAATTAGCTTCGTCAAAATTCTTGCAAAAAAATTTCCGTCAAAAAAAAAAATCAGCATAAATTAATTACTCAAAACGCGTATGCCAAACTGTTTTCTGATACTAGGTAATGAAAAGAAGTCCCTAAAGTTTATTTAATTAGAAAAAAAAGAAAACAAAAGTAAAAGACATGTTTAGACTTCACACCGTCTTAATATTAAATATAGGGTTAATTATGTTTTTAGTCCCTCTACTATTATCGTTTTTTGGAATTGGTCCCTCTCCCAAAAGTTAAACCATTTTGGTCCTCGTGATTTTGGAACTACTGACTTTAGTCCCTAATTTGTGAACGGCGTTAAGTCTGTGACTGCGTGGCAAACGGCGTTCCACCTAGGCTGGTCATCTGATGACACGTGTCTACTCAGATGGTGACACGTGTTAAATTTAATTTATAATTAATAAATTTAATTTTTTTCCTTCATTAAGTCGTTTAATAATTATTTTATAATACAAATTTTAAAACCTTGAATTTGAGCACGTGGTTGGCATTATGAATTAGCAGCGTCATTCTGTGGTTCCTAAGTTAGGGAGAAAGATTTTCTCCGCGAAAGCTCATTTGCTGTGCCGGTGAGAGTGGAAAATCAAACGTCTAGATTCCGTTTTGGGCGAGGTTGTTTGAAGTTGTTGGTGTAGCTGGTGACTGGCTTTCTCGACGAGGTTGCAAGAGCAGAGCATTGGTTGGAAGCAGAGGTAAGTTTTTTCCCTTGTCACTTTGATTTAGGGTTTCAGTGGTTTTCATTTGGGGGGAAATCTATTGCGCATTTGGAGGTCCAATTTGCAGCAGCTGTGTTAGTGTGGGTTCGATTTGTGGTTGGGTTTGATGGGTTTAGGGTTGTGTTTTGGTTGTTATACAGATGGTTTTTTCAGTGGTTTTCCGGCACATGGGGAAGTTTGAAAGATTTAGGGGAAGGATGCTGCGTTACGAAGGTGGAGAAGAGCATGTAGTTTGTGGACTGGATCCAGATATGTGGTCGTACTTCGAAGCATTGGGTATTCTGAAGAAGGATTTCAAGTATGATGGAGAACTTTATATGTGGTGGAAGCCGAAGAAGGGGAGAATGGATAGAGATCTAAGGCCATTATGTGACGATAGACATGCTTTGGAGTTGGCCGAATATGCAGAAAATAAAAACGAGGAGGTTGAGATTTATGTGGAGCATGTGGTTAGTTCTGCTCAAGTTGTTGAACTTATTGAAGGGCCTGCTGTTGGGACAAATGAGGAGGTTGTTGCTGCTGTTAATGTTGGTGTGATACTTGAAGAACAGGGTGCTGCTGCTGGGCCAAATGAAGAAGAAGAAACTGTTGTTCATAATGGTGGTGAGGTGAATGAAGAAGAGGCAAACGCTGCTGCTGCTGGGTCAAATGAAGAAGAATCAACTGCTGTTCATAATGGTGGTGAGGTGAATGAAGAAGAAGCAAACGATGCTGCTGCTGGGCCAAATGAAGAAGAATCAAACGCTGTTCATAATGGTGGTGAGGTGAATGAAGAAGAGGCAAACGCTGGTGCTGAATCTGGTGATGAATCTGGTGTTGTTTCAGGTGATGATCAAGGTGATGAATTGGATGAGAGTGAGGAAGAAAGACATAGAGATGATGATGACTGTTTTGGGTTGGAAGATATTCCACGCAGGCATTTTTCTCAAGTTTTGGACAGGTGGAAAAAATTCAAACAAGAGTGGAAAAATAGGAAGAGGTCAAGAACAACTGCTATACTTACAGCTGAAGGAAACCAAAGTGAAGGTGTGGGTACTTCTACCACACAACAGAGTACTGCTGATCATGAAATAGATGCGCACTACAGCACTGATGAGCTAGATAGTGATGTTGACATTGCTTATGGGGATGGTGGGAGGAAATACCCAATATTCAGGGGCGAAGACATGTGCAAGGAATTCAAATTCAAACTTGGGATGGAGTTTTCTTCCTTGAAACAATTCAAGCAAGCTTTGATGGAGCATTCTGTGTTGAATGGCAGAGAAGTTAAATTTGTGAAGAATGATGATGTCCGAGTGAGGGCTATTTGCAAAAGGAAGTGTGGATTTTTGATTTTATGCAGCAAAGTTGGAGGAAGTCAAACTTTTAGGGTGAAGACCTTGATTGATAGTCATAATTGTGGCAGAGTTTTTGTCAACAAGAATGCAAACAAAGAATGGGTTTCCAAAATTGTAGTTGATAAGTTTAGAAATGTTGGGAGAATGACAGCCAATGAAATAATTGATGATGTCCGAAGGTCGTACAGTGTTGCAATAACCCCCTGGAGGGCTTGTAGAGCAAAAGAGATTGCAATGGACATTCTTGAAGGAGATGGGCAAAAACAATACAATATGCTATATGATTATGCTGCAGAGCTAAGGAGAGTGTCTACTGAAACAACAGTTAAGATAAAAATTAATCAACCTCAGCCCACATTGCAGCCACGGTTTGGTTCTTTCTATTTGTGTCTAGATGGGTGCAAAAAAGGGTTCGTGAATGGCTGTAGACCATTCATAGGTGTTGATGGATGTCATTTAAAGACTACCTATGGAGGCCAACTTTTAGTTGCTGTGGCAAGGGATCCAAATGACCAGTACTTTCCACTGGCATTTGCTGTTGTAGAGAATGAGTGCAAGGAGACTTGGAGGTGGTTCCTAACATTATTGTTAGAGGACATTGGAGACATTCAAAGTAATCGATGGGTATTTATTTCGGACCAGCAGAAGGTAAATTCAAATTCATGTACTTAAGTGTCACCAATTAAATTATATGTATGATTGACTTATTGTATATGTACATTTTACAGGGACTGATGCAAGTATTTGATGAACTATTGCATGGAGTGGAGCATCGATTTTGTCTAAGGCATCTGTACAGCAACTACAAGAAGAGATTTGGTGGTGGTATAGTGATTAGGAATCTCATGATGGCTGCTGCTAAAGCCATATACTACCAAGGGTGGGAAGCAAGTATGGAAGAGCTCAAGAAGGTCAATGAAGAAGCTGCTGAATGGTTACATGCAATTCCACGTAAGTCTTGGTGTAAACATGCATTTAGTGCATATTCTAGGTGTGATGTCCTCATGAACAACTTATAAGAGTCATTTAATAGCACTATATTGTTAGCTAGGGATAAACCAATTATAACAATGATGGAGTGGATTAGGACATACTTGATGAGTAGGTTTGCACATTTGCGGGAAAAATTAACTGCATTTACTGGTGTTGTAATGCCTAAACCTAACAAAAGGCTAGATAGGGAAATAGAGAAAAGTGGAAACTAGTTTGCTGTTTGGACTGGAGATGGTAAGTTTGAAGTTACACAAGGATTCACCATGGATAAATTCATAGTTGACCTCACAAACCACAGCTGCACATGTTATTTTTGGGACTTAGTTGGCATACCATGTAGACATGTCGTGGCTGCAATCAATTACAGGGTAGAACAACCCTCTGATTATGTGCATGCTTATTACAAAAGGGAGGCTTATGAAGCTTGTTATGGGTCACCAATTTCACCCATTAATGGCCAACAACTGTGGCCTAAAAGTAATGGACCACAAATCCTACCCCCAATATTTAAGACTCCTCCTGGGAGGCCACGAAAATTAAGAAGAAGAGAACCTGATGAAGATGTCAGCCACTCTAGGTTGGGGAAGAAGCATCTTAGAATGAAGTGCAGTAACTGTGGCCAGTTTGATCACAACATCAGAAGCTGCAAGCAGGGAAAAACTAACAAGGTAAATCTGTCTATCATAATCAAATGAAGTACGATGTAATTATGAAGTTGAAACTAATGACTGTGCGGTCTTTGCAGGGAAAACAGAAAAGGAAGAAGTCTGCAAAAACTGCAGCTGCTACTGGCAAGGCATCCGGGAGGAACACCACTTTAAGATCTGCTACCACCACAACCAGGAAATTTAATAGGAAGGGAGGAAGGTCATGGAAGCTCCCAAGCGGCGCACCAACTTTAGGTTCACAAGCAAGTTCAAGCAACCCACCTAGCGGACAACCCATGTGAACAATATTGGGAGTTGTGTTTTGTAGTGATGGTCACATGGATATTTTGAAGTAAATGTATTTTTTGTTAGCTGTGATGCAGAGTTCCAGCTGTTGTTGTTTTAGCTTTAGCAGACATCTAGGACCACTTGGATCACTGTTTTCAATAGTATATGTCATGCACTGTTAACATTTATTTTTTGCTTCGTCCTTTATCAATCATGGGCAGGTTCTAAATTGATGCTCCAATTTCTAAATTGGATTATTAAAGTGTACAAATTTGGGTTAATGGTGCCAAATATAAATGGTCGTTAATGGTGCCAATTGGGTTATTAAAGTGAACAAAAGCATGTGTACAAATCTGGGTTAATGGTGCCAATTACAAATCAGGGAAGCAATGCGAAAAAGTCTTGCACTTACTGCTCCCAACCATTCATGTCATTACTGCTCCAAATATTAATCCAAATCAATAAAATTTTTTAACAACCTTAAATTCAACATTCCATTCCAGAATCTAATCTAAATAACCAGCTTTAACAAACTTAAATTCAACATTCCATTCCAGAATCTGCACTTCATAACATTGACATAAACAAAAACAGAATCTGCACTTCAATTCAACAACCCATTCCAGAATCTGCACTTAAATTCGACCTTATTCCTTACAATTCGTCTTTAACAGTAACAGAACACAAAGTATGACAGTAAAACCTCAAGATAAAATGAAAAAAAATAACTTTATTTCTCCCATTTTTCTCTCCACCGATAATTTCTTCTTTAGTTTGGCATTCTTCTGCAACAACTGAAGTATCACTGTATCACTGCCACTTAAATTTTCATTCTCTCCTTCTTCACATTCAGGCTTTCGTTCGTCACATTCAGGCTTTCCTTCGACTTCACCTTCCACCGCATCAGCCCATCGGAAATAGTTACAATGTGATTCAGTCTACAAAACAAAGTAAGAAATTTTAGAAAACTGAGAAATGCCCACAAACAAATTCACCAAAACACACACCATAACAACATATACGTACAGCCCAATTTCAACACCTGAAGAAAAATCTGCCATTATTCTTTGTAGTAGTTGCTTTCAGAAGCAGTAATTGGTCGCCACAACCACAAACTTTTCTTCCAAAATGAGAAGATCCCACTTGTGCAGAAGAAGACGAAGACAATGGACAACCCTTCGACCCAACACTCCTCTTCATTTACAAACCCTAAAACACAAAAAATTCCCAATTAATCAAATCAACCTACCTTTATGTTGACCCACAAATCTTGAGCACTTCAATATTTTATGATGGCGTGGTGGCTTTCTATTTCCGTTCCTTCAGATTTCAACATCCACATTTTTCTTCCAAACTCTTTCTCTTCGATGGCGTGGTAATGGCTTTCGATGGATTCACAGACCTCCACAAACCTAACGGTTCCACCCTTTAAAAGCCCAACTGCACGTGCTCAAAATCAAGGAAAAAAATTAAATTTATTAATTATAAATTAAATTTAACACGTGTCACCATCTGAGTAGACACGTGTCATCAGATGACCAACCTAGGTGGAACGCCGTTTGCCACACAGTCACAGACTTAACGCCGTTCACAAATTAGGGACTAAAGTCAGTAGTTCCAAAATCACGAGGATCAAAATGGTTTAACTTTTGGGAGAGGGACCAATTCCAAAAAACGATAATAGTAGAGGGACTAAAAACATAATTAACCCTTAAATATATTGCTAACCGTGTAGCGCTTAACTTGCATAATCTCTGTTTAGATGATGTTTAGATGAAGATTGAAGGAGTGAACACGTCTCTCATATAAAAACTAATAATTAGCGCATTCTAACAACCCAACCAAAAACACTTCTTTTTTACTTTAATCAATTATAAAAATAAAAAAAAAAAACTATTTCTAAGGAGTTAGTTGCTACGTTTAATTGTTTATGCATCCTAATGTTAAAAAAAAAAACATGAGAGTTCGAAACAACATATTTATTTAGACTACAAGTTCAAATTACTTACCTGTACCATACAAAATAAGGTTTAGTTTTATTGGTGAAACCTACTTTCAATATGGTATAGCTGTGTTAACAAAGTCATTATTCAAGTTTTGCTCCACCATCAGTATATTTCTATCTATCATTGGTTGATTTTAATAATGTGTTAAATTACAGAAAAATTAAAAACATATATTATTAGTATGAAGTTTTTATATAAAATCAATGAATAAAAAAATTATATTGATTATAGAATATGTGATTCGATAGTTGTATAAAAATATTTACTCTTTTTAAGTTACAATAAAATATTGTTTTTCTAAGGATGTTAGTATGTGGTATATATATATATATTGTTATGAAATCAATATATGTTCATTAACTTGTTAATAGTTATTAATAATTGATTATTATCAATGTTATTATCAATGATACACGAAAAAATATAAAAAAAAATGTGTTTTTCATTATCTCTTTATCCTTCTCTTCTTCTCTTTATTAAAGTTTTTTTAAAACTCATAAAGTTATTGGTATGTCTTAGTTTACCTTTATATTGTTTCTCATTTCAAAACACACAATTTAAAATGAGTTATTAACTATCTCATATTTTGCATTTTCTAACACTCTTGATGTTTTAGTTATCATGGAAAATATATTTCTAATGGGTTGAAAACTCATTTCAAATTATCATGATTTAAAATGTATTATTTCTCATTTCAAAACACACAATTTAAAATGAGTTTGTATATTTCATAAGAGTAAAAATAGTCATCACGTTTCTGAGATATTATCTGTTTTGGAACAGCGTGAAGCTCCGTCACAGTTTTGTCTTTCAAAGACTTCTCAGAAGGTAAAGAGAGATAGAAGTATTTAATCTACGCTTGACCTTAACCTCATAAGCAATGCGAAACTTATTGGATACACCATAACAACTTTCATGAGTTTTTTTTTTTCGTCTTTCATTTACAAATGATGATACTTGGTTCACTGGTTGTGTATTTCTTTTCTTACCATATATATGTTAATCATTATTAACATTTCAAATTATACTAAAAAAAAACTTTTTATAGTGTAGTTAGTGCAAGGTATAATAACTAAGGGTGGCGACAGTGGGCATGGTCGGCGACGGCGGAGACGCTCCACAAAGGGTTATAAAAAAGAAAAAAAAGGTGACATCAGTGTTTAGGGTAGGTGTAGGGAGAAAAGGTGTTTAATAGGGCTTTCTGAGGTATGGGCTTAGGGAGAGAAGCCCACAAAGTTTATTTGGGAAAGAAAATGTATGGTGGTCGCTTATCCTTTGTGTGTCCTAATTAATGTTATTTAATTAATATTTTTGAAAGAGGCTTTAAACTTAAGTTTTAAAGGGGAAGTGTGTGTGAGACTAGGTCCCTCCAAATCCAGTATTCCATCCTTCTTCGTTTTTCGCTGGTCTCTCTTCTTTCCTTTCCCCTCTCTTTCGAGGGTTTTTCTTTTTCTTTTCTTTTTTTTCTCTTTAATTTTTCCTTTTATTTTCTTTTTGCTCTTTCTCAGTTTTCCTTCCATTTTCTTTCAATCCCATTTCTTCTTCCTCTGCAACCCTAACCCTAGAATTCAAGATGCAGCAACAGAGGTTAAGGCAGCATGCCATGATGCAACCCTCTCTCTACCATCACCCCGCTCTCCTTACTCCTCCTCAGGTTCCACTTTTCCTTCTCTTCCCTTAATTTTCACATTTTCCCATACTACTTATTCTTTAATATTTTTCACCTTAATTCTCCGCAGTATTTATCTTCTTACACCTTTGATTATTGCTCGCTCTTCAATTTCCTGCTAATGATAAACTTGCAGTTTTTTTGTTCATGTAATTTTTGTGATGCGAACTTTTTTGTCGATTTGGTGTTTGTTTACTAGTTTAGACCTTAGGTATTTCTATGGTTTGTAAATGTTTTTTGTTTGCTTAGATTAGTTGAGAGGTGAGTGTATAATTTTGCTATTAGGAACTCTTTTTTTCCTTTTTTTTTTCTTTGTCTTTTTACATTTTTATTTTGCAGATAGAGCCTATCTTGAGTGGAAATCTGCCACCTGGCTTTGATTCGAGTACATGCCGCAGTGTGTGAGTGTTAATAGGCATTTTATTTTATTTTTTTTAAATTAATATCTTCAACTGTTTGTTTATTTTGGTTTAGTCATTTTTTCCATTTTAGGTGCCTTATGTAACTTGTTGACGTTATTGCCTCCAAGAGATTATGCTTAGCTTGATTTTTTTTTTTTTTTTTAATTTCATCTGTTAGTCTCTGTTTTTTTGTAGTTAGTGAATCCAATTCGTTGTGTCCTCTTATTGACTTAAGCTTTTGCTTTGTGTGTTTCATTTTAAACATCTAACCACTTTTGAGGATATGCAGTTATGTCGGCAACATTCATCCCCAGGTTACAGAACCACTTCTTCAAGAGCTTTTTTCGGCTGCAGGTGCCCTTGAAGGATGCAAGCTTATCAGGAAAGAGAAGGTCAGCTTTGTAACTATATAATGTTATCTTTAAATACAGGATAAATTGAAGGACTGATGATGTATGATATAGTTCATGATTCCCGTTAGCTTCTTGTAGTGCATGACAAGTACTATATTCACCAAAAAGTATTGTTTTCTGCTTTTCTTGTCTCATTTCAATTTTCAATAATGATGACATCTGCATTATTTTGTCTTGTTCAGTCATCCTATGGTTTTGTGGACTACTTCGATCGGAGTTCTGCTGCATTTGCTATTGTAACTCTCAATGGGAGGAATATGTATGTGGGATCCTAATTTTGAGTTATGGTACAAATTTTATTAATTTAATAATTTAACACAAACACATTGCCTGCAGTTTTGGGCAACCTATTAAGGTTAACTGGGCTTATGCAAGCAGCCAGAGAGAGGATACCTCAGGTTATGTTCTTGCTGATCATGTACTCTGAGGTGATTTTGTTGTGCTGTTTTGTGGAAAGGGAAATTGACCTTTTTCTCTTCATTTGGATTCAGGTCACTTTAATATTTTTGTTGGTGACCTTAGTCCTGAGGTCACAGATGCGACGTTGTATGCTTGCTTCTCTGTATATCCTAGTTGTTCGTAAGTTTTTATGTACCCTTCTAGTTTCCTTCTCATTGCTTGACTGTTTTGTGGTTTGCTAGGGATATTTTTTTAAAAGTGCAGATACATGAATGTATATGTAAATTCATAATTGTAGTATGATGATGATAATTTTGGTATTTTGCTTACAGTGATGCAAGGGTAATGTGGGATCAGAAAACAGGCCGTTCCAGGGGATTTGGATTTGTTTCTTTTCGGAATCAGCAGGCATGAAATCATCACCTTATTTCTACATTTCTTATCTTTCAGTCTTCGTTTTTTTTTTGCTTTCTGTTCTAATATTTGGTTGTTTTGGTTTTGTGATTCAATTTATCAGGATGCTCAAAGTGCTATAAATGATTTGACTGGTAAGATCATTTCGTTATGTAAATGCTAGTTTTTCCTTTTTTACCTTTCTTCACCTGATGTATGAATGAATGTTGCGAAGTTTGTATATAGCAATCTAGTCTTTGTTACTATATTATGTTTTTTCTATTTTCGTATAATCTAAATTGTTTAAAGCTTGCAATAACCATATCTTGGAGTTCCTTTCTTTTTTATATACAATTATATACTAATCTAGCATGCGCATGATTCCTATGATGTAATAAAAACATTATATGTGGGGATCTCATAATGGGATGCAATAATGGGGTGTTATGATTTCTGCAGATCAAATAACCATTTTTGGTATAAAATCCTTGAACATAAATTTCCTTGGGCTATTTGACCCATTATATCACTGTTTCATCAATTTGTGTTTACTGTTAATCATTGTTGTTTAATAACGTTGTTCTTGTGCCCCACCATAATGCCTACATAAAGCACTCTTTGGCCCCACTGATATAGAAATTTCTGCAATGGCGGTGCCATAGGCTGCGGTGGTGTGTTTATATTGCAAAAGTTCAGTTTCTGCATTGATAACCTTGTTAATTGCATTAGATGCTTCAATTGTATTTAAGTTTTTTATTGTTAATTGTATTAGATTTGGTGCTTCAATTGTTTCTTAAGTTGTAATTCCCCCTCTACTCTTCAGGAAAATGGCTTGGAAGCAGACAGATTCGTTGTAATTGGGCAACAAAAGGGGCCAGTGCAAGTGATGAAAAACAGAGTTCGGATTCCAAAAGTGTCGTGGAGTTGACTAATGGAACATCAGGTGAGTTTATAAGTTTAGCAAACTAGGTGACTCCTCATTTACCCTTTACTTTTTGTGGTTTACGGTTGTTTTGGAGTCAATTGAATTCCAGTGTTTTTATCATGTACATATGAAATCTATTATATTTTCTGTTGGAAACCGATTCATTTTTTAATGTTATTGGAATTGTAAGTAAATTTTAAACGCATGAGTTTATTTCAAATATTATATTTTTCAAGCAGCTGATATACGTGTATCGATCTTTTTACAAATGTATCTTTTGCAGTTATATTGATACTTTTCCATCAATTGATCATAATGGTGTGATTGTAGATTTTGTTTCGTGAATCATCTTTACTTATGGTTGCGTTTTTTTTATTTATTTTTGTAGAAGAAGGCCTGGAAATAACCACTGATGATGCCCCCGAGAAGAATCCTCAATATACCACGGTTTATGTTGGCAATCTTGCTCCTGAGGCAAGGGTTATATTTTTTAGACTTCTTACCTTTTTGTATTGGCAATTTTATAGCTTTGTGCATAGATGGAGAATGTTTCAATACTACATTATTACATATGTATAACTTAGTCGTAAATTCTGTTTGTTGTAAAATGGCTGCGGTATCTCAAATTTAGGATATGAAATGAAAATTGCAGGTCACTTCTGTTGATCTCCATCACCATTTTCATTCACTTGGTGCCGGAACTATTGAAGATGTTAGGGTGCAACGAGACAAAGGTTTTGGGTTTGTGAGATACAGTACCCATGCTGAAGCAGCTCTTGCAATACAGATGGGTAATGCTCGAATTCTCTTTGGCAAACCTATAAAGGTATGTTACTAATTAGCATATTTGTATGTTGAATTCTAGTATGTTGTGAGCTGTGTATTATTTATGGTTTTTCGTACGGCAAAATATTCTTCGATGGGGGTTCCAATTATTTGAATGTCATCTGTGATTTTTTTTTTTAAATTATGTAAAAAGCCTACAATTTATTTATATTTCTCAGAAGTCAGAACAGAATCCCTCGTTCCCTAAGATCTTACATCATAAATAATTTGATCTTTGGAACTCTTATCAGAAGGCTCTGGAAATGTGTATACTCATGTCAATTGATATTTTACAGTGTTCATGGGGTAGCAAACCCACTCCTCCAGGAACTGCCTCTACTCCTCTTCCCCCTCCTACTTCTGCAAATGTGCCTGGTTTTTCTCTTGCTAGTCTTGCAGCATATGAACGCCAAATGGCTTTGAGTAAAATGGGTGGTGCACACGCCCTTCTGCATCAGCAAGGACAGCATGCCCTAAAACAGGTAGCCATGGGAATGGGTGCTCCAGGGGCTGGTTATGATGCAAGGTTTCAGAACGTTGCTACCACCCAGCACCTAATGTACTATCAGTAAAATGTGTTGTGTAACTCCCTGCGATAAAAAAGGGAGGATTAAAACCGTAAGAACAGTTCTACAGTACCCGTTTATGTCTTCCTCTTCTCTGCTTTTCTATCTTTAGCCTCCAAAATTTTCTTTTGTTCTTATTTATGGTCGGTACACTTGTAATGCTACCGCTGCGTGCATGAATGGTGTCTTGTATTTTCTAATGACGATCATTCCATGGTTGTATTGTTCGTTAACCTTTGCGGTTTGGGATATTAAACTTTGCTTAGTTCTGTATTTCTGTCTTTATTAAGTACAAAAACTTGTCATAATCTACCTTTCCTCTTTCTAATGTTCCAGAGAATTCAATACTTGCTAATTGTTTCTTTAACTTTATCAATACGCAGATATATTTTATTTTTTACAATTTTAGTTGTGGAATTTTTTTCTTGTAAGTTGGGATCAGATTGTGTATTATTTCAGAGAGGAAACGTTGCCCTTGCATATGTTCACAAGTAAGCTAGTCATCTTTCTGAAGTATGGAAAATTAATCATATGAGCACGAAAGAATAATAAATTAAACTAAAGTATATATGTATAATTGGCATTTAGGCTACAAAGTACATTGATTTTTATCGAACTTTCAGATAAAGTTATTAAAATTTCCAGTGCAATGTTTTTCCAGTTTGTATGTCAACCAAGCAAAAGAAAATTGCTTGTTATATTCATTTTACAGATCAGATCGTGTTTATTTTAGTGTAGTCAGTATCGAATACATTTCGATCGAATTCAATAGGTTTCAACTCCAATTCGATCGAATTCAATAGGTTTTAACTCCAATGTATTCGATCAAATAAGTATTTTAAATATATATTAATATTTGAATGAAAGTTCCTTGACTTCCTTTGTAAAAAAGACTTATGATGATTATTCAATATTTTTCTCATTATTTTATACATGTGTTATATGTATTAGAACTAGTATAAGAATTTAAAAAAGAAATTGAGAATTTTGTTTTGTTCAGACGATAATATCTATGAAAAAAACCATTACAAGAAAGTTTCCATATGATATTCGAGAACTTCAAAAAGTTATTCTCAATGCATGTTGAGTTTCTTCATTTTTAGAAGTTTAAATTGACACTGAACTGTTATATGCCCAGAATATTAACTTGCACAAGGTAATATTTGCATACATAATTTAATTATTGTTTATTCTCCCTAACTATGATGTGGATCAAAAAGAGTTTTCTCCTTGAAGTTCCGTATTTGTTTGAAAGTCTCATTTTTTCCGCATCATAATTTTGTACGATTACCTTAACAATTGATTCTAAACATTGACATTATGAGAAAAGTGAAAAAAAAAATGAAAAAAAAATGAAAAGGGAAAAAACATAATGGTCTTCTAAGAATTTTATTCAAATATTCATGCATAATTAACGTTCAAAACAAAACTCATAACATGTACACTCTTTTGACGACGAAAAAATGAAGAAAAGGTGAAAAAAATGAAAAATACAAAATATTCCTTTCAACATGTTTCACTTTTACCCTATCATATATAATATTTCAATTCAAGAAAAAATCATTCAAAAAGAAAAAAAAAAGTTCAAAAAAGAAAAAATAGAAGCCAAATAAAGATAAACATTTGAATCTCATCATATTCTCCCAAATTTAGCTTTGCATCCACGTGGTGTTTGAGGGCACGTCAAAATTATGTTCAGAAACTCCTTTTGAATAATAACCTCTCTTTGGAAATGGTTAAGTATTCATGCTCTTTCAGATCATGATCAATGTTATGTGCTTTTGTAGCAATAACAATTTTTTTATGATGTCATTGCTTTCTAGTCCAAACTTTGGGTATTGGAAAACATTAATACATAATGACTAGTAGAATAGTGAATTCATTATACATTTCTATTATCTAAAAGAGTAGTTGAGTAGTGAAAGTTCCTTTCGTATCTATGCAGATGGCTTTTCTTTCGCCCTCCTTCTTAGAATCTGTTAATATGTTTTAAAACAGTTTTTCTGTTTTTTATTCTACAATTACTTCTTTTTATCTTCTCTGTATATAAGGAACTTCGTTCCTCTAAAACAATAACCATTTGTATCCATCTTTTGCTTACACCAATAATAAGAGATCTTTTTCTTCGCCTATGCTTTAGCTTTTTCTGATCACCATTCTGCTATCACGATCTTCTGCTAAGCACCTTGCTGTTTTTCTTCCTCCTACATTTCAGCTATGAGGGAACATGCAGTCTAATATGGTATCAGAGCTCTTCGATTGAAGAGCTCTGCTGCGCCCGATTTGCTTACTCTGATTCTTTCATCTGTCTTGCTGTTCTTTTCTTTTTCTTTCACGGTTTTATCTTCCTTCTTTCTTCACCATGACTAAAGAAGAGATTTCTAAAAAAAATGTCCATCACTAGTGAAAGTCATCTTTACCTATATCCTGGAGAAAGTCCAGCGGTTGCTCTTGTATCGCCAGTATTAGATCTTGAAAATTACCATTCATGGAGCAGGTCTATGTTAACAGCCTTGAGTGCCAAGAACAAACTACAGTTCGTGAACGGGGTCGCTACTGAACCAGAAAAAGGTGATCCTTCACATAATGCCTGGATAAGATGCAATAATATAGTAGTTTCTTGGCTTGTGCACTCTGTTTCACCTCAAATTAGGCAATCTATTATGTGGATTAAGAACGCTGAAGAGATATGGAAAGATCTCAAGGTTCGGTTCTTTCAAGGTGATCTACTCCGCATTTCAGACCTTCAATCAGACGCGTCACAGTTAAAACAAGGGGACCAAACTGTTAGTGATTATTTCACAAAATTAAGGGTCATCTGGGATGAACTTTAGAACTTTCGTCCATATCCCATTTGTAGCTGCAAAGATCTTTGCAAGGTTTAGTCATCCAAAGGAAATCTGAGGATCGTGCGATGCAGTTTCTGAGAGGCTTGAATGAGCAGTACGGTAATATCAAATCTTATGTTCTATTAATGGATCCTTTACCTCCTATTTTGAAAATTTTTTCCTATGTGATGCAGCAAGAAAGACAATTGCTCGGGAATCATATGATTGGTAATCAAGAAAATAAAATTGTGGTCGTTGCAAATAATTCAGCAACCACATGCTCCTTTTACGGGAAACGCGGTCATGTTGAATCCGTTTGTTACAAAAAGAATGGGTCCTAATAATAAAGGAGGAAAGCGTGTCTGCACCCATTGTGGTAAAAATGGTCACACTGTGGATGTTTGTTATAGGAAGCATGCATTCCCACCTACCGGTCATAAAACCTTTAGTACTAAAGCCAAATCCAACGAACCCAAGAATGATGAAGATGACCAGGAGGTGAAATTTACTCAACAACAATATCAAGCTTTGATGGCTTTAATCAAACCTGGGGGTGATTCTGATAACACCACTCATAAACAAAGTCACGTTGGTAGCATCTCCTCTAACACTGTTGAGCCAGGTAATATATTTAATTGTTGTAGTTTCTTTCATAATAATGAGAAATGGATTATAGATTCAGGGGCTACAGATCATGTTGCCATAAACCTTGATTCTTTTACTTCATATAAAAGGATTAATCATATCAAAATAAACCTTCCCAATGGTACTTGTATTAATGCCACTCACAAAGCAGATATCAAGTTGAATAATGGTATTATGCTGCATAATGTTCTCTTTATACCCGATTTCAACTATAACCTGATATCTATTTCAAAGTTAGTAGTAGATTCTCAAGTACATGTTGTTTTCACTAACTCTGACTGCCTCATTCAAAACCAAGTGAGCAAAAAGATGATTGGTTCAGTTAGCTTTCATGAAGGACTATACGTTTTGTCTGACTCCAAGAATTCTGTTAATTCTGCTTTTAGTAATACGTGGCACAGAAGGCTAGGCCACCTATCTGATCAAAGGTTACACATCTTGAAAAGTAAACATGATTATATAGATATCAGAAATGAACACTGTGATGTATGCCATATGGCAAAACAAAAGAAACTTTCTTTTTCCAATAGTCAATCTCGTGCTGATAAATGTTTCAATCTCATTCATGTTGACATATGGGGTCCTGCACCCACTCCTTCTTTACATGGTCATCGCTACTTCTTAACTGTCATTGATAATTTTAGTAGGTACTCTTGGATATATCTCATGCATAATAAATCTGAAACCAGAACACATCTCACTAATTTCATTAACTTTGTTGAAAATCAGTTTGAAACCAAAGTGAAAGTGATTAGGAGTGATAATGGCCATGAATTTAAAATGAATGAGTTCTTTAGCTCTAAGGGCATTATACACCAAACCAGCTGTGTAGAGACTCCCGAACAGAATGGGATTGCCGAGAGAAAGCACCAACACTTGCTCAATGTAACTAGGGCTTTACTTTCACAATCTAAAATATCAACACATTTTTGGTCTTATGCACTCACTCGTGCTGCTTTCTTGATTAATATAACCCCTACTCCTTTTCTCCAAAATTCTACTCCCTATGAAAAATTACATGGTGATTCTTATAATTTTAAAAATCTTAAAGTGTTTGGATGTTTGTGTTATATGCAAACTATATCTGCTAAGCGTTCTAAGTTTGATCCTCGTGCAAAACCTGGCATTTTTCTTGGTTTCCCATCTAATACAAAAGGGTACATAGTGTTTGATTTGAAGCATCATGATATCAAAGTGTCTCGTAATGTCTTGTTCTATGAAGATGTTTTTCCTAGCTGCATTAACATTGATGATTCTGCTGTTAGCAAAACTGATATATGCTTGCCTGTTAATCAATCATACAACTATACTTTTGATCAGCTCAATAATGCATATAGTGATATTGTTGGTGTTGAGCAATCTGATATCAGTGAACAAATTAACACGTATGCACATTCTGAAATCATTACCCAAGTTAACAACCCTGAACAATCTAGTACTGTTGACATTAGTCATAGAAGATCTCACAGAACTAAAAATATTCCTGCATATTTGAAAGATTATCATACAGATTTAGCTTGTGTCAAATCTTCAAAATACCCCATTCAATCATATGTTTCTCTATCTAGGTTATCTTCTCATTTCCAACAGGTCACTCTCAACATTGATAGTCACAGTGAGCCAAAATCCTTCAATGAAGTTGTTCAAGACTCTAATTGGAGAGATGCCATGGATACAGAGTTAAAAGCTCTTGAACAAAACAAGACATGGACGTTAGTCAAGCTCCCTACCAACTGCTCCTCTATAGGTTGTAAATGGGTCTACAAGTTAAAACATAAAGCTGATGGTTCTATAGAAAGATATAAAGCCCGCTTAGTCGCAAAAGGATTCACTCAACTCGAAGGAATGGACTTTCATGACACCTTTGCGCTTGTGGCCAGACTTACAACAGTACGTATGATACTTGCTGTGGCTGCCATTAAAAATTGGCAATTGATCCAGCTTGACGTCAATAATGCGTTCTGGCACGGAGAGTTAGATGAAACTATATATATGGATATGCCTCCTGGAATGACGAAAACAGATCCTCAACAGGTATGCCTTTTACACAAATCTCTATATGGCCTCCGACAAGCTAGCCGTCAGTGGTATGCTCAACTATCATCTTTTCTTCTTAGTCACAATTTTAAACAATCATCTGCTGACCACTCCTTGTTCATTCATAACAATCAAGGTAAAATCACACTTCTCTTAGTTTATGTTGATGACATAATTGTCACAGGAGATAATGTGGAAAATACCCATCGTATAACTGCTTTACTTGATCAACGTTTTAAACTGAAGAACTTGAGAAATCTGAACTACTTTCTTGGCTTTGAAATTGCCCGAGGCAATAAAGGAATAATTCTTTCTCAAAGAAAATACACCATCGACTTGTTATCTGAAATTGGCATGTTAAATTGCTCTCCTGTGAGCACTCCTATGAATTTCTCTATCAAGTATCATGCAGATGGTGAAGCCCTTCCTGATCCTACAACCTATCGTAGACTCATTGGGAAGGCTTTTTTGTATTTAGGGGTCGTTTTAAATTCAAATTTGTAAAAATGGGTCCGTTGAATTTTTTTTTGCAAAATAGGGTCAAATCGTCGTGGCAGAGGACGACATTAAAGGTGAAGTCGTCCTCCACCATGCCGGTTTCTTTTTTTTTTTTTTCAAAAGACAAAACCGTGCTTTCAGAAGCCGGTTTCTATTTATTTTAAAAATGAAGTCGTCCTTGGATCTGACGACTTCACTTTTTTATTTTTTTTATTTTTATTTTTTTTACATTCAGCTTTATATATATGTTTTTAATTATATATTATTTAGTTTTTGTTTACTCATTTGTTGTCTTTATAGTGCTTTACCCTCTTTAAATAAGAACAATTGTGTCATAATTTAAGATACATGAATCAACCTAATGAAAATATGACACTTAATAATGAATTTTTCATTTATCGTTTTTGCAAACATTTCATCCTATCCAAATCTAAATTTTTCCAAAACGATTTTCATTTGAGGTTATGGTCGATGGAATCTGAAATTCTGTTTCCCTGTTTAGAGGGTATGATTTAAACAGCATATTTTTCTCATGGAAATTCACAAACCTTTTCGTTTTATTTTATGTTTTTGTTCTTATGACAATTATTGGTGACAAAGTGCTGAAAATTTCATTAATGGCTACGAAGTGAAGCAAAATGGAAGAAGAAGGATACATTATATGGTTATAGCATGGCAAGTACATTACTAAATATCATGAAGAAGGTTGACAATGTATTTAAAAAAAACTAAATAATATATAATTAAAAATATATAAATATAAAGCTGAATGTAAAAAAAAAAAAATCAAAAAGTGAAGTCGTCAGGTCCAAGGACGAATTCACTTTTAAAATAAATAAAATCCAACTTCTGAGAGCACGGTTTCGTTTTTTGGAATAAGAAAAAAGAAACCGGCACAGTGGAGGACGACTTCACCTTTAATGTCGTCCTCCACCACAACGACTTGACCCTATTTTACAAAAAAAAATTCAACAGACCCATTTTTACAAATTTGAATTTAAAACGACCCCTAAATATAAAAAAGCCCATTGGGAAACTTATCTACTTGACCAACACAAGGCCCGACATCACTTATGCTGTCAATCATCTTAGTCAATATATCTCTGCACCAACTATGGATCATCATCAAGTGGTGTTCAGAATCCTTCGTTAAGGGGTCCATCGGACAAGGGATCTTTCTTGATGCAAAGAGTGATATTCATCTCATATCCTATAGTGATTCTGACTGGGCTGGGTGCACCGACACACGACGATCGGTAACATGCTTTCTGGTCTACCTAGGGAACACCCTCATAGCATGGAAATCAAACAAACAGGCCACCATATCTAGGAGCTCCTCTGAAGCAGAATATCGGGCTTTAGCACAAACTGTACGTGAAGTTCAGTGGCTTACTCATATGCTGCACGATCTGAATATCACAATGGCACAATCTGCAACCATTTACTGTGCCAACACTTCTACCATCAAAATAGAGATCGATTGCCACACTATAAGAGGAAAGATTCAGCAAGGCTTGGTCAAACTCCTTCCTATCAGAACCAATCATCAACTTGCCGACATTATGACAAAGGCTCTCCCTCCTGGACTCTTCACTCAGCTCAACTCCAAGCTTGGCAATCTTAATATATATTGCCAGCTTGCGAGGATCTTAGAATCTGTTAATCTGTTTTAAAACTATTTTTCTGTTTTTTGTTCTACAGTTACTTCTTTTTATCTTCTCTGTATATAAGGAACTTTGTTCCTCTAAAACAATAACCATCTGTATCCATCTTTTGCTTACACCAATAATAAGAGATCTTTTTTTTCGCCTATGCTTTCGCTTTTTCTGATCACCATTCTGCTATCACGATCTTCTGTCAAGCACCTTGCTGTTTTTCCTTCCTCCTACGTTTCAGCTATGAGGGACCATGCAGTCTAATACTCCTCTTTGGTGTTAATCTTCAATTTCGTCTTAGTAATTAAAAATGAAATTATAAAATAAATATGCTCCTTTGACAAAAATGAAAAAAAAAAACTAAAATAAAATAAAATAAGTCTTATTTGTTCCGCATCCATCATTTTGTGCAATTATGTTCACAATTGTTCTAAACATTGGTAATGTGAGAAAAGTGAGAGAGAGAAAGGAATGAAAAAAAAAAAATAATGGTCTCCTTAGAATTTCATTCAAACATTCATGCATAGTTATGCATCATTAATGCTCAAAATAAAATTCACACATGTATTTAAATATGCTCCTTTGCTATTTTTTTATTGATGGTCTTCTTATGAATGACCTACACATACATAACCAAAATAACTTTTAAAGAAAAGAAGACGACGAAAAGAAAATAAAAGAAAATGAAAAAAATCTAAATATTTATTTCAACCTGTTTCACCTTTACCATATTATTTATTACATACAATGGTTCACATTATCGTGTATAATATCTCAATTCAAAGAAAATTTATTAAAAAAGAAAAAATAAAGAGAAAATACTAAAAAAGAAAAAAAAAATAGAAACTAAGAAAGATAAACGTTTAAATCTCCCTATTCTCCCAATTTCTGTTTCACATTCACATGATATTTATTGGCAAGTCAAAATCATGTTCAGGTTCTCATTTTAAATAAAGACCATATATGTGGAAATGGTCAAATCTTCAAGCTCTTTTAGATATTGAGAAAATTTTATTTTAAAATTTATTTCAATTTAAAAAAATAGATATTGAGAAAAATGAAAAAAAAACAAATATATTACATGATATAGTAAATTTATTTTGTTTGCATCCATAACTTTGTAAGATTGTATTAACAACTTATCCTAAACATGGGCATTCTAAGGAAAGTGAGAAAAATAAAATGAGTAGGGAAAGAGGAAAAAAAAGGAAAAAAAAAAAACTCAATGGTCTTTTTAGAATTCCATTCATACTTTCATGTAGTCACATATGCATCATTAATGTTCAAAATGAAATTTATAACATGTACATAAATATGCTCCTTTGATATATTTTTTTGGATTAATGGTTCTCTTTAGTCATATGAATGACTAATACATTCATAACCAAAAATATTTTTAAAAAAATGACAACAAAAAAAGTTTTTAAAAAAAAAATGAAAAATACACAATATTCCTTTTAACATGTTTCATTATTACCATATTGAAGAAGATGTTTACATGAAGCAACCTTATGAGTTTGTTGTTCAGGGGAGTCTAATATAGTAAGCAAATTTCATCGTTGTTCTCTATATGGTCTCAAGCAATCACCACGTGTTTGGTTTGAAAAATTCAATTCTATTGTCCAAAAATTCAGACAGTGAAAGAGAAAGACATATAGGTCGAGGTGAGGTACGTACTGTAAAAGGATGGGTCACATTCAAGGAAATTGATATTCCTTATATAGTTTTCATTCTAAAACAGATAATGTCTCTAAGGTTGAAACTCTCAACTCCAAGTTTACTGAGGATAAATATGAAGAGTATTTACGATTAAAGTCTACCAACTTGGCACAAACATCTCAAACTCTAAATACATCAACAACTTGCATTTTTAAATTCATGGAAGGTCAAAATTCATAAGTAATAGACTCATGTACTTCTAATCACATATTTGGTAATATCTCTTTGTTTTCAATCATTTCCTCTAAAAAAAATATCATTTCATAACCCATACAAAATGTTCTAAAACTTCCTCAACAAAATTTGTCAAATCAAACTATCTTCTTCCCTAAATCTAAAATCTATACTTTTTTATCTGTAATTGTCCTCTCAATTTAATTTTCTTGAAACAGTTAAAAAAATGTTAAATTATTCAAATAATAAATATTTTGTTGTACAAAACACAATTTAACATATTTAACAATTTTTTTTATAACTATAATAAGTGACACAGTTTAATGCTTCTTGAGGTACGACTTTGACCCTTTCAACAAAATTTTACATACATAAGAATTAATATAGAAGTAAGTTTTTTTTATAATTTTGTTATATTTGACCCTTTCAAATTTTTCTACTCTTATAAATAAAATTTTAACATCCAAAAATATAATTATACTAAATTATATATAATGTTTTTTTATAATAACAGTAACAATGATTAAATACGTAAATTCTGAATATATCATTTTGATTTTTTAAAATTATTGATTAAAATTGCTGGTGATGAAGTCTATTTCAAAATAGCCTTGGAACATTTTGAAATGCTTAACACGTTTTGACAATTAATTAAAAAACCACGTTGATGGTAACTTTTGAATTGCATTAAAATTCATAGCACTAAATAAGGTTGTGGAGGAGAAATAGAGAAAATGGAAGCATATGGTGAGGAATAATAAAAGGAGGGTTCGAAAGCATAAAAAAAGTAGCTGGGAACCATTATTTGATTCCCTTTCATTATTTTCTTTTTTTTCCTTTTCTTTTTCTTAGTGACTTCTCTCATATTCATCTCATTGGTCCCATTCAAAATCGCATCCACTTAAAACCACCAATTAATTTTACTTTTATTTTCCTTCAATTTCTAAAACAATTTTCTTATTTTAATCGCTTTCAGTTTCAGTATCATAGTAGTTTTGTATATCGTGTCGTGTCACCGTATAGTACCCAAAAGTTATTCTATACGTGTCACGCTTTCAATTTGGTTCATATAACGGGTCCATATTGAACTCTTTCTTTTGTTTATTGCAATAATTGTTTAAACTTTAAACACACGTGATTCCTTTGTTTGGAAACTTTATATATGGTAAAACGGTTTGTTTTAAAATTTTATTTTAGTTTTAACTTGTCTAAATAATTAATTTTAAATGGTTTCTGTAAGAACCTTACATTTTAAATGATTTAAAAAATCTGGGTCTTGTTTTCTTTCTCAGATTCTGATTTTTTGGTTTAAAAGTCAATTAAACATTATTTTTTAATACAATATTAAAACAGGCTTTTAATGTAATTATAAATATACAAATCCTTATTTTCTCTCTTTCTCTCTCTATATATGTACATGTATTCACAGGTTAAATTAAAATTGAGAGATCAAGACTGTATTTTACACAAATAATCCTTAAAAGAAATTGTCATCAAATTTACTTCAGGAGAATATATCTCACAATAAAAAAAAAAATGCTAAATTTTAGGAGAATGAGTTCATAAGCAAGAAAGACTACAAATTAAAATTTCAATATTTTAATTTCTAATTTGGTGGTCCAAATTCTGGATTGTCCGATACAAGTACCCATATAATTCCACCATGTTACAAAATTGAAGCTTTATTCAATGTTTCAACAGAAAAAAAAAAAAAAAAAAAAAAAAAGAGAAAGAAGGGGAAATCTGAGAAAGAGGATGAGTTATTTCATCTTAGAGGCAGAACTCAGAAACAGAAAGAAACTTAATCTGTGGAACTGAGATCTGAAAATTCCATAACTCTCGCCTTCGCCTTGTTCTTGATAGGACAAAAATACATCACAATTTCTACCCTTTAGCCGATCAAAACTTTTGTTTTTGTTTCAGATCAAGCTGTCCTAGTTAACTCTCATAATCATATTATTAATTCCAGATCATGGTCAATAACAGTATACTCGTATATATATTATTTTTATGTACGTAGTATTTCTTATTCATAGAGTGATGATAGAGCGGTGGCATCATCAATTTCTGGTTTGTCACCACCACCACCAAACCTTAAAGTGCAAGAATCCCAGTTGAAAATATCTGTTCCCTCGTATAAGGCGAACTTGACATTTCAACGGACCTCGATGCTTCCGATCCACACCTCTCTTTACGTTCATCCATCATTATCTGACTCGAACGACACTCTGGACTACAAAACGCTTTCTCTCCTCTGCATCACAAAAACCACACCCAATTATTACTACAATCTAAAACACCAACCTTTGATTAACCAAAGTTTTGTCGGGATGAAGCTCGTATATACCTGTACATGTATATGTCCTTGCCGTGGAGTTTCTTTCCGCACAGGTTGCACGAACTCAGAAAATTCGATGTGGGATACGATGATTCAGATTCAAATAAAGGTTGCGGTGCGGTTCTTCTGAACACACCAAGGTTGTTGTGGTTGTTGATGTTGATGATGTTGTTGTTGTTGGTTTTGTTAGAGTAGTCATGTCTCTGAATTTCACCTTCACCCCCATCGTAGTATACCTTGGTGAATGTTTGGTTAGGTACATGGCGTGTGACGTAGGTGTATTCCTCCACATCGAACTCCTCTTGGATTTTCAAATTGGAGGTGCAAACCGCGTGTTTGGGCAAAACCTCGGTGGATGGTTTATCGAGAGCCACCACAATCCCAAGACCAACACCACCGAGGTGGTAGTTCTTGAAGCCTCTTGGAGACTGCATCACCGTGCCTGACGGAGTTCTTGGACTTCCGGCGGTTGCGGTGGCGGTGGCGGCGTCCGGAAGCGTGACTTCACGGCCCCTTGAGACCAACAACTCCGACAACTTTCCGATCATGGGTCGGGGCCTCTTCCCCAACATGATGAGAGTGGGAGGGTTGGAATAGAGAGAAAGTGAGAGTGGTGTGGTGGGTTGGTGTGTTTATAAGAGGAAGAAGAGAAAGTTTTGATTTTTAATTCATGGAGTGGTTGGGCCTAAGCCCCTGCTTTTGTTTGGAATTATGCGGGTGATCATTGCTAGAGAAATACCCAACAATTCATTTTTTATTTTATTCAATATTATTATTCATTCATTTCCTTAAATTCTCATTATTTCACCTTAATAACGTGTCCATTCACTTCTCAGTGGGCCCCACTCTTTGAAAATTTTGTCATTTTCAATTATTGAGATACCCTATACATTTGTTTAAGACCCTCTTTTGTTTCTGCCTCAGGATCTTCAGGTTCCCTATATCAATAACAACTCCTCATAATACACTACTTAATTCAATAATCACGTCAATGGTTACATCTCAATTATGTTTAATATTAGTATTATTATTAGTACATATTCAGTTGAAAAAAATAGTGAAGAAACAAAGATATTGACAGAATTTATTATATATAATGTTAGATGTCATATAAAGGTAGTTACATAATGGAATCATATCAATAGAGAGAATAGAAAGATGTAGTTATTTTGCTATAAGTAAATTAAAATGACTTCCTACATAAATTATGCAAAAAAAAAATAAAAATTGCTGTCATGTTTATATTATTAAAGTAAGACTAAGAAACAAATTGCTCAAAACTATACCAGAACAATTCCTTCTCAATTAAGAAAATTTTTCATTATTTAAATAATAAATATACTAATTTTGTTTTAATAAACGAAAATATATAACAGAATTAAATAATCTTTAGGTTTACTAACACTTTTGTTTTTCTACTTTCTACAATGATTTAATACATTTTCTTTATTTATTTTTTATTAAATATATATAATTGTTTAATATAATATATTTTATTAAATCAACGTTAATATCAATTTTTCCATTTTACTCCTAAAAGTAAAAGCTTATATCGATAGATATAAAATCATAGTCTTGTTAATAGTAAATATAAAATAACATTAAATAAAAATAGCTAAATGAATAAATAAAGCATAAACATATTATTTCACTCTAGCAATGAAATGAAATTTGACATTATTCTTTTCATTAATATTTTCTTACGAAATTTTGCTCCGACCAAAGAAAAGTTTGAGTGTCGTTACCTCTCTGGTCGATAAGGATTTGATGATATTTTGACCGTTGGATTGAAGTGAGATGTAAGATGTTTTGGGACAGCTATCACTGCAACCACATCAACGGGCCCACTGATTTGACGTGTCGAAAGTGACGTGGTGGACCCACTTCCATCACAAGTGTACTTATTGCACTGAAATTACATTTATATCCCCAAAATAATATGTCGTTTTCTTATCAGTATTACCATCACTTTACCCTGTTCAAAACAATTCAAGCACAAGAATGAAACATACTTAAATAGACCCTCACTGTTCCAAAATAGAAAAAAGAAAACATTTATTGCTAATTTGAATCCAACTGTTTTTGTTTTCAGTGGATGCTATTTTCTTCAAGGGAAAATAAGTTCTCTCCTACTAACTATTTCATTTTGCAAACAAATAAATGTAAATAAACTTAAAACTGAATAATTTTTTCCCAGTAAATTCATTTATAAAGATTACAAAAATAAATTCCTTTAAATTTGTTTATAAAAATATATCTAAAGTTGCTAATGAAAAAAAATCTAAGAGTTAGTGCAAATTTATTGAAAACTAATTACTTATAATATTATTTCTCTTGATTATATAATGTCAAAAAAAAAAGTATGGATATGCTAAAGTTTATATATAAATTAGTTGTAGCAATAAATACTCATCTTTGCGTGAAATAGTGATCTCAAATAATGGAATTTATTGAATAATAATAAATAATAAAATTGTTATTAACTAAAATACACTGACTAATTTGAATAATTGTCCTCATTTTCACGATGAGATATATTATAAATTGTAAAAATAGTGTATTATTTTTATTTTTTAAAATATATATTTTAATAAATTCAATAACAATTATTGTAAATGTGAGTCTCATTCCCATACTACTATTTGAGAATTTACTTAATAAATATGATGGTAAAATCCTTATCTTCAGACATTTGTGAATTTATAACTAATATTCATAAAACAATATACATCCACAAATATATAATTATTATTAGAACCTAAAATGAATATTAATATTATATGGGTTATTAATTAAAAGGATACAATTAAATACAATTAAATCTCGATATTTTTTCAACAAAATTTTATATGCACTGGTTTTAAATCTTAAACATTTAAACACTGGTTATAAGACTCAAACTTGGTTTCATATGTTTAAGTACAATATTTTATTTTAAAATATAATATATATTAAATAAATAACATGTAGGAGATTGTTGAAAATATTAGTATATATATATATATATATATATATATATATATATATATATATATATATAATAATTTTAATTCTATGGTGATGTTATTGTATTTATTTTGTTTTACTCATATTTATATATATTTATTACTGTTTACTCTCTTCTAAGTGTAACCTATTTGCTTGAAGAAAAAATAACAAAGACAATTTGTTTATTTAGAAGTATTTTTAGTCCTCTTATATATTATTTTTGGAGAGAAACACATTCTTTTTGTTTTATGTAATGGAATTATTTTCTTCATAAAGACAGTATCATGTGTGTAATCGAGATTCTTCTCTTTTTAATTGTTTTTTCATTAATAATTTTTATTTTATATTCTTATTATTTGCTATAATAATTGTTTAGACACGCCGATCTTCATTGATCCACATCACTCTTTTTTTTTTCTAACAAGTGCAAAATTTCATTAATTGTGAAGTGTAATTGCTACATTTATCTATGGAAAATTGCGTGTCTATATGTTAATTAAATAATGTTTTTACGACTAAAAATTAACAATAGAAAACAAAATCGATAAATATTGATTGTATCATCACACGCTACACTAAAAACAAACATGCCAAAAAGTCTTCTATCATTAAGCTTAAACCATTGAAAGAATCGTGTAGCTCATATCTTCCATGTATTATTAGACCATGATTATTCAATCAAAACATTATTATTTTTTTTTTAACTTTTAATCACTATATTCATAAGATTTTGCATAGAGATCATAAACCCATATTTTATTATATTTTATTTAATTACATAAATACTACATATAACAGCTATGGTGGAGAAAAATTAACCTTGGAAGCATACACAGAAAGGACCAACAAGTAACCTACTTCTCCTGATTTTTATTTTCAATTTTTAGGCATCATTTAATAACATAAATACTAAAATATTAAACCAAAGCAAAACAAAAGAACTTAACAAAACAAAAAAAAAGAAGAAGTTCCAAATAAAAGCAGTTTAGATGAAATAATTATTTTTCTAAAAATTTCTACATATTATGCAATTTATTAACTAATCACAAAATATTTGAATTTTGAACCAACATAAATATAGAAGAAAATGTAAAGAAATAATGAGATGGTTATATAATTCTTATATTTCCTCAGTTCCATCACGTGTTGAAATTGTTTCATCGTGTTACGTTATGAAATATTGCCTGTGAAATGCACCTGAGGAAGAGGTATTCGAAGAAGAATAACTTAGACTCTAATGTTGTCACCAACGGGATTTTCGTGTTTTCGGAAAACTTAAAGAAAGTGTGCAATTTTTGGAAAGAGACTGAAATCCAAATTAACACGTGGATTAGAGGTATGTAATAAGAAATTAATTTTAAATTTAATTTAATTATACAATATTGGTTTGTAAGATGTAACATCTTTGAAAAATATTGATCTCCAATATAAAATTATACATTAATAAGTCAGTCGATAACGAGAAATAAATAAATTCAATAAATAATGTTTTATTATAATAAACTTACGACAGCCGTTATATATATATTTATAGTCTTTAAATTTTAAGGTCAGATTTAAATTTTTTTATATCTCAAATTTTAAATTTTTTTTATCTTAATCTTTAAAAATAAATGAATATTATTTTATTAATTTAATAATTTATTAAATGATGTTATAAATTGATATTTAAATTGAAAATATTAATCAATGTAAATAAGTAAAACTTCAAAATAAAATGTCTTTTTAATATATAAATATAATTTAACACAATTAAGTTAAATTAATTAATTATATATATATATATATATTTATATATATATATTTTGTCATGTTAGAATGTTCTATTTTTATTTTAGGATTTTGCTGTCTATTTTGTGTTTTAACGGCGTGTCTTTTCTTAATTTTAGTGAATTTTTGATTACTTATCTTTTAATATGAAGAGTGATTCTGTTACCATATTATTTTCTGGTTATACTTCATTATGCGACTTAATTATTCATCTACATAATCTTGAATGGGAATTGTAATGTAAACCTACGTAATACACATGAGAAAAAGGAACTTTAAAATTTGAAGAAGTATTCCTTTAATCCCTTCATAAAAAATATTCTTGTCATTGGTTTTCTTTAATATATATTTTTTCATTCTGGCTTAGTATTTTTGTTCCTAATCAATTTTATCTTTTTTTTCCCTTTTAAAGTATAATAAGCTGGTGATTATAAAATGACACCCTGATGAATTGAATATTTATTAAATTTAAATACAACAATTACTTGTAATTAAATATTATTCAAAAGTTTAAATTGATAAGAAATATCTAAAAGATGTTTTTATCGTAAAGAATGAAGATGAAAAATAAACCCCACTGTATGAGTATTATTAGAATTTATCCTGTTATTGATAGGTAATTTACTAAATTGGTTAAAACATAGATGAAGAATGAGTATAAGTTGTAATATAAAATGTAAAAAACATGCAATTAAAGGTTTTATGACTCAGTCTTTGAAAATAAAAAGTACAGAAAAAAGGGTAGTTTGGTAATTGAAGTGTTAAGGAATATGAATGTGGTGGAAGCAATAAAGAGGGTGACCCACTTACAGAGAGACAGATGAATAAAGGAGCTTTTTTTTTCTTCACAAACAAACAAAAAAGAACAGGGAGCACTCAGAACGGAACGGAATTTGTCACAGACATTACAAAACTAATAATAGCTGGGGCCCATGACACGTGTCAGTAGATGCGCGTGCTTCTTTTACTGCTCTACAAAATTTAAATATATTTTCTAAATCTTAAAAGTAATAATAATAAATAATTTATGTGTATAATTATTTTAATAAGTAAAATTTATCATTAAAAGTATTTTTATATGTATAACAATGTATTGTGTTAAAATTATCAGTTAAGGAAATTTATACTCATAATTATTATAAATTAATTTAAAATATACGTTTAAATTTCAAAAGAAACTAAAAATATATTTACAGTTTAGTAAGATGGAAATCATGCAAAAATTTAAATTTTTTTTGTTAAAAATTTATCATATGAAAATGTAAGTACAATAAGAAAAATAATAAAATAAATTTTCCTTCTTTTTCTTTATAACCCCCAAGAATACACGTGATGAAAATGTGATAAATATTAATTTTATAATTTTATTTATTGTTAACGATAAGTTATCGGTCTTAGTAACATTCAATTTATTCCCATTAAATAAACTCTCGTATTCAAACTTTGTAGTTGGAAGAAGTATAAGATGATTATAAAAAAAAAAATCATTATTTATGTAATACTTATATAATACCTGCGTATAAGTAAAATAATACGTTGTTTCACATCATTAACTCTACCTGATTAATTTAAAGGTCAGACCATTTTTTTTTTTTATATAAAATCAATTCAAAGTCATGCTTTTGGTTTTACAAATATAATAAGGAAAATAATTTTTTTGAAAAAGTTTTCTTTTGACAAATTTGAGAAAGTTACCGTTAATAGAATTAAATTGATTAATGTTTTATTTTTAATCAAAATAAATAATAAAATAGTATTTCTTTTACCATTAGGAAGTTTATTAAAGTTTATCAAAAGTTTTTTTTTTTCAAACTATCATTTTCTATATAATAAGTAGGATAGATCAACATTTATATAAATATATAACATACGAGTTTTAAATATTTAAGGTATATTTTTTACAAAATTATACACTGTTTCATACCAAATATTTTGTTAAAGCGTTTTTCACATGCATAAAAAACATACAAAATTTTATAATAATATAAATTAGTTTAATATTTTGACGAAATTTATATTTTTTTCAAAAAATACTAAATACAAATAACCTATGATACATATATAAGATATATATGTATTCGACACGTGATATTTTTATTTTGAAAATAATAAACTATAATATATAAAATATATGAACAAATGTATATTAATTCTTAAAAACATGATAAATATATGATTGATATTATGTGAATCTAAATTAAAATCATGTGCTAAATGTTGTCAACATAAAAATTATAAATCATTGTCATCATAAAGTTATTACTGATTTATAAGTTAGATACTTCATTAATAAGTATTAATAAAATATCTTAAAATATTAGATACAAAAATGATCCAGATTGAACTATTAGTATGATAACAAATAATTTTTTTTGTTATTATTTATATATTAGGTCAAAATTGCATCAATGTAATTTAATCTTTTTGTATACACATATTATACTTATGTATTTTAAATTTATGTTATTAAGACTCTAAATTTTTTATTATTTTAAAATAAACATTCGATTAATAAAATAACAATCAAATATAGAGGTATCCCTACATGGTAGTTATATTAGTTTTTAAAACAATTGTGTAATTAAATTTTTTGTTCTTGTAACATTCCATTTAATAATATAACTATTAAACAAAAATTTCATTAGGATAATCATAAGCATAGAGTACATAAATGTCCACTCGTCCAACGACTATATGGCTCGTCTAGCGAGTGAATAACTCAAAGAGAAAAATTCTTCCAAATTTTGTTCAGCAACTATAGAGCCAGTAAGTTCCTGGACTTTAGATTCGCTGAGTGAGTAGGTACTCGACAAGCGACTCCCAAGTCAGTAAGCCCCTCACGTTTGAATGGATTTTCGCTCAACAACTCCCAAGTTAGTGAGTCTCTAACTTTGGATTCACTTAACGAACTCACCATCGACCATCGAATTTGCATAATTTTGCTCTAATTATGCATAATCATGTCTTTCCAATTAAGTGTAAGTAGGTCAATAGCCTTGATAGATGACAAACACATACCAAGCTCAAATGAACCACAAACATTAGTGTCAATTGATCTTAAATGCAAAACCAATTAACCAATATTTACATGTAAACAACCTCAAATTCACATAATCATGTATCATTATACAAATCAAACACACAAACAATTCACATTACCATCATACAATTTACCAATTCAATATTTATATAACTTAAAAACATTGCAATTAGCGTCCCTCACTCAACACAAACAACTCAAGGAAAACCAAATCTCTCTTCCAGCTATTAGAACGTATAACTCAACCTATGAACAATACATATATGATCAGGACACATCATTAGAATTACTGATAAGCAGAAACTCACAAAACTTAAAAACCACATGCGAGCTATAATTGCTCACTTGCACGAATAAGGACAACTGACCAAGAAAAATGAATAAAAAATTAACTTACTCAATTGAAAAAATTTATCAAACATAAGTTGAGAGCTTGTTAAAATGACCTTCCTATGAATCCTAAAATATCATTATCTAAATTCCTTTTGTTTATGCTATTTGTGTATCTATCTATATATATATATATATATTAAAATGATTCATTTAATATTCATCCTATTTTTTTTTTTAATGAACTTTCAAATAAAAGGGGTTTGCAATTTAACAATGTATTCCATGGAACGAAAATCAACGGGTGAGACGTTGAAGAATAAACAAAAAGGAATAGGAAAATGTGATCGTAGCCATTAAAAAGTTTATGGTCTTCATTATAGTATAAAAATCCCAAAGGATTAAATTTGAGTGAAAAAGTCATCTAAAGATAAAATTGTATATAATTATTACACTTTCTTCTACTAATGTGTCCTGACTATTGTAATTACTGCTGTTATATACAAACTACTCTGTTCATAGTGGGTTCCTTTTCATCTATCTAATATTGGAAGAACAAATATT
The DNA here is from genome assembly GCF_037176805.1 of Vigna unguiculata. NCBI lineage: Eukaryota > Viridiplantae > Streptophyta > Magnoliopsida > Fabales > Fabaceae > Vigna > Vigna unguiculata. The sequence continues at coordinate 65,829,624 of NC_140794.1, forward strand.
TATAATTATCAATACATTTAGTATTTTCAAATTTTAAACATTTAACTTTATAACAATGAAAAATTATATTTATTGTCGTTTTATAGTTTTAATTTCAATATAAATATTATAAACTATCTTTTGAAGAAAAAACGAAAATAATATCTTAAATATTGTTGTAGGTATCTAAATTGAAAAAAAAATAGTATGAATTTATAATCCCAACTAAAAAAGTAGTGAATTTTTTAACAAAATAATATATAATGGAGTACTAAAAATAAAATAATTACTTTATTCATAGCACTTTGCCAGGTACCCCGAATTTGAGGAGCAAGCTGAGAAGTTAGTGACATGACGTTGATAATTAAATATCTCAATTTTAAACAAATATTTTCCAAACGTCGAGTGAATACAACCACTAACCATTGTTTATAAGATAATCACTAATCAGATCTCTTTTTTCTATTGCAGATAGTCCACAATAATAACCTATTAAAAATTTCCTTTAAATATTTAATATAATAATAAACAAAACTCAAAACACGGTTTTAAATGTTACGAATGATTGTGATGCATCCTTGGAAAAATAGTGGCAACGCGTTCAGTGATATTAAGGTCAAATCACTTTCTCACATCCCCTTTATTTCATTTCATGAAATGAAAAGCTCACATCTATATTGTTATTCACCAAAAATAAAAATTGTTTACGTAACAGGTAAATCTTTTGATGTAGAAGTAAGTTATTATGTTGTCATTAAAAAAAATATTATAATGATTTAAAGTTTATTTAGATGGTAAGCGTGAATTGTTAGTAATTATATATTGAATAATTAATTATAGATTCAAGCCATTAGAGTAATTAAGTGTGAATTATGTCTTGTATTGCCTAGAGTTTTCTATAAAATTTAAAGTTTTCCTTCTCCTTCAATAGGTGCTAACTTGTCTGGCGAATGTATCCTCTAATTGGTGTATAATTAATAACTAGAATATTAGTTATGATGTTGGAATAGATTTCTTGTTTCTATGACCCTGTTTAATTTAAATTAAAGATGATAGAAGTATAAAACCTTTGAAAGGACTCTAAATCATTATATATGAAGAGTTAGAGTTGTTATCTTTGATATCTTTCAGCTCAGTATTATGATTTTATATTATAATTTTCTATTATAATTTATTATTATATTATTATTTTCTGTTGTTTGTATTTTCTTTTTATATACAAACACATTTTACTTATTATTTTACATATGTAAATGAACTTGTTTTCATTTTTACAATAAATTATTTCTCTTAAACTTAAGCTTCTTTTATTTGTATTTTTATCAAACACTAAATGTCTCTCAAGATTCTTGAATTAATCTTTTCAAGTTCTCGAACTGATCTTTATTTAAATTTAATAATTTTTTGATTTAATATTTTTTAAATTAAACTATTTTCTTAATTAAAAAAATACTTGTAATAAAAAGTATTTATAAAATAAATGAAAATTATTTATGTTTCTACCAAATTAATCGTCATACATTGTTTTGGAATTGAGATCTAAGATGATTTAAATATTTTTTTTCTTTTTATTCTTCAAAATATTTTTTAAAAACAAAATTGTGGTAGAAAAGACTCCAAAACAAACAATACCTTAGACGAGGAGTGATTAACGATGCTGTAAAACAATTTATAAATAAATTATTTATATTCACTTTTATAATTATAGTAATAATACTTTTATTAATTTTGTTAACAAACACACATACAATGCATGTGTTTTTAAAATAAAAACGACAATTATTTTTGAAACAGTTACTTTTGTTTTTAATTTGTTTAGTGTTACTCTTGGGTTTGAAATGGGATACATTATACTATTGGTCATGATTGTATGTTACATACTATATATTATAATTATAATAAAATATATTTATGGATACACTACATAGATAATAATAATAATAATAATAATATTATTATTATTATTATTATTATGCTGATAATAAAGAACATTATTTTCTTAATGATGATGTCATCGCTAAGAGTAATATCCATTTTATCTAATTTCGTTCATAAGTATGTATATGTAACTGGTCTTATATATATATTATTGAATATTATTAATAGTTCAATTTAATTTAATATAACATTTTCTCATAATTACTACCTTTTTGTATTTATTTTACATTCTTTTTTTTTTTTTGCAATTAATTCAACCTAAACCATTTAGCATAATTCTTGAATGCAATGGAAAATAAATTGTACATATTCAAATGGCTTGAAAGGTATAGAAAAATTAAAAAGAATTATCAAAAGCAGCAAATTTTGAAGCTCCACAAATGTTTGGTATTATTTGAAGTTGTTTGGAAGAGTATACGTGAGCATCCATTTTGTGATAGTAACTTGTTTGAAAGAGTAAAGCAATTGGTATCATAACCTAATTAATTATCTGGGAATCCCACTTGATAGGAACTATATTTGCTTTTATAAGATTCTATGTAATAACATTTTAGTTCATGCCCATTTTCAACCAAGTGCTCCATTCATTCATACCATTCACACTATAATTTATCATTTTTGCATTTCTTTTTCGCATTAAAGTATCTGCAAATGCTGAATTTTAAAACCAAAACAAATCTAATCAGATCCATAACAATAGAGACATACTTACATATTTCCCTTTCTTTGATATGATCCTACTTTACTATTTTATTCATTTTTAAGGATCACAAATCGCAACACATTTCAAGTGAAAAACTTATCCACTTTGTTTTAATTAGTATTTTATTGTGTATTGTAGATGATGAATGTTTAATATATATGCATTAAATTAAAATAAATAAATAAATTTTTTGAATATATAGATTATATTTTAGATTTATAAAATATTTAAATTCAACTTAAAAAGGTGATAGACTTAAAGAAATATATAAAATATTAAAATAAAACTCCTAAAGATGGTTATGTTAATAAAATCTCTTTAAACACCCTTGTTGACTAATCATTTTTAAAATAAATGTCTTTATTTTTTTCAGTTCTGTCACGAGAAATAGTATAATACTTAACATAATTAATATAATTTATATATACGCAATAGATACAATAAAACTTTGTGATATCTTTAAACAACAGAGTAAACTTTATTCGCTAAACATATCTGCTTATAAAATGCTTCACATGGTTCATGGGGACGGGGCAAGTGTTAAAACTTTTATACAATTTTCACTTATTTTACTTGCAATAGAGTTTAATATCTCAATTGTTATTCAATCATGATTAAATGAGATTTAATAAATAATACAATGGTTTAGGTTGAACTAATTGCAAAAAAGGAATGTAAAATAAATACAAAAAGGTAGTAATTATGAGAAAATGTTATATTAAATTAAATTGAACTATTAATAAGACCAGTTACATATACATACTTATGAACGAAATTAGTTAACGATAAAATGGATCCTAACTAGATAAAATTTGCATGTTATATGGATCTGCGTAATAATTTTTTATGGACCAAATATTAAGTTAAATGTTAGTTTTAAAGCTAGTTAGTAAGAAACATTTAGTGCTAGATGATTATTCTTCTAATTTTAAACGAGACTTAAGAAGAAACATTGATCTAAGTAAGTCTTAACGTCTCTTAATAAATAGTTTTTGAACTTGTAATATATAAGAGAGTACAAAGATTGAAGAACAAAGACAAGAATTCTAACAAGTACTATATGTCACGAAAACAAAGAGTTTTAAATGGTTACAAAATCTTTTAAAGTCTTTTGTACTTAATTATAAAATTCTAAAAGTGTATCTTTAACTAGACCAGAGTGAGCACCGTATTTTATATCCTTATCTAGGGGTGGGAACAAAACTTGAAAAAACAATTGTGCAGAGAAACTGATATTAGTGTTGGGGGAATAAAACTTGTAATCCTTAATAATTAGTGAAACTATAACATTTTCCAATAATTATATGTAATTTTAGCTATTAAGATGAATCAGTATAAAAATATTTATTTGTTTTACAAAGAGTTTTTATTTTCACTGATCAAAAGAAAGAAAAAAAATTAGTTGTTAAAGTTTTTATAAATACAATTTGATCGATATGAAATTTGGACAGAGACGAGAAAATACATATTTAATTATGTCATATTTATCTTTTAAGTTAAAAATTTATCTTTATTTTTATTTCATGCGTGATGAGTATAAGATCTTTTTCTTATTCTCGTCCTATCGAATAATAAATATACTCCAATACTTATGCTTATATCTGTTTTTATTATTGTTTTAATATCAATTAATTAATTTTAATGAATAAATAAAAATCACGTAAAAAACATGATATTATAAAATAATATTTATATTCTCAGATCTTTTGTGTAAAATATTTTAAAAAGAAATTATAATACTATGAATTTCAAATAAAAAGAGATGGGAGTAGTTACTAATGTACATAGATGAAGAAACAAATATATACATACTTATTCTTTCTTTCGTATCCGAATTTAAAAAAATATTCATATCAATTAATTTAAAGTTTTTTAAGTCAAAATCAAAACAAATTAAATAATACCCACAAAATGACTTGCTGTTACATAGTATTTTACTTTTATTTATCTCTTGTCAATTGTTTCATAATAAAGAATTCCGTCGTTCGTACAAAATTAAAATCATACGTTTGTTTTTATATGATACATTATCCATGCCATATTTATATATAAACAAAAACAAATTATGGCACTTAAAACGCTTTTTTTTTATCATTCAATTCTTTTGATTTATTTAAATTTTCAAGATAAAGCCATCGGATTTAATTTTTATATCAAGAATACTCAAATATTATCAACTGATATATATGAAGCGGATATAACAAAAATAAAATTGTATATTAACATAATAATTAACGTCTTTCTCACAAAAAGATAAAAACAAATTATTAATGATAAAAGTATAAAGACATCTAAGTTAAATCCTAACAAACTATCTCCACTGCAAGTCTCTTGGTAATACTTCCACAAGTTGTTGGACCAAATATTTTCTCCGAAACATCAATGGAACATGCTTTCTTACCAACGCATTCCTACACACCCAAATGTTTTAAGTAAGTTATTAAAATCACCTAAAAATAAATCTAATAACGAAAATAATGCAAACACTTGAAGAGAATTATACCTTTTCCATGATGGACAATGCATTCTTTTTGCTTTCACAACTACCCTTGGTGAATGATCCACACACTCCTTTGGGATCACCAAAACTCGCAAATTTAATTGCAGAAATTGGACGATCTTGGCAAGACAACTCCAAGATCTTGTTCTCATATGCATTTCCACATGCACTTCCAACAACAACAGTTTCGAACTTCACCAATGAAGGGTTACCACCCAACTCCGCAAACAAAACCAAACTATTTTCACCATCATCACGCAGAAAGGAGCGAGGAACATGGTACCTGAACGATTCAAAACATGACTAAATAAATATCTTGTAAAATAATAAAGGAGTGGAAGATGGAACATCCTAGTCGTAAAACATAACCAACCATCTCTGTGTCGGGTTTCCACAATTGGTAACACATTTTGTGTCGGTGTACTCTCCACGGTAATCACATGGCTCATCACTGCAACCTTCTTCCTCGGCCAAATAACTGGGCCATATGCGTCCAAGATTTTCACCATTCACCCATGCATACCCTTTGCCCATTCCCTTCAGATCTACCACAACAGGGTCTGAACCCATAGGAGCTTTGAAGGTAGTCTTCATATTATACACACATTAGTTTTCAGTTATAATTCAAAATGTTATTTAAAAAAATTAAGATGAATTACCTTGTACCAAGTGAGCATTCTATTTGTGGGTAATTGTTGAGATTCCCAGTTGGTAGGTGAGTCTTCACTGAAGAATTTGTGGTTCCAACCATTCAATCCAACTTTGTATAGCCATTTGTGTGATGATAAATCCTTAGTGATGGTTTCATCACCTTTCTCACTCACCAGCTCAATTGGCCCAACAAGACCGGAATGCCATGTATCAAAGTGTGATCCATAGTTCTATTTTTTTTCAAAACATTAATCAGCAAAATAGAACCAAATAAAACATTATCATTATTATGTAAATTTAAACCGAACCTGAAGTCCAACGGTGACACTAAGCAAGCTTATGGTATTTGTTCCTCGCTTCAACCTAATCTTTGACTCAAATTTATCGTTGTGAATTCCATATGTGGCCCAATGAGAGCCTATTAAAGTAGAGTGGTGAGTTCTTGTTATGAATGAAATTTTGACACAAATAATACGACGTTAATGAACACATGAATCTCAAATAATACCAATATGTTCTCCATTAACGAATGCGTGAATCACATGGCCGCTGCCGTTGATCCTAAGACTCATATTTTCGCTCCAAACTGGATCATCGTGCTTGAGATGAAGTCTGTCACAGAAAAACCATGGTATGATGAACAACTATAAAGTGAAACAAAAGAACATAAAAGGTTAAGTTGAGGTGGTTACTTCGTCATGTACCAGAGATAGTCACTGGTATCACTAGTCATAAGTTTTTGATCAATGAGTCCAGGTGCAGAGATGTTGCTTTTAGCATGAAGAGCATTATCAATATTCTCTGACCTCCACGTCCATTTCAAAGCTATTGGCTCTTTTTCTTCTTGTTTGGTTTCTTTGACCATCACAGAGGTTTGAACATTCACCTATTTCAGTACATATAAACTTAGGAATCAATAACATAATAGTTGATTATAGCGAAAAAAACATAAATGTTTTGTCTAACCTTGGCAGTGTTATACTCTTCATGGTGACAATCAGGAAGAAGACTAACAGACCATGCTGGAATTGTGTACTTGTTTCCTCTAAATGTTAGGGTGGCATCAGTGGTGGTGTTGGTGTTGCTCAAGAAGCAGCTTGATGATCCATTGGTGGCATAAACGGTGGCCTTAACAGAGTTTCCAAAATCAGTCTCAGATACTTTTCCATTTGTAAGAGTTTCCTCCATGGACTTCAAAACACTATGAAGCTCTTTGAGGTGACCCCATTTTGGTTGAGCAATGTTGCCTGCAAATATTAATAAAAATGGATTAGAGGTGGAAGTGTTAATCCATGAAAAGTATATAATAAATTCAATTACCGTATTCATCAAGAGGAGCATCGTAATCGTATGTAGTGGTGATATATGGACCACCGGCTGTTCTACCGAAATTAGTCCCTCCATGGTACTGAACATAAACAAAACAATAAATTAGTATAAATGAACTAAGATCAGAGACACCATGCATGATTAATGTTTTCAACTATGAATTACCATGTAATAATTTTGGAATGTGCCTCCAGTTTGGAAAAATCTAGCCACAGAGTAGGCAACATCTTCGGCAGTTCTGTGTGGATCTCTGCCACCCCAATTCTTGAACCTTAAATTCATCAAAAAATAAAAGCACAAATATAAGATCTATTAATGAAAATGTTAGTTAAGAATTTGGAAAACAGTGAAGAATATTAGACTTACCAACCAACCCAATTTTCGGTCCACATTTTAGGACTGTTGGGATTATTGGGTTGAAAGTTGTCGCAGTACCATCCATTGCAAGTATTGATCTACACATGAAATTTAAGAACTATTAACTTCACTTCACAGATTGATGAAACGTAAAATGTATAAACAAATACCATAGGCTGAGGAGCATCGGATTCTTGACACATGATCCATGGAACTCCAACGTTCAATGACTCGGCCATATTTGCACACCAATTTATGTAAGCTTTTCCCGCTTCTCCATAATGTGAAATCACGTTACCGTATTCATTTTCGATCTAAAATATCATTCAGTGTGTTATGCTAAACACTTTAATGGAACCATTCTCAAAAGATCGAAAAGAAAAGAGAAAAGTACCTGAGTGAGAATAATGGGACCCCCTTGAGAAGCAAAAAGTTTCTCTTTTTTTACCATATCCACGATCAAAGTAGTGAAATTTTGCATCTCATTCTTAGTTCCAAAATAAAATAAAAGGAAGTCAACACAAATATGTTTTTATATAAAAAAAAAACTAAATAAAATAAGAAAAATTAAACATTACCATAAACTCATTATTGACGGTCCTGATCTCAACACCGGGTAGATTGTAAACCCACACAGGAATCCCTCTGAAACATGAAAAATTTTACAAACTTTGAATTCACGTAAATATGATAATAACAGAGATTGAAAAGAAATGGGTGATGAAATAATGTACCCATAGTTCCATTCGGCACAAACATATGGACCAATGCGAAGAATGGCATAGAGGCCAGAATCTTGAATGGTCTTGAGAAATGTAATGAGATCATTGTTGGCAGAAAAATCATAGACACGACGAGAAGGTTCATGTGCATTCCAGAAAACATATGTTTCTATTGCATCTAAACCTCCTTCTTTCGCTTTCTTGATTAAATCGGGCCACATCTACATATACGATTAAATTACTGAGATTAAATTAATCTAAACACCATGTTAAATTAACAAGAAAGCAAAATAAGAACAGCGATTACCTGAGGTGTGCTTCTAGGATAATGGATTGATCCAGATATAAGTATTCTTCGCTTACCATCAATCTTGATGGCTCTTCCATCGTTAGAAACTTCAAATGCATTAGTGGCCAACAACAAAACAAATAAACAGAGTGACAGAGAAAATAACTTTGAAGTAGCCATTAGTGACTTGAGTAGACGTAAAACAGTGTGAAGGTAATTTGAACGCAACTTCTATTATGTATTTATAGAAGGAATGGTTAGTTTGCTTTTGTTTATCTTTATCTATATCTATATCTATTTTCGGTTTCTTATGTTTAGAGATGGCAAATAAACTCGTCCCGTGGGTATTGTCCGAACCCGTCCCCGTTTTGACGGGAATCCCCGCATTGACTGGGTATGGGTATGGGTATGGGTATGGGGAATCCCCGACTTTTTCAGTTGGGTATGGGGATGGGTATGGGGATGGGTATGGGGATGTACATATACCCGCCATAATACCCGTCCCCGCCATATCTTCATTCTCGTTTAAATTATTAAAATATTCACAATTAATTAAGTAACTCCTATATATATATATATATTTTTTTTTTTTTTCTATTTTTTTTCTTTTAATTATTTCATTTGTCATGAAACTCATTCTCATGTCCAATATATTTTTTATCTTATCATAACCTTTATGTAATTATGTTAAAATGTTAATAAAAAAAATATTATGCCTCACATTTGAATATTTATATTATTTTTTAATATTTTTATTTATTATAAATTTTCCTTTCACATAAGAATGTTTATACTCTCAATTTAAGATAATATAAAAAAAATTCTTTACTTATTATTATTATTATTATTATTAATTTTTGTTTAATTTGAAGAACTCTTTTGTTTCATTGAAATAATTTTCGTTATTTTTCAACCATTAAGTATATATGTTGATATTTGAAAAGTTTTCTTAGTTCTCTAAGATATTTTTCGTCTTATCATACCTTAGTTATACATTTGATTTCCTTTGTGTGATTTTTTTCGATAATCTCTCAAATTATTTCTAAAACACACATTTGTTAGTTTTTTAATATTTTTATTTATTGTTTTTATTTTTATCATGTAGAATAATATTTCGATATATTCTTTCTAATTATTTTTTATTTTATAACTCATTATTAATCATAATGTAATTTTTTCACTTTAAATTATGTTTGTTTGAAGTGGTTAAAATTATATATATATATATATATATATATATATATATATATATATATAATGATATTTAGGAATAGTATATGATAATTCACTACAAGAAAAACATAAAATGGTGACTGATTTAGTCAGTAACCCATATCAGTCACTATTTTTCGTCATTGGTGGTAATAGTTGATTTATTGTCTGAATTAATGACTAAATTAGTGACTGATTCAATGATAGAATCGATACTTGATTTAGTGACCAATTTAATTACTAATTTATTTGTAATTTAATGACAAATTTTTTGGTCACTAATGATATTTCTATTTAATTTTAACCACTTCAAACGTAATTTAATAATTAGTTCTCTAAGGTATTTTTCATTTTATCATACCTTAATTATACATTTGATTTCCTTTGTGCGATTTCTTTCGATAGTCTCTCAAATTATTTCTAAAACACACATTTGTTAGTTTTTTAATATTTTTATTTATTGTTTATTTTCATCATGTAGAATAATATTTCGATATATTCTATCTAATTATTTGTTATTTTATAACTCACTATTAATCATACTGTAATTTTTTCCACTTTAATTGTATAAATAACTTTTATTTACTACAATATAAAAATTTAATGTAATTGCTATGAATATTTTTTTGTCACTATCCAACATATATTGAAGTTCAAAAGATACAAAATCTATGTCAAAATTTTATTATTATGTTTATTATTTGTTCTTTGTGTCATTTTGATCAAGTGATGTATTATAACTTTTATTAGTGTATAAAAAAGAGATTTATTATAATTTAAAAAATTGAAGTAAACAAACATTTAAAATATATTTTAATTTGAATATTTGTTTTCCTTTTATTATTATATTTATTATTTGTTCTTTGTGTCATTTTGATCAAGTGATATATTATAACTTTTATTAGTGTATAAAAAAGAGATTCATTAGAATTTAAAAAATTGAAGTAAACAAACATTTAAAATATATTTTAATTTGAATATTTGTTTTCCTTTTATATTTTTTTGAAATATTTTTTAATTTTATCAACTAAGTTCATCAATGTTGTAGTTTGCAAATTTAATAAATGTTTTGGTTCACATGAAATTTTATTTGGTATTCTAATATAAAATGTAAACAATTATAATTTATTTTAAGGTACTTGGCATCGAAGAAAATCCTCCTAATATTGAATATTTCATAATATTATGTTTTCTTTACCGTAATTTTTTTTCTTTTATAAAAATTAATATTGAAGTAGTTAGAACACGGGTACGGGTATGGGTACGAGATTATACCCGTTACCTGGTGGGGATGGGGATGAGAAAAAAGTTTGATACCCGTTAGGTTTGGGTATGGGGATGGGGATGAATTTTTTATGCGGGGATGGGTATGGGATAGCGAAACCCGTCCCTGCCCCGCCCCGCCCCGTTGCCATCCCTACTTATGTTACTTGTCTGTTTTAATTCAATTTGGAAAACCTTTTATACATAATTTATTTTTAAATATTGATGTGAGTACTGAATTCTTTTATTTTATTTCATTAGTATAATTATTTTAAATTTTAAATTAGAGTAATTGCTTCTTCAAACATCATTGGTTATTTAATATTTAATATTTTATTATTACATTGTTATAAAAAAAAAATTATCAACCGGATGAAAAAGAAATTATACCATTTAAATAATAACAAATAGATGGAAAAGGAGATAAATAAATTATGTTAGTTACATTTAAGGTTACGTGATTTCACCCAACCTTATTTACATCTCCTTGTTTAAAAATCAATCATTCAATTATGCAATTCTTTTATCTGTTTTTTTTTTTGGCTTTATTTTTCGTTACTCAACCATTTATTACTTGCCTTAGAAATACACATTTTGTTTTTCGAATTTGTGAAATTAATATTTGAATATATTTTTTTGTAAATAAAAAAATTATTTCTTTGAAATCTGATTTCAATTTTTTTTTGTCGTGTGTCTCTTACTTTCTTTTTACCTCTCTTTTCTTTAATAATATAATATGATACGTTTGTATATATTAAAAAAAACATTTAAAACGGTTAAGGGAAAGAGATATACAAATATTAATTTCGAAAATTTGAAAAAAAAAGTATGAATTTCTAAAGCAAATAATAAATAATTGATTAAAGTGATAACAAAAAAAGTGATAACAAATAATAAATAATTATTATTTGATATCCATAAACACATAACATAGAAGATTGTTAATTTGTTTCTGCCTTACGCTACTGCAAAGTTATTTTCTTTGTGATTCTGTTCATTTGTTGGCCAATTGAAGTTTCTAACTATGGAAGGGCCATCAAGAACAAAAATTCGTGAATGAAAAAGTGTGATGAGACTTTCTCGATTTGTCCTTGACTTTTTGGTCGAGCTTAGTAAATATCTATTTGTGTTCTTTATGCTCTATATTACATATAACACGTTACGTTCCTTGTTGATGCTTACTTTGTTTATTGTTTGTCACCACCAGTGCCGTTGAAGTTTCTAAAGATGGAAGATTACTTATATCTGGATTAATCCATTATCATCAGGTAACCACCACTTTTATTTTTCTTTTTGTTAATTTCCCATGTTATTCACATTACTTCATTTACTAAACTTTAGTTATACATAAATTTTGAGAGATTTTTTTTTTTCATTCTTCTAAAATACGTGAACAATTACATTCTTCAAAATTATAAAATTTGTAAATAATTTTTATAATTTTTTTTACGAAAAATGTTTTATATAGAATATTTTAAAAAAATAGTAATTTTTTACAATTTTATTTAGGGCTAAATATGTTTTTGGTCATTCAATTTTTGGTGAAAATTTGAATTAGTACCACTTGAAAATCTTAAACCAATTTAGTTTCTCAACTATATAAATACGTGAATTTAGTCATTTTAACCAAATTTCGTTAAGTTTATTTGATATTTCAAACACATCTCATTATAATATTTTAGTTTGTTTATTTGACACAAGTTTGCTTCAATGTTAGCTGAGAAATACTTTAACAAAATTTGATTTAAAGGACTAAATCTACACATTTATAAAGATGTGAGATTAAATTGGTTCAAGATTTTCAAGAGGGACAAATTTTAATTTTTACTAAAAATTGAAGAAAAAAAAATATTTGACCTTTTGTTTTTAAATAATATATATAAACATTTTCTAAAAAAAAATAAAAACAAAATTGACAAAAGTATGAATTTTTGTCAGTAGCTTAATTATTCAATAAAGCAAATAAGGAGTGCACGGAAACATAAGTTTTGTGGTTTTGTGGCCGATCTCGGAAGTAATACCAAGGGACTCACTGTGGGGATGCTTTGTAGGATTTAACTCAAATGTCTATAAACTTTTATCACAAAATAAAGATTTCTGCACTTTTTATAAACTTTTACCTCTTTCATAAAAAAAATATTTTAGAACATTAATTGCTATATTAATATAGTTCTGTCCGTTTGATATATATTAGGCAGTAATATTTAAGTATTCTTCATATAAAAATCTAATCGACACTAGTCTTTATAATTTAAATAGATTAATGAACTAAAAAATTTTCTTAAAGAAATCCTATTAGATTTCATTGAAGAAAAAAAAAACAAATATTCATTGAAAATAATAAATGGAATACAATTTTATTATTTCCTTTTTCCTTCGTGTACATAGAAAATACGCCGTAAGTATAATTTTTTGGGTAAATCTCAAATAGTTGAAATTGAACACATTTTCAAAAAATGTAAAAAGAAAACATTTTATTATTCTAAGATAGAAGCATCATTATACCCCAACATTTACGGTCTAAAATAGAATTTGTAATTTATTTATTTATATAAATTCATATATTTTGTTTTCTTGATTAAGTGAGCTACATCTACATATAATTACTTTTAGAACAATGAATTGAATGAGATAAAAACAGTCTCTCTTTACCATGTTTTGTTAACATGCTTTTGTTATGTATGTATAGAAAAAATCAAGAATTTTATACTGTTTAATGCATGTCATTCTAATGCCAACTTTATTCACTATTTACATCTGATTGTCCCATTTATTCCTTTAATTTTTTCTTTATTTCAAATTAATCAATTATACAATTTGTATCTAGTTTTGTTTGGCTTTATTTTTCGTTATCACTTTATTCGTTTATTTACTATTTGCTTTAGAAATTCACATCTCTATTCTTTTTAGACTTTGTGAAATTAATGTTTGTACCGATTTTTTTTCTGAGTAAAAATGATTTCTTGAAATCTGATTTCAATCCTTTTTTTTTTTTCTTGTTGGATCATGAAAAGGTTAAGGTATGCAAGAAAGCATTTTTTGCATGTGCAAGAAAATTAAGTCGGTAATTACGTTAATGACATTACTTATCATAAATATTAAAATTTGAAAATATAAAATACTTTTTATGTAATTTTCTTTTGTAAAATAATTTTTTTAGTAAAAAAATGTGCACCATAGAATTCCAGAAACTTCTGTTAACTTTCTATTATTATCCCATAAAATAAAACAAAACGAGGTTTGAAAATGCATAGGGTTTATATTTATCTTTCTGTTCTCTTACTTTCCAAGCTTCGTGGCATAGTTTTGATAAGGTACACTCTCTATTCTCTTATATTTAGTCTTCTTCTCAGAAAAACCGCTGTTTCTCTCCAAAATTTTAAAAATTGAATTGGATGATCTGAACGAAAATAAATCTTAATTTAATGCTGCTGTGGGTGTGATTCACGAAAACGCAATGCACGATTCTAACAGCATTGTTTGAGGTACATGTTGTGTTGTCGAAGGTTCCTTAGTTTAATTTGAGTTTCATTGTCTGAGCAGCTCCAATGGCAACCTCACAAGTCACTGCATCATTGAGGAATTTGTCTACATTTGAAAGATTTCAACCCAAAACAACACTTCGATTTCATTCCGTTGAGCACGTGAGAATTGGCACTCTCACGCAAAACTCGTTTCCCTCTCTCGTTGTCAAAGCTGCCACTGTTGTCGCCCCCAAGGTCTTTATTGTCGTTGCCATGTTATTGATTGTCGACATAGATATATAAGTTTTGGCCCCGACCCTCGGATTGTTTTCAGTGTTTTTGTTTTTGCATTGGGTTTTTCTGTTCAATGCCACATGTTTCTGATTGTATTTCGCGATGCAGCACACCACTGTTAGCCCTCTGGGTGACAGAGTACTGGTAAAAATTAAGGATGCTGAGGAGAAGACTGCAGGTGGGATTTTACTGCCAGCAACTGCTCAAAGCAAACCTCAAGGGGGTGAAGTGGTTGCTGTTGGAGAAGGAAAGTCGGTTGGGAAGAACAAAGTGGATATTAGTGTAAAGGTGATCATTGACATTCAATGTGTTCTTCTAAATTTTACTGCAGGAGATTGGGAAAAAGGGGTGTTTTCTTCTTAACTTTGATATTTGAACTTATGTGATGCATTTCTTTTATACAGACTGGTGCAGAAGTTGTGTATTCAAAGTATGCAGGGACTGAGGTGGAGTTCAATGATTCAAAACATCTTATACTGAAGGACGATGACATCATTGGTATCCTTGAAACTGATGAGGTCAAGGATCTTAAACCCTTGAACGATAGGGTCTTGATAAAGGTGTGTTACCCTTTTAAGCTTTTGTTTATTCTGATGTTGGATGTTAGGCAGAGAATGGCATCGGATGATATTTGTCAATCACATATTTAGGGTGCGTTTTCACTAAACAAATTAATGAGATGTTTATTCAGTAAGTCTTTATCACGTTAGGAAGTATACCATGAAGTTTGTTTGAATAATTTACAATGATTTTTATTTTGATAAGTTACACTAAATAGTTTTTGGGAAACAAGCTAAAAAGGCTTAAGAGAATCATAAGCTCAAATAATTTCCCTAAACTACTATCTACTATATGTTCTAAATTTTAACACTCTTGGTATATTGTTCTACCCATTTAGTAACTTATTTTTGCCATATTTTGCTTTAAGGCTGTGTAACCTTTACTGGAAATATGATTTCTGCTTATTTTACGTGCCTTTAAAAATGAATTAATGAGGTTATCTGTGCTGATTTGTTTAAATATATACTGCAGGTTGCTGATGCTGAGGAAAAAACTGCTGGAGGTTTGTTGCTTACAGAGGCAACCAAGGAGAAACCATCTATTGGAACGGTGAGCTTTCATGTTGTTCTTGACCTCTTGTTGAAAAGTTAGTATAGTTATAGAAATGATTACTTTTAAAAAAATTGTTCGAGTGGTCAGAGGAGTAGGTTGAGAACAATTTAATTCATTCTTTCGTATATGATGATAATTTGTAAATCATGACAACATGAAACAATCTTATATTGTCTCTTTTTTTTTTTTTTTGTACTCTGGCTTTGATGTTTCAAACAGGTGATAGCAGTTGGTCCGGGACCTCTGGACGAGGAAGGTAACAGAAAACCATTGTCCATCGTACCTGGGAATACTGTTCTGTACTCCAAATATGCTGGGAATGACTTCAAGGGCAAAGATGATTCTAACTACATTGCTTTGAGGGCTTCAGAAGTCATGGCTATCTTATCCTAGTAACAAATTTTGCAACCTCAATTTTGTGTTAATGTTGAAGAAAAGGATATTTGTGCCATGACTGCATGGAATGTAGGTGGTTGCAACTCTGTTCCTTTAGACTGTTTGAATTAAAATTAAAATTGGAAGACTTGATATGTATTATTCTTTTCTACGGCTTTTCATATTCTGCACTTCCATGACCCACATACTAAGGAAAAAGCCAAGAGGCAATTGATATAAATGGAGTGAAGAAGGGAAAGAATTCGGATTCTAATAAGATGGTGTGGTAGATCGATCAGAGACACCGAAGATTAAACTAAAATATGATCAGCATTATATCCAGATCTTAAACTGAAATTTCCTTCTTATACTATAAATATCCATAAACAAAATATTTAAAAAATTAAAAAGTATTTTTAAGAGATTTAAATAACAGAAGACAAAAAAGATCAAGAACACGTGTGAACAAAAGATAGCACATATTTTAGAGGATATTTCTTGAAAATGCAATCCATCATAACCTAAGAGTGTAATTATTGTTAATGATATGAATTCATAAGCTTGATAACTACTTTAGTTTGGCTTTTCATCACAACAAATTACTAAATAAGAGTATATATTAATCATATTAACACTACTGAAGTAAGAATAATTAAATTCGTCTTTAAAATACCTTATAAATGCATAGATTCAGTCTCGGGGCAGATTTGTTAGTCTCACGTGCAAACAATCATGTATTTTGTTTCCACTGAGTTTAGGAATAATATGATTTAGTTTCCTAATTATTCGGTGAAATAATTAATGTTTTCATGGATTCAGTCTTACCCCATGTTTTACATTTGACTTTTACTTTTGTTATCGGTGTGTCAAAGCTTACATTAGCGACATAAAAAACTTTGGGTATAGTGTAGCTGGTGTCTCATGGATATGCAGAAGGCTATTTGAAGCATGCTAACTCTGAAATTGAAGAGTTCAAAATGAGACTGAACTTTTCTTCATCCATAATGGCCAGCGTAACACCTAGAATTGGCACGCATTCACAATTATCTGCTGAGCCATCACTTAGATAGACATCAAACTTCCGTATAAAACTTTAACCATAACAAGATTTACAAGAGACAAGTAAAAACTAATGTTTACACTAATTATACACTAGCTGGCTATTCTGCTGTACCTGGCAAAAATTGAAAAGAAAAAAAAACAAAATTCTAATCCGACTTCCGCAAGAAAAGCCGACTCGAAAGGTATAGGATCCATGGCATCAATAGAGAGGGAATCTGCTGGTGCTACATTTAAGGAATGAATGTCTACTTTCCATTTGAGAAAGCACCAAACCAACCAAAGTTTCATGTTTTATTGGTTCTCCACCAAACCTCTGAGTGTCAGAATTTAGCATCCTTACCTATTAAAAGAGGCAGCTGAGTTATCTTCATATTGTCCCCTCCATGCATTGCCACTGTCTGTCCCACTGCAAGCTTGATTGGGGATGGGAACATTACCACCTAAATCCCCATCCAAGCTCATTTGCTGCACTTCTGAATGTGACAATATCTTTATGCTCTGCACACAGCTTACGAATTCACTGCAAGGAATTACAGGTTGGTGGTCAAGAAAAATAAACCAGAATTGTAGTGATTAGGCCTAAAAATCATTAAGGAGTTAGCTACTTACTCCCAAGGGTCATCACCAACAAGAAGGATGTCATTTTCATGATCCACATATACTAATTTCCAGTCAGTCCTTTGATGATCTAGCTGCCCTTCAATCCCAAACATTTTAGCCAAATCATACCGAAGTTCATCATATCCCCTGTAACGGGTAACATCAATGCATCTTCCAACAGAGCCACGCTTTTGAACCTACAAAATTTTTACATAATTTGAATATCAATTCATCATCTAATTTAATAAAACTTTTAACCAGATTGCTATTGTTACAAAACGACAGACCTTAGTATATGTCCGCATTCGTGGAGGTTGGTTGCCCCGCAAGCCACTATTATTCAGAACACCAGTTTCGTTGATGACAACATCACTTGAGCAACTAGGCTTGAAAGGTATGTTTGGCACTCCAAACGACTGGGAACTGAGGTCAGCAGTTGACAGCTCTGTTTCAATGTCTCTAGGAGCACCAACATAGTTAGACAACAAATTTTGAAGATCTTTTGAAGAGTCATATCCCCTTAAAAGCATAGTATCAGGGGTTAGATCATCCAGATTAGTGTCAAATGGTAAACTGTTTCTTGGGTGTGATTGGGCATCCCCTTCCATGCAGAAGTTCGAAAGTGGCAAGTTCTGTTGGACATTTCCAGGATCAAGGCAGTAAGATGTTCCAGAAGAAGAAGCTTCCATCTGATCGGTGATTGCCCCTTTATACTTCAACTGGTCAGGTCCTTTTAGATTGAGCAACTCATGTTTGCTTTGCACGTCAGGCTTGCTGTGAAGATCCTGTAACAGATTACTAGTGGGCTCTACCATCAAACTCCCTCCTAATGGGGCTGGTAGTTGCTGATTTCTTTTCAGGAGGTTTGGAGGAGACACCTGGCAATTATTAGTAGATGGAGAAGTTGAGCATGATGGGGCATCTCCATCTGTTAGTGTAGAGGGAGCTCTGGTGGTGGTAAGTGATTTCTGTGTATTCTGGGATTGGCTCATAGGATTCTGTTGTGATTGCATAAGAGATGAAGAAGAGAAGTTGTTGCTGCTGAGAAGCTTCTCTGTTGAACATGCATTATTGACAAGCTGTTGAGGCTGGTGATGTGATATAGGTGGTGGGGGCTGTGGTAATTGCTGGTTTTGTTGGTGAGTATTTTGTTGTGGTAGAAGCTGAGGCTGCAATAGTGGGGTGGACGTAGAAAGAAGTTGCTGTTGCTGTTGGTGCTGCAATTTCTGTAGAAACTGTAGGTGGAGTTGTTGCTCTGAGGGATTTTGCTGTAACATTTGAGTGGCAGGCGGTTGTTGTTGTGGTGCTATCTGTGGCAGGTTTTGTTGCAACAACTGCAGTGGAGATTGTTGCAACTGTGTCTGCTGTTGTTGTTGTTGTTGTTGCCTCAGTAAGAGGTTAGCTTGTTGGTCTATCTGTTGTTGAAATTGTGAATCATGCGGTAAGGATGTCAATGGGAATGTATTCTTACTAGCTGACTGAATACCTTGCTGGGTTTGGATACCTCCTGAGAGTAATTGTTGCTGCTGAAGCTGACCATATGCCATTGGTGGTTGTACAAACTGACTTGTAATCTGGTTAGAAGAAACTACCCCATTATTCATAAGACTAGCATGTTGACTCTGCTGTTGCTGTTTCTGGGGCTGCTGTCCTAGCTGTTGAGGCATTTGCTGCAGCAATGGCAGGTTCTGTGGCTCAGGCAGCTGCTGTTGCCTCTGCTGCTGGAGATGGTTCATTGGTATTTGCAATAATGACTGTAGTTGCTGCTGCTGTTGTTGCTGCAGCTGTTGTTGTTGCTGTAGCTGCTGTTGTTGCTGCTGCTGCTGCAGCTGTTGTTGTTGTTGCTGCTGTTGCTGCAACTGTTGCTGCTGAGGCCATGACACTGGGGGCTGTTGCAACTGGTTGATTTGATTTGGTAGATTGGGTTTGTTTAATTGAAGAGTTGGGGAAGAGAGAACAGGAGCTTGAAAGTTCAATAACTTGGATGGGTCTTCGGTGGGAAGGTTACCCTGAAGGGTATTAGATGGAAGCATGGATGGGTAACATCCTGATTGAGCCGCTGAAAGCTGATTATTGGGTTGCATGCTCATCCACTGAACTAAACTAAAACCAGGAAAGATTGAACTTGATGCATCCTTCATGCCAAACTCATCTCCAAGCCAGGGCATACCTCTCTTGAAAGCATTCTCCATATCTGACTCCTCATCTGTAAAATCAATTGCAAGGATCATCTGTCACCACTCACTCACCATCTGTAAAAGAAACCTGAACTAGTTGAGGATGAAGCATTGGTACCTGGCATTCCTGGTTGCCTGGGGAACTTGGGCCTAAAAAATGGAGGTGGACAAATATAGAAAGGAGTAACTACTGGTTCTATTTCCCAGATTGAAACTCTGCTGGGGCGCTCACCAGCTGTTGATTCATCCCATCCAACCTATAAACAGTTCAGGTTTGATATTGTTCATTCATAAACTTTTTCTATGATGATATATCCAGTTACCAAATAATGAGTGTATTTCTTCATAAGAAATAAACATTTTAACAATACCTGAATATTGCGCCATTGTGAGTTTTTCCATCGGACAGGATCCAAGTCAGTGATCCCAGTTATTGTCCCCATATATCTGCGTACTCCAGATTCCTCAGTTTCAAACATCATTCTAAATCTCATTCCAAGAGAAACTTGAGTGTACATGGCTTTGTTGTACTTGGCCAGTGGAACAACAAATTCAGAGGGGCTTGCCCTGTCAAATTCAGAGGATCGCTATTCAATGGAGGCATTGCATGCCATGTTATCACATGATAATAACACACATGCCAAATAGTACCTTGGATTGTAAAATATAGTGAAAGGGCTGTTGTTTGCAGCAGCATGAGCAGCAGCAGCAAGGATGCCAATATGCATGCTGTCACTGGATATTACTGATGAAGACAGTGCTGGTTGCTGTCTGTTAGCACGCCTTATACCTAAAAGAAGATGCTTCTTTTCATCTCTAAAAATAACCCAAAAAAATTTCTCAGTAACAAGGGTCAAAAATATTCCACAAATGTCTGTGCAAAACAAAATATATTTAACCTGATAAAAAGAACAGAATCTCCTGCAAGCAGTCTTTTTGTGCTTACAAATACACTCCAACCTGTAGTTAAGAGATGCCTCTTTGGTTGTCCTGTAGCCGATGTGCAACCAAGTTTAGCAATTAGCATTCAAAATCTGTAAAAATCAATTACACACTTTCTATGTTCACAATAAGGTAAAAAAACCACATACTAAGAAGGGTTTTTTTTTTTTTCTAGTTTAAACAAAACGATTTGCACCAGTAAAGCGATGACATAAGCCATAGCAGTTTAGTTTACAAAGCACTAGATTTCAATGGTGAAATATATTTAAGAAAGATGGCAATGAATAAAAAACATGTCACAGAGATAATACCCCTATAAATATGTCTAAATGGCCATGTATTATCATGCAAATCCTTGGCTACAAGCTCCTGAGCAGGAGGTTGCATTGAATAGTCCTATCAAACAAACACAGTTATACAGTCAGCATGCAAATTTCTTATGATTATAGCTCTAGCTCCAAAGAATAAACAGAAAATGGAAATGTCATGCACGTACCAGAGTCGGGAATATTTTCTCAGCTGCTCTACGTGGCACAGAAAATCCACCATGAGTGCTGGTGTCACTAGCTGTAAGTGTTTTGCAGAAGAACTCAGTAGGTTGACGGTTTTGTTTCAGACCCATGTCTGATGCCAGAATTGCTTCTTTCTCATACTGTAAGAGCCACCCAATTCAAACAATATTTGTTTAACCATAGGCACGGGTTGGGAAATAAACAAGTTCTCAGATTGAACAGTTAACATACTTTGTTTACAGGTTGAAGAGTCATCTGTGCATAGACCTCATCAGTTTCAGGATCAGCCTGGAAAAAATACACAACAGAATCATATGATGTATTAAATCAGACAAATCAACACTGCGTCGAATGTGGGAAGTGGACGTACATGCAACGCAACATTGTGAAGCATGCAAATCAACTTGGAGGGAAGGTTAGGGTAACTGGGAATGAAATCGGTCTCCTTTTGCATGGAAGCTGCAACCTGCAAGTTATAGTATCACAGAGAACATATATCAGAATTCAAAATGCAGAAATACGAAGTTCGTAGAATA
The DNA here is from genome assembly GCF_037176805.1 of Vigna unguiculata. NCBI lineage: Eukaryota > Viridiplantae > Streptophyta > Magnoliopsida > Fabales > Fabaceae > Vigna > Vigna unguiculata. The sequence goes on from NC_140794.1 coordinate 65,851,642, forward strand.
GAATCATGGTATATGAAGTATACTTGTTCGCTGTGTCCTTGGGGGAAGTACACCACAAGACTTCCAACAGGAGGTAGAGACACCAAAGGTCCAGCACAAGCATGCCATAACTCTGAATTTATCATCTTCCTTTCCCCTGCTAACAAAACAAACAAACTGTTATTACCCCTTTTAACAGACATTATATAACTCTTTGTTTTCTTAAATGCCTTTTTTGGTCTGAAACAGAGAAAAATACTGAAATTGTTGAATCCAATTATGTACAATTTCTTCAAGCATGCTATTGAAGAACAGATGCAGATTTCAAAAGGATATATTATTATAGAATTATAGAATAAAGACATATAAAATTCTTTAATAATGAATATTTCTTAGGCGCAGCAGCTTTAACATGTATTTAGAATTGCCAAAAAGCATTTTTAGTGCAAAAAGCAAAGGAACAGATCTTGCATATTCCTCTCGTGAGAAGAATATACAGGGAAGGTAAATAAATTAAAGTGAAAACCCTTTTCTTTTCTTAGATATTTTATTACACAGGAATCTTATTCTCTCTGAAGACTATCACGCAAACATATTCACCGTTTCTCTACTTGTAATGAAACTTCAGAAGCAACAGGTGACCCTTTTGCTCAATTTTTGCCATGTTATTACTGCACTTGATAACAAACCAAACTAAGTAAAAACTCTATAAGGCTAAAGCATACACAGAAAGATGAAAACAGTTCTCTTCATTTTTCAGGAGAAAAAAATGGTCAGTTATTTATTGCATGTGTAATAAAGCCATTTGACAGTCACCCAGTTTTTGAACTCGAATGCCTATACAGATTTCATCTGAAATGCCATTTGTTTAATTTAACAACACAAAAGTAGTATTTTCCAAGAAAAGAATCATCCTAGGAGCCACTGAAGAGGATTATGCTTGATGAATCATGAAATAGGAAAACACAAGCAGAAAAAGAGAGAGAGAAAGATGAATGGTGAAGCGGTAAGGTTTGAAAAAATCCACCTTCGCCAGAATTAGGCAAGAAACTATTGGATGGAGCCTTCATTACGACCAATGAAAAAATCACCCAAAAGAAATTCACAACATGGCCTTTTCTAGCACCAAGATTTGCCCTTGTTCCACAGCTTTTTCATAACTTCAATTCATCCAGCACTGCCCCAGAAACGAACACAAGGATCAACAAAAAAGCTGACCCCTTTCCCTCAAATGCAACTAATTGCAAACTCCAAATTCAACAGCTTAACATCCGAGGATTCCAGACACACATGTGAAAACCACAAGCCGCATCAGGAGAGGATGGAAAAGCAGTGAAGGTGATGATTTCCAAGAAGCGAAAACCTGTGCAGCCGAAAGAAGTGAACTCGACAACCCCACCAAACAACAAAAGAAAGAAAAACAAAAGAAGGGGCAATAGAAAAAAAAGAGTGATGAAACCCCAGTTATGTCCGAGTATGACGTAAAAGAATCACCTTGCAGGCAACATATTCATGAGGGTGGACAAAAGAACATAGAGAAGAAGTGACCAAAATAGAAAAGCATGAAATGGGTATGCACTGTTGTTTCTGGGGATTGAGGTGGCACAACAGATGATGCAGCAGAGATCAAAGTAGAAAGAAAGAGAGAGAAAGAGAAAGCAGAGGGCAAAGAAAAGCAAGACAGCTTTATTTCTGTGTGTGTGAACTGAACAAGCCGACATCAAATATAGACCAAAGCAGTGAATCACAGACAGACATGGTTAAACAACTAAGCTAAAGCTAAGTAAGGTTTTTGCAATAAACGCAGACACACGTATTAACGTTCCTCAATTACGATACATACACGCTCTTCTTCTTTTATGCCAAAAACTGCCATAACAGTAACACATTCTAATGCTATCAGATAAGGTGAAAACAACATCTTCCACCTCAAAACTTACACTGTAACTTAAACCATTTTAACCAATCACAGATACACATTTATCAAGTAGGCACATAACCAAAACTTTTTAAGTGTTAAATTTTCGTATTAAACATTGATAAAAAATATTAGTATATAATAATTATGGGAATGACAAATTTATCTTCCATTTGTTTTTTCGTGAAATTACTCCTCGTGATTACAAAACTTGGGCCCAATATTCAGTGCAGAGCTCAGATTCCAGCGTGTGGTGCCTTTTTCTTTTGGCTACCATGGTTGAAGTAAATTAAATTGTGTTAAGTGAAAAAAAATAGTATTTTTTATTGTTGGAGGTTGAACTGGTAAAGCGACTGATCTCAGAAAAAAAGTTGGGGTCCATGTGATGAAGAATTAACCTTTTAATCAACATTTTCTGTGAACAGGTACATGAACATGTAACACCGTTGAGGCTTTAATTTCTTTAATTATGGAATATTTTAATTATTGCATCGCCCCTTTTTTAGATTCTTGGTGGATGCTTGGTCCTACGAGGATATAAAAGTCATTTAAGAAATGTGAAATACCATGATTATTATAAATATGTTACTCTACACTTTTGACTAACGAAAATAATTGGGATTATCTTTCACTAAAAATTTAAGCACAAAATTTACCCTAATGTTACTATTTTTATTCTTTTAAAATTCCTTTCTTTGCGTCTTCGAAACTGAATTTGAAAGGCTTTGGATCTTGCTTCGTGGCATTCATAATTAGTATTTGATTCTTGGCAAATGAAAAAGTATCGAAAAAAGAAAATGGAAAGAAGATTATTATTATATGCAAGACTACGGCAGCCACTAATCGAAAAAGCAGGAGATTCACATGTCAAACCTTGATTCCTGCTTCAAAAATCATATTACCTTAATTAATCATGTTTTATATACCTTAATTATCCAAAACGTTAATATTTCATGAATTTTGCGAAAAAATAGGATGCCCAAAATGCTTTCTTAGTCTATGTCTTCTTCTTTTATGGCATGAATCTCCCCAAACTTAATTGAATAAAAAAATTTAAACTCTTTCTTTAAAATTATTATTTATTTTATTATTATTATTATTATTATTAAGTAACACAGACCAAAATTTCTCTATCAGTAGTAGGATGTGCCTTTAGGTTGAATTCCAACTTCTAATGCAAGCCAATTTAAGTTGGGATGTGTCTAATCTTTAATGTTTCAAGTCAAATTTCATGTTAATTTCATTAAAAAAACAAAAGTTAGTGATCGTTGCTTGAACTTTAACACCCGATTACTGTTTTATGACGCAGATCTAAAAACACCAATGAACTCATTGCTTCCACTGCCTGTGATTAAACAAGGATGTCATACGTACCTTTTACTATAGATATTAAAATAAGAGTTAAAATGCAATATGTACCGATATTTTAATTTGGGTTGTATATGTGTTCCACATATATCCGTATTTGATATTTCAGGATATCTTATTGATACTTATTCGTGGAGTATCTAATTTACAAAGTTATAATATAGTACAAGAAAATTTTTGAATAATGATCAATTTTAATAACAAAAATAATTAGTGACTATATAGTAATCAATTTAAGTATTAATCTAAAAATTAAAAATTATTGGCATCTAAAATAATTCAAAAAAAATTATAATTAGTCTCTAAATTGATAATTAAAATAATTTTTATTATGAATTGATTTCTAAATTGGCCACTAACATTAGTTACCAAGGCTTTGACTAACAAAATAATTTGTCAATAACATTAGTTATCAAGGTTTTGACTACCAAAATAATTAGTCTATAAATTGGTCTCTAATTAGGAAATTGGTCTCTAACATAATTTTAGTTACTAAAATTGGTCATTATTTAAGAGTTTTCTTACAGTGGTACTTTTATAATGACAATAGTTTATATTTTTTAATGTTGATAACTTTAGTACATATAGTTTTAATTTAGATTAACACAATAACAATCATATATTTATTATGTTTTTAAGAAATATTGTATTCATTGTTCAATATTCATGTATCGCGTATCTATCACGTTTCGTGTCCTATTAGTTTTTAAAATAAACATATCGACGTATCATATACGTGTTGTATTCGATACACATATTATATTCGTGCATCATATATTAAAATAAAAAAATCCAAATTTTCTCAAATATATAGTTCATAATTTTGAAACGCGTTTTTTTTTTCTTGCATTAGGAAGGAGAACAGTGATCAAGACAACAAATCAAATGAAATATATCTCTATATTGAAGTTATGCAGATATTTTTAACAATCTATGACAGTGTTTATTTATAAAATTCGAAGAGAATTGCTTCGGAGCATATTTTTCTCAGTGAGCTATTATTGCTTCGTTTATTTATTTTGAAATATAGTTTAGTATTTATTTAAAAGGTCAATACATGTAATAAAAGTTGTAATTTTAAGAAAAATAAAATAAAGAATTACCTTTTCTTTTATTTTGCTTTTTCATTTTACATCACAATCAAAAAAGGGACAGAGAAAACTAAGAATTTAATTGTATTTAATCTATAGAAGATAATATTTATACATACTACATAAAAAGGGAAAAGATTCCAAAATATAAATAAAAATAATAATTTAGTCAAAAATACATATTTAAATATAGTAAAATTAGTCTTCTATTTTTTGAAGTAGTCTTTTTGTGAAGAGTAGAACATCAATAATAATAATAATAATAATAATATTAAGATATAAACAAACTTTCCTGTTAATATAGACATGCAAGTTGAAATGTCAAAATGAATTTGAACCTGTGAGTCAATTTAATTCATTATGGATTCGAGTTAGGTTGGGTTGAAAAGAATTTAGTTTTTTTTTTTTTAAGTGGGTTGAACTCAACTCAACCTGACTCATTTAACCCACCAACATTTTTTTATAATTTTTTTTATCTTTTTAATAATTATTTACTACCTATAATTATATAGGTTCACAATTTTATATTTTTAAATACTAAAAAGTTGTTCAATATTTAAATAGTTTGAATGTTTAATTGATTTGATTGTCAAGTTATATCCGTTGATACTTTAATCTTTAACTATAATCTTTATAGTAAATTACAAGTGTCTTATCAAAACAATTTTCTAAATTAGCATGACAAAAATGTGTAGTTTTTTTATTTATATTTTGTTGAATACCATGACAGAAAATGTGTAATATTAGCCATGTTTTCTTGGACTATATGACACTTTTTTGAAAATAATTCATCATATATGGGTGGTGAGCATGATGAAGACATTGATTCCTATGATTGTCATCTCATGATTTGTTTAAATAATTATTTAAATATATGAAAACTTAAAAATAAATACATAAGTAATTTTTTATGTGAGTTGGTGAGCCAACCCACTTAACCTACCAACCTGTGGTGGGTTGAACTGGGTTGTAAAATTTCTGGCTCACCATAAAGTGAGTCGGGTTAACTTCACTTATTTTCAACCCGGGTCGTGGTGAGTCAACCCATGTGAGTCAGGTTAGTTCACTTTGACATGTCTACGTGCAAGTTTTTTTGTTGGAAAAAAAAAAAACTAAAAATGTTGGAGTGAGATAAAGTGGGAAGGAGAATGAAACACCCCATATGGATAGTTGCTTTGTAACCAAGGAAGATGCAATCAATCTCTCTATAGACATTATTCGAAATGTATATACATTGACTTGAAGTTATTAAGTTGCCAATATTAAGCACAAAGAAAAAAAATGGACGAAATAAAAGTCAAATTTTTATATCATATTTCAACTTTTCTACAATTTATACTCAAATGGCCTTAGACCTGATTTTCTTTCCAAACATCTTAATAAGTAACCCTTTTTTCAAGGTTTTGAGTATGTGAAACACATGTCACAATTTGTTCCACAATATAATCATTTTTTCACTCCAATACTCAACTTCCCTTTCTGGGAGCCTTCCTCCTTGTGCCTTCTCTAAATTCAAATTTAAAATAAATAAATAAACTTAAATCGTCAAATATTATTTCAAACTCAACATATTTACAAATACATTTTTCTTATTTAATATGATATTAGTTTTTTTTATTATTTCATGTTAAAAAATACAACTAAAATCAATTTTGTAAATACGACTTTAATTGAATTTTAAAAGACAAAAAACTAAAACTAATATTCGTATCAACATTTAAGAACTAAGTATTTATTACTATTGTTATTATTTCATCGATACCGATTTAATTATTAATTTAGTCGTTAAATTATCTATATTTTTAGTTATTTTAAGTATATTTTTATTTAATTTATTTTTATAAAAATATATGTAAAAGTGTTTTTTTTTCTTTTTGTTAAATCTATCGAAGAAGAGATTTACCGAAGATCGAAGAGATATAACATCAATAAAAATTGAATCGAACCATATAAAAAGATATAATTTTTAGGACTATGTTTCGTGTCATGTTTAATTAAACAATTTTATCTTTTATTAAATTAAAATAGTTATTATTTACGAATTTATATTTATATAATTTTTTATCTAAATATAACTGGATAATTCATCAACTCACAAATAATCATATAAATCTTATTTTTATTGTTTTTTATATTTTTTAAATTATATTATTTTAATACAATATAAATGTAGACAGAAACTTAAAAGCTAATATTAACGATTTTCTTTCTTATTTTAACATAAACTTGTTATTATTGATAAATATTGGTATACGTTTTAGAAATTTCAGCTCACATATAGTACGTAAATTTTATTTAAACTTTTATATCGATTTTAAATGTAAGAAACCTATAAATTTAAATTAAATTATTTATTGGGAATGTTCAGGTAATGTATGTTGGGTTCTCTTTGCATTGTAGTCCGTGTGAGGAAGTTAAGATTTCAAATATTAGCCACAAGAAGTTGTTGCTCACGTGGAAGCTATTCGCATCAAATCAAATTGGATTTTGAATAAATTATGTGTAGAAAATTTGCAAAATTTGGGTTGGTTTGTGTTACCATAGTCTTAAGCATAAATGAATGGTGCACATTTGTTGCTATTTCTGTGGCCAAAGATATTGTATTAATTTGATTCGATGAGTTAGATTTGGCTTTTTCCAATGTGCTTTTCTTTGCATCTAAAATGCAAATAATACCTTTTTATAGAAAATGGTTTACAATTTGATATGCTCTTAATTTGTTTTTATAAATTATCTCATTATCACATTAAAGACACTTCTCCCTATATGTTATCTATACATACACAATGCATAGATACATATTTATAACTAAGAATTTTAAATAAAAGAAAATTAGTTTATTTATCTAAATAAAATTTTTAAAAATATCAAAAATATAAATAGAGTAATTCAAATTTAATTTTTTTCTAAATTTATAAGACTTTAAAATTATTTGTCAAACAATATTACAATTATATTTTATAACTTTTCTTACAAGGATCCAAGTATGCTTATAAAATCTTTACGTTAGATGTTCATTCACTATATGTCTAAAATGTTAATTTGTATGATATTCCTTCTCCTTTGATTGTGATATGAAGGAAGATGAAAAACTCAAATACTTAAGACAACAAGAGTATAATACACGCAATAAATATGATAATCAAGTAACAATGTGTACCTCATAAATCTAGGTTAGATATATTTTGAGTGTCTTAATCCCTAAATAGTGTATTTTTATCTTATTTTAATATGATAATTTTATCAAAAGAATTGTTTCTATATGATTCCATTGGATATGGGATGACAATGTGGGTCACTTCATCTCATTTTATCCGTCCCTCATTTGATCCATAAAAAGCAAATTAGGTTGACCCATTCAACATAAAAAATATGGACTATTTTTTCTGACTTTCCCCACATAACATTTGACTTGCGGGTTTGTTGGTTGTCCTACGACCTACAAAAAAATTATTTGTTTTGTAATTTGTTTAAAATACTAGGGTGCTAGATTTTAATAACTTTAATTTTATTCAATTAAATTTGTATAAATAATAATTTTTACAAGTCAAATTTTTAAAATAAATAATATTCATAATTTTATAAATTCTTATTTTAAATACAACACTATTGAAAATAAAAATGAGTGAGCTACTTTTGGATGTAGTGAAGAAAAAGCACACATCGTATTGTACTAGTATTACTATATTTTAGAAATTTAAGTCAAAGCTAATTATGCGTGCCAAATGCATATTAGTCCATCGTTGACCAATGTAAACTACGAGTTGTGTGATACAAATCTAAGTGGGTCAGCGGACTAAAATACTCAATTCATCCTACATTTTATTCTTGTGGGCTTGTGAGTTGACCCACATAACCCACCCCACATTATCATCTCTACTTGGATATAGATGTGATCAAGTTAACCTTGTACCATACAATAACAATATTTATATTATTAATAAAATTATTACTTGTAATAAATCTTTTTTATTGTGTTTTATATCTCTTCATTACAATTTGGTGACTAAAAGTTGTTAGTCACTAATGTGATCAATACACCAATTTATAAAGTGAAAAATTATTAATTACTAAAATAGTCATTATTCTGAATATAAATTTATAATTGGTCACTAATTAATTAGAGACTAATTTAAAAACATATTGTTTTGGTGGCAAAAATCATGGTGGTTAATGTTTAGTGATCAATTTCCTTTAGTAACTTAAATCTTCATGGCTAAATTTTACAAACTAATTATAATTTTTTATTCATAATAATTATTTTACTAATCAATAATTTTTATTTTGTAAATTATTATCTAAATTTGTTACTACAATAACTAACAACTTTTAGTCACTAAAATTGGTCGTTAATTAACCATTTTCTTGTAGTGTTCTATGTCTATGTTATCTTTTTATAATTTAACAACGTTAATTATTTACATTTTTGAGTATTATTTACTTAAAAAAATCCTTTGCATGTTTTTTTTTTTGTTAAAATGCATGAAGTTGTTGTTATTTCTTAAAACAAGAGCTTTAATTAAGTAAATTTTAATCTCAAATCTTGATTACTTTTTTTGGTGGAAAAGAAAAAGTAACCTCCAGTAGTTATACATTTTAATATACATTAAAACTTCTTAAACAATTATTCCTTTTAACCTAAATGTATTTACTTGTAATTTATGCGTATTTGTTTAATTTTAGTATATACTTGTTTCTCCAGCAGTTTTAATTGTTTTTATTTTATAGTCCACTTTAATAAAAAAAATTCATTTAATATTTATAAATAAATCTTGCTAGTTTGAAAGAAGACTTAATAAAAAAATGGTGACTCATTTTTCTAAAGAAAATTATTTATAACAATAAAATTACTAAATATTTTTCACTAATAATATATTGACTAAAACAATAATTCCTGAGAATAATTAATAACTACCCCAGTTGGATATTTTTCAATTTGTCCAATGTATTTAAACATTTTAAATTTCTTAAGTAGAATTTGTACATCAGAATTTGTCCTTAATTTGTTATATCAAATCTGATTATATACGACAAGCAAAGAATCTGATTCCAGTTGAAAGAATTGATTTATCATTATCTAGTTTGGGACACAATTCCGATTGGATTCAAATATGACTGGTAGAATCACAAAAAGTAAGAATCTAATCTATCCACATTCAAGATAATAATAAGATTATATCAATACAGAAAGGGAAAAAAATTCACGTGCATGCACGTACTCTTCCAAATTCATGAATTTAATTTATATCCTTTTCAATTCTAGAATATGTACTTCAAGCATAATAAATTCAATTTCTACCTATTTTACTTTATTATGTTTGGACATATAAATATTACCAATGTCAGAAATGACACGTTTCCACGGTACATGAATTTAATTTATATTAAAGTGATGTAAATTTTATTTTTCTAAGATTAAATTAAATTTAAAATTAACTTTTTAATAATAAAATATCATAATCATGAGGTATAACGTTACTTAATTGATTGTTCTATTTGTTGAATTTATTCTTTTATTTATCATATCACTATTTGACCACTATTTATTAAATAGACATTGTTATTCTCACATCATTATTTTCTTTATTACCATTTGACATTATCCTTCATAATTATTTACTTTCTTTTTATTCTAAAAATATAAAAATAAATTTTTGTTAAGATTATTTTACCTTTATACAAGTTATCAAATGGTCGTCAAATGGTGTCAAACAATTTTTTTTCTTATTATATAGTCTCGTTTGATATTTATATGTCTCGACGTAAAAAATATGTGTTAGAAATTCTAAAATAACGAAAAATTAATATCAATTTATCATATTTAAAAAAACTACAAACATTTTTTTCAAATTAGTTTTATAAAGTTAAATTAGTCTTAAATTTTATATTACCTATATAAACATGGAATTATTTTGGTTGCATGTGAAAATGTAATAGCTTGAGCATGCAAGATAAACCTTTAATTAATTAAGCATTTAAAGATTTAGCAATGAAAAGGAAATGGAATGATTCCGCTCTTTAAATTTGTTGTCTCAACCACTTCACACGCCATTGGAATCATCCTTATGCATGCTAGGTATGTACATGCACATGGGTGTGGCCACACAAGTGTGTGCAATATTGTAAATTGCATGATGAATTAAATTTTGGTTTCTTCAAAATTCAAATAATTAGAGCCATGTCTTTCATCAATCTAATTAAACTGGATTGACAACCACCAAGTCTTTTCGCAACACCACTGAAAAAAAAGAGAGGATAAAAATATAATAATCTATATGCTATTTTTTTTTCTTTACTTCTTTTCGTTACACTATTTTATTAATACGATTTTCTCATGAAGAGAATTATATGCATGAGATGTTAGCATTTGCGTAGACAATGACATGACATGCATATCTCTTTGATGGATACACTCATTCATCCACCTTCAACACCAAAGTTTTCTTCCCTTTTTTTTTTAATCGATGTCTATAATTTTTTTTTCTTCAATTTATTTATTTAATATTTTTTATAATATCATATGGGAAAAGTTGTATGTAACTTTAACTACAATGGTTTTCTACCGGTATCATTTTAGGAACATTGGTTAAAAAGTTACCTTGAGCAATGAAATTCAAAAGATAATCCTAATTAAGTAAAGTCATAATAATTGTGATTCACACTAGTTAAAAATACCTTTAGCCAATATCAACGGTCATAAATTATTATAGACTCAACTGATTAAGATCTTAAGAGATTTCGACTAAAAAAGTAACCTTAAGCGATATTAATTTAAAAAGTAATTAAATAATTTTTTTATAATTCAAACAAACTCACTTATTTTTTATTTGCAGTGTACAAACTGAATTTAGCTTGAGCTAGGAAAATAGGTGACAAGTGTTGTGGTGGGGTTATAGGTTTTTATAGTTTTTGTACTCTTTCTCATATTATGAGAGTGGCAATTATGGACATGCACCAGCTTCAAATATTTCTCAGAATTTCATATTTGCTTGAAAGAATGAGATTTATATAGGATTTATTTGGAATGATTTTAGAATAAAAAAATAAAATGTGAAATGGTGAAGAATGAAGATAAGACTTTTTGGGTGGCCAACATGAATGGGATAATAGTTAATGTTAGGTCATTGTTGAAAAGTACGTAACATATGACTTCTATCAACTCAATAACACTCACTGCCCTTCATGTAGTAAAATTAAAGAACCTTTCTAGTATTTTCATCAATGAATGTCAATACAAACACATCAAACAAATTATAACATTTTTTTTTTCACACAAATGGTTCCTTTTACAAATAAGTTCATATCAATTATGATCATATAAAGTTTGGGATCTTAATTACGTGGACACTTCAAAGAAAACAACCACAAAAAATTCATGATAAAAATTATTTTCAAATTAATTAACTTATAAATACAATGGATTTACATTCAAATTAATTAACTTAAAAGTACAATTCATTTCTTTCATGAAATGAGAAATTTTTAACTTTTAACATGCTACTCTTTTTTAAATTGAAATAAGTTTGTATTTAACTTGAAATACGTTTGTATATAACTTGAATTTCTTTTAGAATAACATGGAATTTTAAACCTTTTTTAATTTAAGTGTTAAATATGTTTTTTATCTTTTAATTTTTGGTGAAAATTTGAATTAGTCTTACTTTAAAATTTTGAACTAATTTAGCCTTATATATTTAAAAATGTGCGGATTTAATTCATTTAATCAAATATTATTAAGTTTATTTAACGTTTTCAATTGTATTTCAAACGTGATTATTTAATGTTAAAGCGAAAATATCTCAAACGGTATAAACAACTCGAATGTTATTATAAAACGAGTTTAAAATACTAAATAAATTTAATAAAATTTAGTTAAAAAAAATCAAATCTACACATTTATAAAATAGAGGACTAAATTGAATTACAATTAAAAAAATAATTTTAAATTCCAATAAAATTTAAGGTAACAAATATATATTTTATGTTTCTAACGTGATATGAAAGGGATTAAACTCGAAAGTGAAGTAAATGGTTTGGTTTTGATCACATAGGAAAGAGTAACCACACACAATATTTTTGTCGATTGTGGGTCCAATCAAGTAGCCACTTTAATGGCACATGAGAAAGGTGGGGTTCAATCAATCAATTTCCTTTCCCACATCCAACAACTCCAAGATAAACACTACATTTCCATCTCTTCTTCCTACGTGACACCCTACCTCCCTCTCCATTCTTATATGCATTCTTCACAACCCCACTTCAACATTCGATCTTTAAAACCCTATTCTACAACAAACATTTATTAAGAAAATTCATCTACATTATCTGCACCAAACTTCATCCTCATTAAGAATCAATCATCTACTTTTTACTTCTGCTTCAAGCAAAATCTATGCAAGATACTACAAATTTGTAACTAAAGTGAACATGGAATACAAATTTTCAGTTATGGAGCCCTTCCAAGCTAGCAAGAAGCCAGATTCACGGCACGAACAACTGTTGGAGGGAACCTTCCCTTTTTAAGTGTCCTTAGAAATTAACAAATCTGCATAAAATTATAAAATTATAAATAAATAAATAAATAAACCCTTAGAAGGCCGTAATGTGTCCTTTGTTTTTGTCCCCTCCATTTGACACACCCCCACGCTTCCTCTCTTTAAAATTCTCAAAACCACATACTCTATGCAAACCGGTTTTCATCCAAAATAATACAACATCGCAAATTCATTAATCTTGTTAACACCGACACCAGACTACACAAGAATATTAGTGCAACTCTTTTGCTTTCTTTCGCACAAAACCAATCTCCTCCCATTATTGACCTTCACATGGATTTGTGATGATTGGTTTGGTGTGTGCTTAGTTTTTAAAACCCCATTATCTCAATTTCTATTGCTTTGCCTTCCCTCACATGTTGTTGCCAGACATCATTAGTTCACCATTTCTTACTTTAATTAGCATGTTTTCCATTACATCAAACATGAAGCATGTTATGTATCCTATGTAACACAATGTTGTTGTGCAAGGAGTGGCATCTTCGGTGGTTTACTCCAGTAATTATCAGATTGTGATTGCAGCTATATGCAGAAAAAGCAATGATCACAATTGAAAAAACAGTGCGATCCTTATACCTTGTCATATTCAAAGCTGCATTATTATGATTACTTTGTCATAGCTGCCAAAAGTACAGTAATGTGAATACGCTGCCACAAATTAAATTAAACTCATCATTAAATCCTAGACACTACTAATTATTACTTTATGTATCTGTCTTTTGCTCAACTCTGCCTCTAAATTTGTTTGATAGAGAGAAAATTCAGAAAAAAACAGACCTAGTTACATTTTATAAACATCGATTTCACCATATAAAAGTAACCAACCCGTGCATTGGAAATCAAACAACAGTAATGAGAGTCAAAATTCCTAGGTATTTACGTGATTAATTTTTCACAGTTACATACAAGACGTTGACTAATTAGGTTGGAATCAAACTTCAATAATAGCATCATCATGTGTCTCCCTCGATCCCCTCCTCCATCATGCCTTCACCTTCAACTACAACTGTTGCATAAAGTTTTCAAAAAACAGTGGCCAAGAAAACAACAACTCATAATGAAATATGCTTAATTATTGATTCAGATAACAGATTACTCCACTGTGTTACTTACCATTGTTATTGACAGTGATAACACCTCTGTGTCTGTTACAACTTACACCTCATTTATAACACTTTTTTCTGGGGTCCTTGTTTTGCTTTCAAATCCCTTTCAGCTCAATCCTTTCCACCCTTTAATTATAATCTCCATCAAGACATTTAATACTGTTAATTAGCATTCGTGTCTCCTCCTTAACTATGTTTTTGTTGTTCATATCTTTAAAACATCCTACTAAATCATTAGCAATTATGAGAAACATCATGACTGAACATTAGTTATCCTGGGAACTTTATTCAGTGACAAATCCACAAACACCTTGTGCCCACATGAATACAGGACTATTACATCATACCACTCCATTTTACTCATCATCATAATAAACGCTAAACACATTAATTTATAACATTTAGTATTACATTCTTAACATATGGTTTAGTAAAAATCAAAGTACGATTATTAAATATGTTGTTTAAGATTACAGTGAAAAGGATATATCAGTAGCTAACACGAGAAGATCTGTGTGGAGCAGTAACATCATCAAGACTAACAAAACTTTAATAATTTGAAGCCTTTTTTTCAAAGAAAGGTGGTTGGTTTTGTTAGCTAATGCTAAACTTTAGGTGATGTCTCAGTGTCTCTTCTCTTAAGAAAAATAAGAGAGTTAGATATGAGAAAGCCAAGTCTCCATCCAAAGGAAAAAAGTGGGACAGAAATGGACGGATGGGATCTTCAGATAGAAAGCCAAGTGGGCCCTTTAATGGGCCTAAGATTCGGTCCGGAACTGGGCCCATTTGAGAACACTAATGTGACATGATAAATCCACCTGACGTGAACCTGGGCATGGACACCTCATCACATTACCGTGTTTATGGTAATTCCGTTCAATGTACAACATTGACTTACCCAATAGCTATTAGTTCATAGTTTATTCACGTTTTAAAAAAAATATATATAAAATAAAATGAAGCTGTATCGTGATTCTTACCCATAGATTTTCTACATGTTATTTTTACAAGATTTTGCTAATAATGAATTAATTGATCATTTCAATCACATATGTCACATCAATATTTTCAACCATCTGATCATGTATTGATACATTAAAATTAAATTAATTTAAGTAGACAAGTAACTGGAGCGTATTTATTAGTAAGCAAGGACGTACCTTATGCTTCGTTGTGCTGTCTCAGGTGCAAAATTATTTATGTTTATAATTCTACATTTTGTAAAGAAAAGTTATAATTATCGAATAAGAATCGTATCTCTTCATTCTTATAGTTTTTTTTAACCTCCCAAAATCTATAATCATAAAAATATAATAATAATTACACCACCCAATAAGAGTTGAACTCGTAATTGTATTATTTATGTAGTTAATTTAATAATTAGCATATATGATATGAGAGGAAGTTGAAGTTTATTTGGGAAGTCCAAAAAAGGAAATGAGGTTGGTGGTGAAGAAATTATGTTGATATGAAATGAATGGTTAACCATTGCCAACAAAAGCATGTGCTATGGAGACAAAAAAAAATTAGGTTGAGCTAAGATGTGGCATTGTCTGATCTGAATCTAGAAGTGCAAGAATAACGTAGATATAACCTTTTTGAGGGCAATTTCAATGATTAATATCACTGTTTGGGTTCACATGCATGCATGCTCTCTCAATCTCAATCCGTTGCTTAAATAAATAACATCTCTATCTCCTCCCATGTTGGTTTCGTGTACGACTATCCAACAAATGAATGAATCACAAATACCCTAATCACACATACAACAGATCAAGCTTTTACTATCAGTTCATGATAAATTCAAAATCTCACAACATTGGGTTAAGAATAAATATGTTACTTTTGAAATTTTCAATATGAGTTTAGTCTTATCGCATATAAAAATGAGAGAGATGAATAATATATAAGTTAGAAAATCTACAAATTTATTGTATTAAGATTTTTAATTAAAAATGATGTCATTTTTTTTATGTGATTTGAATTTATGTTTTATTGGTGTTGTATCTTCATCTTCGAAAGATAATAAAAATATTAAATAATAAGCGGAAACAAAACCCATATCAAATGTTTCATAAACAAATAATATGCAAAATAATAAGATGCATAAGACATACAAGAGATGAATCCGTAGACATCAAAACTTTTAACGTGTCAATATGAAAGAAAAATCCACGAGACCTAGTCCAATAAAATATTCCACTAATGATTAATGGGTACACCACAAGTTCTCTAAAAGCTTCCAAGGATCAACATAGAATTATTCTCTTCACCAACAGGGTAAATAACAAACTTCAATGAGTATTTAAATAAACAACAAAGGGAACTCCAATGAGATGAGGAATAAGACCTTTTCTCCAAGGTAGTTTTTCTGCATAAACTTACACAAGATAACTAGTGTTCTTTTCTTCTTATTCTTCACTCTCTCTGATGACTTATTTTCTTTTCTCATCA
Organism: Vigna unguiculata; assembly: GCF_037176805.1. Taxonomy (NCBI): domain Eukaryota; kingdom Viridiplantae; phylum Streptophyta; class Magnoliopsida; order Fabales; family Fabaceae; genus Vigna; species Vigna unguiculata. The sequence goes on from NC_140794.1 coordinate 65,868,113, forward strand.
GAGACACTCACAACTTCCTAGTAATCATGGTATGGTGTAACATGTTATGTGTGTCTTTAGCCTTAACTTCCCTCTTTACTTACTACGATCATTAAATCTTTGAGAGTGAGATCATTAAATCTCTGAAAATGATCATAAAATCTTTGAATACGGTCATTAAATATTTGAGAATGATCATTAAATCTTTGAGAGCGATCATCAGATCTCTGAAAATTCTAGTACATATTTCATCCTCTTGACTCCATAACTAAAACTTCATTTTGAGAAGGGGGGACAACCTTACCCTTCCCTCTAGTTTCATCATTTAAGAGGTTATATTTGAGCATGTCAAAGGTTAGTTTTTCATTAGGAGCAAAGTTTCTCAGATATACCACCAATATCTTCTAACTGTATGGTAATGAGCTAAGTAACAACGGTGTCATTAGTCTATCATTTAATACAATATCCATTATGATCAACTGATTTACCATATTCTAAAACTGGTTCAAGTGTTTTGTCATTGAAGAGCGATCGTTGCATTTCAAGCTTACTAACTTCCAAATAAAAAATGTCTTATTACATAAATTTTTATACTCTAACAACTCACTTAATCTCTTCTATAACTCGAGAAAAAGGGAAAAGCAAATGTGTAAATCGTTCCGTTTTTCCGTTACAGTGAGTGACCGAAGAACGGAGTCTTTGGTTTATGATTTAACAAATATGGAAAATGTTATCGTTTTTTTATCAGTTTGGATCCAAAAAGTGTGAAGTTTGAGCGCATGAAAAGGGCTTTATTACTTGCACTTCCCTTTTTCATAGACATGACTTCTCTTTTCTTTCTTTTATTTTCTAAAATAAAATCCCTTAAACACCCTCCTAATTTTAAAATAATTATCATGGATTTCTCAAGACGGCTTACGTCGTACACTTCCTCCTTCTACCGCGAGATCCCGTAAAATATATTTTAAAATTAGGTCTCAACACAAAACATCTTAAAAGATAAAAATTTTCACAGATGTTAAGAAAAATCAACATTCCAAAAAGTAGTATCCGAAAGATATTTTAATATTCCGGAAAAAACATCTTAAAGTGTTATTAGAGTTTCGCAAAAATACTTTTTCAAATATATTTAACATTCCAGCAAATAATTTAATTTGTTGACACTTTTAGAATATTAATTTTCTCAAAAACAATTTGTAAAATAATTTTCAATAATTTTAAAAAAGTTTAAAACTTATGGAAACAATTTTCAGGAATGTTCAATTTTTTTAATTTTTTGAAAATTAATTTTCATAATATTTTACAGAAATTTAATATTCTGAAAACCTACTTTAAAAAAAAATATTTTTGAAATAAAATACCAAATAGAGGTAGATTTCTAAAACAGGGAGGTGTAAATAACATTTGTCACGATAATTCGGATATCTTAAAAGAACACGGGCCGATCCAGCCCAATAAGTTTTTATAGGGCTACGCAGTGTGAAGCAGTTTGCAATGCTCTTATTGTCTAATTAGAAAACCCACATATAAAATGAAGTTTTTTATTAAGAAATTTTGTTTGGAACTACGTGATGTGAAAATACTACATCAAATGATGTTACATGATTTTTCTGATTTTAATATAAAAACATATTTCTATAAACATATTCTACTGTTATTTTCTTATCACACGTCGTTTTTATGTATTGTATTAATAAAGACAACAAAGTTTGAATTTATAATTTCATTAAACTAATGAAAATCTGTATGAATAAGCCAAATTTGACGAGTGTATGGTAATTTTTTTTTAAATTAAATAGATCATGCCATAAAAATTGAATAACTTGTTCATGATTGAATTAAATTATCTTTAATATCTGGTTTTAATTTGTAACAGCATTGATAAGTACAACCATATTTAGTGTTCCTAATTAATTAGATTATAGATATGAAAATAACAGATGCAAATAAGTGGTGATTAAGCTTAAAATAATTACTTTGGTTAGGTGAGTTAGGTCCAAATAAATGAGAAGTGTTTCCCATCGTCTCATAGTAGTTAAGCAAATTTCTCCAATTGTACTATGTATAAACTTGTTTTAAAAAATAACTAATGCTTTTAAGGAAAATGACTTCTACCCAAATTGGTCCTAAATGATGTGACAGATAAATTATTTTTTAAATGATAAAAAAAATTGAAGGTATATCTAGATAAATTTTTATAAGTATTTTAAATGCTAAAAATTAATCATTATAAAATTAACTTATGAATAAATTGATTTTTTTTTATGAATTGCAAATTTATATGAAAGAGAAAATGATATAATTGTAATATGTAATTTATTTCTATTATTTTTGTATTGTTCTACATGTCATAAGATAATAGTTTTGAGGTTTCAAATATAAAATTTTTAAAATATAATTAAGAATATAGTAGGAGTATGAAATGTTTTCGTAATATAAATATCCGTTATATATGGTTAGGGATGAAAAATATATAATTTTTTTTAATTTATACATTTAATTATAAATTAGGATAAGATTTAGAACTTGTGCTAACTTTAATCATATATTTAAGAACAACTGGTTCCTGAGTACATAATATGTTTACCGTGTCCAGGAAGTAAGTGAGAATTGTTAGAGTAATTGATAAATATTTAATAAATATTTTAAAGCATTAGTTGTGTGTTTTAATTAAAAATAAATAATTACTATTTTGTTCGTGATTCCGATATAGTAACTGTTTTATTAAAAAAGTTATTTAACCATGTATTTGTAATTACAAAAATAGATAGGATAAAATAATTAACAATTTTTCAGATATTTCTTTGTATGTATTGGATGTTACATTTTTTTCGTTTTACTTTCTAACCAAAACCAAATATGGAAAAATGTAGTTTATTTTAATTCGCTTTACTTATTTTCTATCCATTATGTATCTATCAAAAATAACATTTTAGATAACCATGAGAATATTTCTGTAAATTAATTAATGTACACGTTAATTTTAATTTTAAAAAAGTTAATTTTAATCTTTCTTCTTTATTTTTATAAATGATTATAAAGAAGTTCACTCAAACATGGTTAATGTTTGAGAAAATATTATATCAGAGCTATTATATATTAAACTAGCTTTAAATTATTTAAAAAAATATTTTTCCATACAGGCTTATGTAGATTACCATAAACATTGCTTTAGAAGAAAATTATATACCATTTCAAGATACTCTAAAGAGATTTTTGTTGTAGATTGCTCTTTTCATATTATATTGACTAATTCATATTAAATCAAATATAATTATTAAAATAGATAAGGTTCTCAATCCAACTAAATGAAAATGCTATAATGCTAATTGGTGTAGTATTAATATATATTAAATATATGCAAATTAAACTACGAACTATGGTTTTACAAATATTATGAACATTTTTTAAAATTAATGAAAAATGAAATTATATTCTAATTGAGTTTGAAAAGGTATTAAAATGAAAAATTAAATAGTTCAGTGTCCTTTTCTTAAAAATCATTGTTTCTTTAAAATTTCATTTTTATATTGCTTCTTTTTAATTTTCATTATTTCCTTTATTTTATTTAAAGATGTTTTTTTTTTTATTTCTTTTATAGACATTTCGAGTCAGAAGGCGATAAAATTTAGGTTCATTTAAACTGATCATAATTTTTTATTTGTTTTTTTTTAATTTCAAGATAATTTCACTCATTACAAAAAATATAAAATAAATGAAAAAGAGAGAGGTTTGTGTGAGATAAAGAGATCGAGCTATTTAAAAAGAGGTATCCTTAATAGAGATGGCAAATAAATCCGTCCCCGTGGGTATTGTCCGAACCCGTCCCCGTGGGTATTGTCCGAACCCGTCCCCGTTTTGACGGGGAATCCCCGCATTGACTAGGTATGGGTATGGGTATGGGGAATCCCCGACTTTTTCAGTTGGGTATGGGGATGTACATATACCCGCCATAATACCCGTCCCCGTCATATCTCCATTCTTGTTTAAATTATTAAAATATTCAACAATTAATCAAGTAACTCATATATGTATATATATATATATATATATATATATATATATATATATATATATATATATATATATATATATATATATATATATATATATTTTTTTTCTTTTAATTATTTCATTTGTCATGAAACTCATTCTCATCTCCAATATATTTTTTATCTTATCATAACCTTTATGTAATTATGTTAAAATGATGTATGTTAATAAAAAAAAATATTATGCCTCACATTTGAATATTTATATTATTTTTAATATTTTTATTTATTATAAATTTTCCTTTCACATGAGAATGTTTATACTCTCAATTTAAGGTAATATAAAAAAAAAATCTTTACTTATTATTATTATTATTATTATTAATTTTTGTTTAATTTGAATAACTCTTTTGTTTCATTAAAATAATTTTCGTTATTTTTCAACCATTAAGTATATATGTTGATATTTGAAAATTTTTCTTAGTTCTCTAAGATATTTTTCGTCTTATCATACCTTAGTTATACATTTGATTTCCTTTGTGTGATTTTTTTCGATGGTCTCTCAAATTATTTCTAAAACACACATTTGTTAGTTTTTTAATATTTTTATTTATTGTTTTTATTTTTATCATGTAGAATAATATTTTGATATATTCTATCTAATTATTTTTTATTTTATAACTCATTATTAATCATAATGTAATTTTTTCACTTTAAATTCTGTTTGAAGTGGTTAAAATTATATATATATATATATATAATGATATTTAGGAATAATATATGATAATTCACTACAAGAAAAACATGAAATGGTGACTGATTTAGTCAGTAACCCATATCAGTCACTATTTTCTGTCATTGGTGGTAGTAGTTGATTTATTGTCTGAATCAATGACTAAATTAGTGACTAATTCAATGATCGAATCGATACTTGATTTAGTGACTAATTTATTTGTAATTTAATGACAAATTTTTTGGTCACTAATGATATTTCTATTTAATTTTAACCACTTCAAACGTAATTTAATAATTAGTTCTCTAAGGTATTTTTCATTTTATCATACCTTAATTATACATTTGATTTCCTTTGTGCGATTTCTTTCGATAGTCTCTCAAATTATTTCTAAAACACACATTTGTTCGTTTTTTAATATTTTTATTTATTGTTTATTTTCATCATGTAGAATAATATTTCGATATATTCTATCTAATTATTTGTTATTTTATAACTCACTATTAATCATATTGTAATTTTTTTCACTTTAATTGTACAAATAACTTTTATTTACTACAATATAAAAATTTAATGTAATTGCTATGAATATTTTGTTGTCACTATCCAACATATATTGACGTTCAAAAGATACAAAATCTATGTCAAAATTTTATTATTATGTTTATTATTTGTTCTTTGTGTCATTTTGATCAAGTGATGTATTATAACTTTTATTAGTGTATAAAAAAGAGATTTATTATAATTTAAAAAATTGAAGTAAACAAACATTTAAAATATATTTTAATTTGAATATTTGTTTTCCTTTTATTATTATGTTTATTATTTGTTCTTTGTGTCATTTTGATCAAGTGATATATTATAACTTTTATTAGTGTATAAAAAAGAGATTCATTAGAATTTAAAAAATTGAAGTAAACAAACATTTAAAATATATTTTAATTTGAATATTTGTTTTCCTTTTATATTTTTTTGAAATATTTTTTAATTTTATCAACTAAGTTCATCAATGTTGTAGTTTGCAAATTTAATAAATGTTTTGGTTCACATGAAATTTTATTTGGTATTCTAATATAAAATGTAAACAATTATAATTTATTTTAAGGTATTTGGCATCGAAGAAAATCCTCCTAATATTGAATATTTTATAATATTATGTTTTTTTTACCGTAATTTTTTTTCTTTTATAAAAATTAATATTGAAGTAGTTAGAACACAGTACGGGTATGGGTACGAGATTATATCCGTTACCCGGTGGGAATGGGGATGGGAAAAAAGTTTGATACCCGTTGGGTTTGGGTATGGGGATGGAGATGAATTTTTTATGCGGGGATGGGTATGGGATAGCGAAACCCGTCCCCGCCCCGCCCCGTTGCCATCCCTAATCCTTAACCTAATTTTATTTATTTAATAATTATCATTGTTAGCTAGATTCCATTTTATTCTTTTTATGTTATTTGACTCATTTATTTATATTGTAGTTGAAAGTTTGACATAATGATTCAAATAAGCTAATATTACTAAAAATAAGTATTATGGTGTTATTATATTAATTGTGGTAAAACTTGTTTATTCTTTATTAGTCCCTACAAACTTAATTAAAATTTCTAATGTAAAAAAAAAACATATCAATGAAATTGTAAAAGTGATATGTATTAATATTAATATTAATATTAATATTATTATTATTCAAATATTTTACATGTTATCGTTCATACTTTTAGGTATAACAAAAATAAATTTGTTCTCATGAATATTATTTGAACTCATTCATTCTTTTTTTATAGGAAATCTTTGTATTAACTAAGTATGAGTAATATCTGGTTTTTTCAAATGAGTACAAAGATGATAATGGGTATGTCCATCCTGTGATCACATACTCATCCTATTACCATCTCCATTTCTGTTTAAATTAGTATACATGGTTTATTAGACGGTTTAAACAATTTACACACACACACACACACACACATATATATATATATATATATATATATATATATATATATATATATATATATATTATTCTTTTATTTTTTTTGTTTTATAACCCTATTTTTTTTTCCTTTCATTGCACAAATTTTGTTCCTCTTTATTAATGGTTTGACTTGCTCTATATCCATGAAATTCATTTACATCTCCAAAGTATTTTCCCTCTTACCTCAACCTTAGAGTAGTTATGAAGTTATGTTCAAATGGTGTTTTGTCGATTATAATGAATCAAATAGTTGTTAGGTCTCACATTTGAATATTTTTACTCATTTTTAATATTTTAATTTATTTTATTTGTTCACGTGAGAATGTTTCACTCTCAATTTTGATTGCTCAATAATATAATGTGACAACCTTTAAAAATTAAACTAGTTTATGCATTATTATTATTATGTCATGATGAAATATATTATTTTATATTTTGTATAAACTTTCAACACATATTTATATAATAACACATTACCTAACTTATCATTATACCTCACATATATTTATATATTTTACAAAAGTATATGCATGTTATATTTTACATCATTAAGCACATATTATCTTACACTCGAAGGGAGAGGAGTATTATTTAATTACAATCCTTCCTCGTATACTAGTTTTCAAGCGTTTGGAGGAAAGAGGTTATGTGTGTAGGATTCACTTGAATTATTGGGGGTACATAAAAAGTGACCCCAATTTGTCTTTTGAGGATAACAGGTGCATTTGACAAATAGGAAGGTGACGATAGAATTTCCCACCCCTAGAAAATGCATGTTGTGTGAAGATTGCTACGAAATCGGCGAAGAAGGAATTATGCATATTTGGAGCAACCATCTATGAAGAGATTAACAAAAAAAAATTGTTTTCCATACACAATCATAAAATAGGAAAGTGAGACAAATACCACAAAGATAAAACAAAACAAAGCTTTATATATATATATATATATATATATATATATATATATGTATATATATATATATATATAAACCTTTTTTTCTTACTTTTAAAAGAGTGAGTATAAATGATTTTCTCATTTATTCTCACTAGTTAGGATAAATGAGCTCTAGAAGCAGGGGCCACACTTGCTATAATGACAAAGAGGAGAGGAGTCATAGGTCCCTAAGCTTTTTTTAATTTTATTTTTTATATATATTTATATATTTTTTCAAATTATATTTACATATTATAAGTTATATATATATATATATATATATATATATATATATATATATAAGTTATATGTCTCTATTGCTTAAGAAATAAAATAAAAATAAAATAAAAATCGACTTAATAGAGATCAATTAATAAAGGATTATGGCTCTATCTCTTGCTCTCACAGTAAGCCATCAAAAAAGTATGAGAGTAAAAATAAAAGGCTAAGATAAATTAAGAAAGAGAGATCTGAGAGCTAAAAGATTGAAAAACTCATTCTTACAAGATTTCTTGTGAATAATGATACTATCATGATTTATGTATATTAGATTTATGATTTTCCCATTACGATATTTTTCAAAAATTAAGTTTTTTCCAAATTAGTATAAATGGTAATTATGATTTTATAGATTTTTTTTTTATAAATTGGATGAACCCTAATTATATTTTCTACAAATTAGTTTAACTTTAAAATGTAAAATTTAGGAATTTTGTATTATATTTTGTTGTATAGGATAATATTTGTAAAATTTTATAGATGTATCTTGGACTTCATTACGAATCTTGCATATAATGAATTAGTTGAATAATCTTGAATGAAACATAAATTAAAATATGGTTGCATGAATTCAATAAATTAGAACGATTAAAAATGAAGGAGTGTGAATCACTTTATGAAAATAATTTAAGTAGATGAAATAAAGATTTTTAGTTTCAATTAGAAAAAAATGATTTATATATAAAATATCTAATTTAGCACTCTAATTTTTTTTCCACCTTACATGGCCAATAAAATTAATTGAAGACCATCTTCTATTGAATAAAAAAATTGCTCACTTAAATTTCAGAGGCAAAACTTCAAACTACAAAATAATTTAAACTTAAGAGAATATAACAAAAAGTAAATAAACCGATCGAATTGATGTAAAAACTCATACTTTACTTAAAATAAAACAGGTAAAATTATATATATATATATATATGATATTATTATTTATGATAATACAGTTTATAGATTTATATGTATATATACATATTTAATAATATCACTTATACATTTGTAATAATATGTTCTAACGAACTTATACGTACATTGAAGTATTGTATTACAAAATTTGTGCACGTTACATATAAACTTTATATTTACTAGATAATATAAAAATTTATATTCTTTATTTTATTTGATTCTTAATTTTGTTTTATTTGAATATTTATTTTTTATCAAAATAATTTTTATTATATATCAACAATTCAACTAGTTTGATATCTGAAAAATTTTTAAAAAAATTCTTAGTACTCAAAGGTGATTTCCATTTCCTTATACCTTTAATTATACATATTTTCTTTTGTGTGATTTTTTCTAATGGTGTATCAAATTGTTTTATAGATAAACATTTGATATTTTAATATTTTTATTTGTTATTTATTTTTATCACGTAGTTTACTGTTTTGATGAGTTTTATATAATTATTTTTTATTTTCTAACTTGTTATCATAAATGTAATTTTATTAACGTAATTGTATAAAGATATTTCATTTAATATAACATTATTATGAATCTTATTTTATCATCGTTCAACATATGTTGAAGTTCAAATGATGAAAAATATATACTCAAATTCAATTGTTATTAGTTTAATATTTATTCTTTGTATGATTTCGTTTGAATGGTTTATTATAATTTTTATCACTGTATAAAGAAGAGATTTTATTTGGATTTAAAAAAAGAAAATAAAGAAACATTTAAAATATTTAAAAACTTGAATATTTATTTTTTTATTACTTTTGAAAAATATTTTTTAATTGAATCAACGTTGTTCATGAGCATTTACAAAATTGATAAATGTTATTTGATATTATAATTTGAAATTTATACAATTATAATTTATTTTAAATATTTGAAGTTGTAGAAATGATAATATGTCCTTATAATATTACGATTTATTTGTCATATTTTTATACTTTTTATAAACAATAATTAATTGATATTGAAAGTGGGTAATATACTGGTTAACGGGTGGAATGAGAACCAAACAAAATTTTTATAGAAGTCGAATATGATTATAGAGAGGATGAATATGGTTATAGGGATGAGGGTGGTCTTTTTTATTTTTTTTTTCTAAAATGGATGTGGGATAACAAAATTAGTCATGTCCTATCTCATTGTAGTCTCTCCTTTATCTTTGTGGTTTCCTTTTGATAAAAATGTCAAAAATTATTTATCATATAAATACATAAATAACTTTGCCATATATCATGTAATTTTTTTACCATAAAACACATTTTCTTGTTTACAGAATCGGTGTAGGTGTTTAGAATAATAATGCGACCTATAAAGACAATAATAATCACTTATAACCCTTCCTCATGGTTCAACTAAAGTATCTCTCATGTTAACTCATTGTATAATGTGTGTAATTATCAGTATGAAGTATAATTCATTTGTCAATAAAATGACAATTATAATTAGCTAATGCTATATTGATGTGAATTGTGATATATTGAGTTAAAATTTTACGGAAGAGATATTAGTATTTTTATACGACTAAAAAAACATGGTCGCTAATTATATTTAAAAAATTGTAATATTTTTTATTGTTCGGTTAATTTATCCTTTCTTTTATTATTATTAAAATATATATATAAAGGTTAAATATGTTTTAATCTTTAACTTAAGTGAATTTTATAATTAGTCTATTTCAAAACTTTGGATTAATATAGTCAATCTTTCGAAATATGTTTAGTCTTTTTAATAAAATATTATTATGAAATGCGTTTAAAATATCAAATAAATTTAATAAAATTTGATTAAAATGATTAAATCTACGCATTTTGAAATATGAATGACTAAATTGGTCCAAAATTTTAAAATTTACTGAAAGTTAAGGGATAAAAACTTATTTAATCATACGTATATATGGTGTAAAGATGGAAGTTGAGAGTTGGTTTTCCAGAAGAGGGAAAAAAAGTAGCATAGAGATTTAGGAGAAAGGAGTTTGTAACAACCTTAGAATTTGTTGTGATAAAGTTGTGTGGGTAGAATGAGTAGTTGCATTGCATGTTGTCTTTCGTAGACAATGGGGATGTTTGTTGGTTGCAGTTTAAGTTGGAATTATGAGGCAGTGTTGTTCGTGTGATATCACTTCACTCATATTCCTCTTTCGCTTACCTGTTCTCACTTCTCTCATTCAAACTCTACACCAACCCCTTTCTTCTTTCTTATTACATTCTTGTTTTCACTGCATAAGAAAAAAAAAATTGGTTTTTTAATCCATGCAACTTTTCTGTCCGATATATCAAAAACAACTTTTTAAAACGCAGGTGGTAGTAAATGGTTTTTTTTTTCACTCTCCTTTTGTCCTATACACAATCCTTTTTTTTTCCTTTAACATTTTATTGTAATAATTACCGTTATATGTATCTTTAAAGGTATTTTATATAACGCTCTTTTTTTTAACCTTCGAGAACATATCGTCTAAAATATGAAATGAAAAGGACTGTTTCAGAATAATAAGAAATTAATAGAATGAAACTATTTTATTTTATTTGATAATGATAAGTAAAAACTCATATAGAAGAATCAAAAGATACATATAAACAGATAAAGTCTCACATACATATAATGAACAATAAAAAAATTAAGAAAAAAGGTTGAAACTTATGCGAAAGAAAAAATTGATCGGTCCAAATTGAAGAATTTATCACGAGGATCACTCTAACGGCCTCTTTCGGATCTTTAATCAAACGAACAAAATAAGAACTCCTGGAGAGTAATCAAAAAATGATAAATCGTAAAAAGAAGTCATAGAATTCTTAATAAATATTGTACAGAGAAATGGTGCGATTAAAATGATAAAACTTGTTTGTTATAAAACTATTTATACTAAAATATTTTAATATTAAAATATTTGAATCTCACTATTTTTAAACCGATATCAATTTTAAAGGGTCATTTTTTAGGATTTTATAGTACTTCTTTTACATAATTTTTATTTTGTAGAATTTATTAATATGTATAATATTAATAAACTTTTAATTATTATTTTAGAATAATCATATTCGTATTACTATTATCTTTAATAGTATTATTTTTATATTTTATTAATCAATTTATTAATTTTTAATTCTCTCTATCTATATATTAAAAAATATATATTTATAAATAATATATTTTTAAAGTATTGTACTGCACTTTTTGTACGTTACAATTATATTTTAATAAACCACAATATAAATATTATGTAAATAAAGCATTTTCCACCTTTTTAGTGTAATATCACAATTTCAACATCTTACAACTAATAAAATAGGATGTTTCACCTTAGTGATTCAAAATATATAATATAGTGTATAAAATATATTAGTACAGTCTTACAGAAGATATGATTATATAAATATATTAATATATTAATTATACAAACCAAACACTTATAACTCTAAAGACAGACTAACCATTTACAAAATCTTCTCGTACAAATGATAGGACTATATAAATATATTAATATATTAATTATACAAACCAAACTCTTATAACTCTAAAGACAAACTAACCATTTACAAAATTTCCCCTCTGAGAGGCCTTCCTCCAATCTAAAAGATGACTCTTCATCCTCTAAAGGTGACTCTGAAATCGCAACCACCATTGCTCCTATCGAACAGGTGATCATCGCAAAAGGAAGACAAACAACACAAGATAGAAACACAAAAGAAGGATAAGCTAAAGAATTTTAAAGAATTAACTCAATCTATATAATATTGACATATAACAACTCACATACACACACACTATATATATATATATATATATATATATATATATATATATATATATAAACTATGACTCAACTAATACGGATACATGCAGTGAGGCATCTCATGCTCTACATAGCGATATATTAAGAGTGAAAACTCTACCACATACAAGGTCAGTCCGTTAACACATTTGGTCAAGGAAAAACTCCTAGGCTAGGATCTCCTGCTCCTCTCACCACATACTTCATTCCTCTCTAATTGAAATTTTGAATGGTTATTAGAGCGTCATGATAATTGTCAAGACAATCCCTACTTTAATGCATACACTACCACAACCACTGCTAATCCTCCTTGGATTAGCATCAACCAATCTCAACCTAGTTTCATATAAACATTCTCATATCATATACTCATCATTCATAACAATTACAAAGTTTCTAAATAGATCAATCAAACATAATTATAAAAATACCAACATCAAAGTTAAATAATATCTAACAAATATTGATATTCTAACTCAAATTCCTTAATATCTTGCTTAACCGAGAAGCACATGCTCGTCCTGCGATCGTCCAGTGACAGAAGTTTTCTCGCTCAAGCGAGACATTCTTGCTTGGGCGAGAACTCGAACATGTATCATAAATGATTTTTTTGCTATTTTTCGCTTAAGCGAGAGCCACTCGCTTGAGCGAAAATAGCATATTCTCACCTGCTCATAACATGCAAAACCAGACAGCCAAAGCATCACCAACCAACATTCCATTCAATAATTCAAACCAATACATTCATCAATCCAACAAATATTACATACAATCAAAACCAAAACAAACAATACATTTCAAATTTTAGAAAACAGTTAGCTTCCCTTACCTGATATACTTCTTAAACAACTCCATGAACGTCAAACACCTATAACTTCACACGATGCTCTATCTACACACAGAAACATCACTAGAGCGATCAGAACATACCGTTATGATCACTGATTAATAGAGACTCATACTAATGAATAAAACAACACATGCAAGCGGAGAAGAAGTCACATACAACAGAAAACATAAATAAACTAAAAAGAGGGTGAAATTTGAACTTACGCGAATGAAGAAACGTATTGGTCAAACTTAAAGAGCTCACCGAGAGAATCCATCATACGGTCTTAGTTCTTCAATCAGACGATTAGATAGACAAAATTTTTAAAAAATAAGTCAGAAAACTCTATAAAAGTGGTTTCTAGAGATAAACAAAATTCCTAAAAAAGAAGTAAAAAAACTCTATAAAAATAATTTTTAGAAAGATAAAGTGATTTAAAATAATGAAACTCTTTTATATCAATTCTATTTATACTAAAATCTTTTAATATTAAAATAATCGAATCTCACTATTTTTAAATTAGTATCACTACTAAAATACTATTTTCTAAAATTTTAGATTTAGTATTATCAACAACTGTTACTAACGGGACTTACATCTTGCTCAAAGGTTGTATCTAATTAATGCTCAAATATGTTCTTTGAAAAACGTGTTCATATTTTATGTTAATTTACATTTCTATCATGGTTTTCTCCGCTAGAAGATACACGTATAGAAAAAACGTGGTCAAATGGCACATGTCATGAAAAATATGGTAGAAATTAAGTTAATGGAAAATTGCATTTAGTTTTCGGCGGTATATGACACTTTTTTTTTAAACAAGTGAAACTATTGTTTTATAACGTGACATTTATAATTATTAGTTTGATTTAATAATTAGTATGTTTTAAAAAGAATTGCTTAAATCTAATACCACTAATTGCAATGACAAGTTGAAGCGTTTAAGAATATCTACAAAAAATTTAAAATATTTCAATCGCACGTGTATCTCGTTATGTGTCACGTGTTGAGTCTGTTGGATTTTTTTTTTTTTTTGAGAAAAAAAGGAAAGGGGCAAATGGAGATGTGGAAACCAACTAGAAAGCATTTATAATTTAATGATATCATTATTGACCAATTAATACCCACTTGTCAAGCATTTTCACCGACATGTGTTTTGTATCCTTCTCAAATACAAAATTTAATTATTCTGCTTTTCACCTTTCATTTTTTTTTTCAATTGAATGTAATTAAATTTTACTCTAGGATTGCACGGGGCTTTATGTTGTTGTTAACATTTGAAAATAATTCTCATGTAATATAAACTCCGTGGTAACAATGATGAGTCTTGATTCTGTATTAAGATTTTTTTTTACTGTTCTTTAATTTAACTTTTAAACTACATTGATCTTAATATATATTAAAAATTGATAATATATTTTAAAATATCAAAATCAATATTCATTAGTGTATTTTTAGAATTAAACAGAAAAATACAAAAAAATCAGTAAAAAAAATCAAGAAAGATATCCTCATAAAATGAAATTTTAAATTGAATATTTATTTTAATTTTGTTAAATAATAATTAATGTCTAATAAATATTTAGAATTTATCTGTGAATTCGATTTAATCCAATCAATAAGATGATTTTAATGTGAAGTTGACTTCAATCTAATCAAGTAAAATTAATTTAAAGTGGTTTAAATTAGTATGATAACGAATTTAAGTCGTGCTGCATTTAGTGTCTTTAGACAAGTTTTTGGTTTATGTTTTGTTTTATTTGGAAACGACCCTTGGTAAACTAGTAAATATATAATGACCCATGAATAAATAAATAAATAATTATTTCATAATATATAATATGAAATTAACAAAAACAATAACAATAATATCAAATAAAGTAGACGATCATAAGGGATGAAGCAAAATAGAAAAAAGAAAATAATAAACTAATAATTTTCTTTTATAAAACTATAATCTGATAAAAGAACATATATCAATATTTGTACCTGATCTCGTGCGCATAAAAATATAAATTATAATTAAAATTACACGCATTTCAATCTAATGTTAATTTAATTGTAATAAGAAAAGTCTGTAATCGATGCTCCACAATCTTAAACAAACGGGAGACAAGTAAAATATGAGATTTAAGTTTGAATTAAATAAGTATTTTAATTTGACTTTATCATTATCTAATTTAAAAATGTTTTGGTAAAAAAAATGTGCAATTATATATTCCGGCTTACTTGATCTATGTCCGGGTATAATTGTTTAGTACATAACAATCTTAAATTAACAATTGTTTACGAAAATTAAATCTCTGAACCTATTCTGATATCAATAGTTGGATTAAGTGTAAGAACAAACGGATTAGGTCGGGAATTAGGTCGAGTACAGATAATGCCTACTCATAAAAAAAAAATAGAGTTGTCAAAATGGGTAACTCAGTCTAATCCGGCTCGACCCACCACGGGTTAATGATTTAGTGAGTCAACCCAACCCGACTCACTTCTTAGCAAGTCAAACAAATTTGAATCCGGTCCGGCCCACCACGGGTTAGCGGGTTAAACAGGTTCACTTAACTAAAAAAATATTATTTTTTAATTTTTTTTAATCAAAACTAAATTGTAAATCTAATTAAAATCTAAATAAACTTTAATACAATCCAAATACAAACCAAAATAAAAAAAATACAAATTATTTATGTGTTAGATAAAAAAACAACTTAACATGACCCAAATGTAAAGCCCAACTTAATAAAAAATAAATAAAAACACTTGTGTGACCCTTTTATCTGCGTGTTGGTGAGCCAACCGGGCTCACCACGGGTTCAACCCGAATGAGCTGGGTCAAAAATCAATCCGTATTAAATTTTGTAAAAAAATTTTAACCCAACCGGACTCGAAGCTGTGGTGAGCCGGGTTGGCTCGCGGGTTCCAACCCATTTTGATAGTTCTATAAAAAAATTCACTTGTTACTGATCGTGTTACTCGTGTGGCTACCAGTGTATATCCACAAATATTTTAAACAAAATATTCTATAAATATTTAAATTTAAATAAAATATAAATTTAATTAAATATAACAAGAGACGTAGTAAGATTCTGATAATGTTTACTTACGAAATATGATAATTTATAATTATATAAGAGACGAATTCCTTGTATTTAAATTTTATATTCTAATATACTATTTAATCTATGAAAAATTACATTTTTTTTTTCATATATCCTTTTTAAATTATCGTTAAAGTTCTTTTCTATATATCACTAACTTCAAAGTCTTTTGATTAAATTTAAACAAAATTTTATATACATGAATTCTTGTCTTACTTCTTAATATATTTTTAATACATGTAAAATCATTTCATTTTCTATTAGTTAATCTTTATGGTTTAGTGTTCAAATTTGTGTATGTAATTTTTAATTTAGTTATTTTTTTTTATAATAGTGAAATATTGTTTTTGCTTGACGATATTTATTATTTATATAAATATCATATTAATATTTGTTATTAAAATGACTTACAAAATTAAGTATTGATATTTTATTTATATTAAAATTTAGTGGTAAAAATATGACGTTATAACATTTATATTTTCCATTAAAAAAATGTGTATAACATTTTCATTAATACTCATATTTTTATTAAAAATGATGTTATAACATTACATTTTTCTTAATTTTTAATCCATGCTTTGTTATTCATGATTTTTACCATTAAATTTTAATATAAGTATTAATACTTAATTTTGTAAGTCATTTTTAATAACAAATATCAATATAACATTTATATCAATAATAAATTTCGTTTTAAGAAAGAGACAATATTTTTCTATTTTGAAGGAAAAAAAAGTGTAACTAAATTGAATCAAAATAACATATGTCGGGATTAAATTGAAACAAATAAACATTTATGAAGACTAAATTGAAATCAAGACAATGACACTTGGTAGTGATATTGACACGTGACAAAAAATTTCAAAAAGCATTCAAAAAATTATTATTTTTTAAATAAAAAAAACCAAGATTGACACGTGGCATGCCATCAATGCCGTTAATAAATTTTGTTCTGGAAGGACCTAATTGAGACACTTTTTCAAAAATTTTTGACGCAATTGACAATTGTTTTAAAGTGGAAACCAAACTAATACATCCGAACAAAAGTATGTATCATCCGACTAATTAAATCCTTTTAGTAACCAATACTTTTTTACTTTGTAAATTAGTATCTAAATTGATTATTATAGTCATTAACAATTCTTGGTATGTACAATTGGTTACTAATGAGACATTATTTTTGTAGTGACCGCGTATAAATTAAAATATTATAAAAATTCAAAATATATATATAATTTGACTACAAAAATAACAACTATTCTTTACGATAATATAATATTGGTTTTTATTATTGTCTCTTTGAATTTTTTTTATTAAATAATGCTATTTTAACTAAATAATAACATGAGTTACTTTTAGAAAAAGAATGTCATATATTTGATTTAATAATACAATATAGACTTAAATAATAATAATAATAATAATAATAGTTTTCTAGTTCGTTTATCATAAAATAGTCACACATTTTATTTAGATAATTTGCACGCCTACTTCTTCCATTCCATTTTATTTTGCAACTTTTCTCTCTTGTATCTCTTATTGTCAATTATTTATTTTCTCTTTTTCTTGATGTTTTTATCATTGATATTGATCGGTTAAAAAATAATTTTCCTAACTTATTTTATTATATTATAAAGTTATGTTATGTTTGAATATTTTGTTCTAGGTTCATTGTTTTGTTTTGAAAATTTATTGAGGAAATGTATTGTAGGTAAAAAAAAACTAATTATATTTTTTTTTACATAACAATAGATGATCTAGATATAAAGGTGATGTGGTCGTATTATCCTGAATTTTATGAGGATTTGTAATTGATTGAGAATTTGTTTTGAATACTTGAATTTAAATGTTGTTGAATTTGGTGTCATACGTTGATATAGTGACTAAATTATGCATCTTAAGTATAGAGTTTTCTTAAATCGGGTTTGGTATATGGTTTAGATAAGTATAGTAAATTTCTATATCTTTTCATATGAAAGTTTATGAAAGTGATACAACATAAACTTGCGTACTTTGAGGTAAAAAACTACCATTATTTTGAAAAGACAAAAGAATGAGGTTTGAGCGAAATATAGTTTGGATTGATAATTCAAATTGGTTAAAATTTATATTATTATAATGCTTTTGAAGATTGGGTTACCTATGCTATTAAGACTTATTTTTCTGATATTTTTTTCTTAAGAGGAGGATTTTCGTCCAAGAAAAATAGAACAAAGATAAAAACTTTACTTTTTTTTCTTATGAATAACACTTGAGCTATTTTTCACTCAATCCCTTAATCTACCTACTTTTCACTTGAGCTAGCTTATTTTCACTAAGCTAAAAAAAACTCTTTTAGTCTCTCTCTAAGTGATTGGATGTGTATGTTTCTATAAATGCAAAGTCATTTTTTTTTTTTTGCTTTTTTACATTTGATTAAATTGGGGTTTTATTGAAATTAATTACATTGTACTATAATGCTTATAGATATTGTGAAGCACTACAAATCCTCGATTAGAAACCAATTTTATAAACAAAAAATAATTAGTTATTATATAGTAACAAATTTAAATATCAATTTACAAAATTTAAAATTATTGGTTACTAAAATAGTCACTATTATTAATAAAAAAAACTATAATTGGTCACTAAATTGGTCACTAATTAAATAGAGACCAATTTAGAAACTTAGTCATTTTGGTAGACAAAACCTAAGTAACTAATTTTTAGCGGCCAATTTTATTTGGTAGCCAAAATCATGATAGCTAATTTTAAAGACCAATTTAGTGACAAATTATAATTATTTTTCATAATAATGATTATTTTAGTAACTAATAATTTTAATTTTGTAAATTGATATCTAAATTGGTCACTATAATTACTACTAATTATTGGTCACTATTTATAAATTTTGTTGTAGTGAAACTTACATGAATTTGTGGTTACACATTTGAGATAATATGTGAATTGTTATTTAATCTGTGTACTAAGTATTGATATTTATATTGATATTTATATTGTAACAAATATTTGTTACTTCATTGTTAGTTTAGTTCACATACTAATAGTGGTGAGAAATTCATAGGAGAGAGTGTTTACACGTTCCTACATGTGTAGATATAGACATGAGTTGTAATGATAGTCATTATTCTTAGTGTTGTTCGCAAATTTAAAGACTTAGATCGGTTATATGTTAGTTTATGTTAAAATATACTTAATAGTTATTGTATGTTAAAATTTGAACGAGCTAAAATGATTGTAGTTTGATTAATTAAAATGACTTTTATATACAATTTGTTATATTTGTAAATTTTGTTTTAATGGTTTATTTGTGTATATATATATATATATATATATATATATATATATATATATATATATATATATATATATATATATATATATTTTAAAATTTTGATCACTGTACTAAAACTGTAATCAATGTAACAGAAGTAAATACACATATAAAATATGTTTAGGTTGTACTGCGTATTATTATAAATATTGTATAGGTTCTTGATATATTTATAGTATAATTGATTATTTAATTTTTAGGATGTCACAACTTGAAATTAATTATAATATTTTGTTCTAAATATTAAAAAAGTAAAATAAAACGTGTTTATCATGCAATGAATGAAAATATGAAGTCGTAATTGTATAATATTTTATTATATTGTGTTTCCACATATACTTATATCAAGTTGTAATTGTATAATATTTTATTATATTGTGTTTCGACATATACATGTATACATGTGCCATTTTTCTGTTTGCTATTATTATATACTATTAGTAGAACAATATTCAAGATCATAATTTTTTTATACGATTGTTGTGATGAGACAACGTAATATATAGAAATGTAATTGTGTTATACAATCGGAAAAAACCATAAAAGTGTTGAGTTTAGAGACATATAACAAGGAACGTAGAAAGTCGAATATGGGAACTATGTGATGCGACATTTAGTTGTAAAGTATATTTATGAATGGAAGAAATTAATTTCCTACTTCGATATTTTTGGAAGTAAAGTATATTATAAGTAAAAGAATTATACCCATTTCTTTAAGTTACTTAAATGCATATGCGACGTAAGGAAGGAACTCCAATGAAGGAGACAATAATTTGGTATTATCACTTATTTGAATATGATAAAATATAAATATTTTATCAGTTAATTTAAAAAGTTAATAAATAAAAAAATTTTGCTATTTAAATTTATTTTACACAAATAATTATTTCTTTGAAGTTAAATTTTCTTTATTTTTTTTCAAGAATTTTGGATTGCTCGTTGGATTTTTTAAGATTTAATTTATTTTAAAACAGCAAGAACAAATAAAAAACAAGTTATTAATTATATTTATAGTTAAGTTGTTTGCATACCTATGTATAAATGTTTGTATGTAAAGTTTGACAAAAGCCTATTATAACACTTTTAGTCTCTTACGGCAATTGTGATAGTTCCTTACAAGCCTAATGCTAGATTTAAGATATCATATTGTAATAAGACTTTTATATTGTAATAACACTTTTAGACTCTTGTAATTACTCTTAAGTGACGTATCATATTGCTTAAGTTATGGTTCATTACTCGAGTAAAGAGAATCAATATTGATTTTTTCTCCTTCAGAAAAAGATGGCTCAAGAGGGAATATTTTTGTAAAACTGTATTCTTTGTTTGTGAAAGCTTTTTAACAATGATTTTAAATAATGGATGGTGAAATGTTATATATTAATTTATCATAATAAATATGTCAGGACATTATATTATTGAATAATGTGATGATTTATGTGGATAAAAACTAATTCATAGTTGGGTTATGTTGTAATACTCAGTATTGGAGTGAATACTCTTTACTTCTTTAATATTCTATATTATAAGTTAAGGTATAATAAAGTCACAAGAAACCGAGAAATTATTGGAGTGAATTTTGCAATACTATTCTAACTACATTTAGTTATTCAAGTCTAATAGGTGATTTTTATACGGGTCGAATAGTTGTTTTTTGTGAGACTTATTTAATATTTATCTTTTAAAAGATATTTTATGTAATTATTTAATCTTTAGATTTAATAAAGCATTCGTGTAGGTGTTGTTCTCACACGAAAATAAAGGTATTTATTAGTGTATGTGAAATTTTAGAATTATTTCATTATGTATGATGTATCCATCCATACATAATTACAACTACTTGGTATAAAATAATTACATAATCGGTGGCGGAACTTGGATAAAAAATGTAGGGGTGCCAAATAGATTTCTTATATATAATTTTTTTTAGTTAGAAAAAAAGTTTTTCATCTTTTCTCTTCATTTTCTCTGCTTAACATAATAGTAGAATTCAAAAAAAATATTACTATCATTCATTATTATATCATGCTATTATTTCATGATACCTGACCATGAATACCATTTTAGATAAGTCCTTCCTACCTTATCAATTTGATTTTGTGGTATTGTCAAATTTGAGGCCGTTTTTCTCGCGTTATAATGAATTTTTAAATTCATTATATTATAACTCTAAGAACTTTAGATATTTGTTTTTTATTGTCTTGAATTCATGGTTCTCATGAAATTTCTGAAGTTTAGTTAATGTAAATGCATTTTTTTTTATCTTTATCACAAACCTACCTCTTTAAAAAAAAGAATCAATTTTTTAACTTTTTATCATAATCTTTCTAATATAAATTTATCATCTCTTACCTATCTGAAAAAAATAAAATTTATATTCACAAATCACAATTATCACAATGCAAAACATAACAAAACTCATATCACTTTAATTAAATAAGCAACACGGTATGAATTCAAAACTTAAAAAAAAAAATTACCATAGACAGCAAAAACCACAAAATCCCTAAATTTTACAATTAAGGATTATAATAATATGAGAAAAATTATAATTAGATTCATACCATTTTCATAAAAAAATCCCTAAAATCATAATTAGGGTTTTATTAATTTGGGATAAACATTCTAAATAAATTTAACATACATAAATCATGATAAAATACTAACCTTGATCTTAGAGATCATGCAATAATGTATACTTCAATCTCAATTTATGTGTTTTCCAACCTCTATTTCCCGATCTATCTCTTTGTATTGATTTCTCATAATTTACATGGTGGAAAGATCTTGTAGCAAGAAAACAAATCTAATCTCTTTTATAAATCAATGTCTTCAATAAATTTTTTTTATTTTATCTTTTATTATAATTTTTCATAATATAAATAATATATAAATATAATTTAAAAAATATATAAATATATATATAAAAAAAAAAAAACTGGGGGAGCCACGGCTCCCCCTGTCACCACACGGGTCCGTCCCTGTACATAATAAGAGATTTTTATAATGTGCAGACAAAGAAAAAGAATAATTATATTGACATTTTTTATGAGTTTTTGATATTACACACAAATTTATGTTTTTTTTTTTTAAGTTTATAATAATGTTTATTAAAATACATTAGAGTAATATTTTTAAAGAATTAAAAATTGAATATGGTGTATAAAAGTGTTGATATAATGTCGTTCACATAATTAAAGAAATATAGAGGAGACAGAAAATGAGATATTAAGAAAAGTTTGATTGATTTTAATGTGAGTGTCATATAGTCAAAGAATTATTGGGCGGTGACCGAAGTGCATAGGCAAAGGATGAGACATGCGAATAGTTGAAGAAAACTAATGATAAAATTAATGGAATTTAGAAAATCGAGTTGGTTTTATTTATTTATTTTTTCTTTCTAAAACGATGTAAGATTCTACGGAAACCCTTCCTAGGACGGTAAGGACGTGTCTAAGCCTCCAACCCTTCTCTCTGTCCATACAGTTTTTAGGTCACCATGCTCCACGCATAATAATATTAATTATATCATTAATTAAACTAATAGAATACGTAATATTAATTGATTAAAATAAAAAATTACTGAAGATAATTTTAAAAAATAAAACCAAACACAGTCCTTTAAATAAAACAGCAGATTTCGTTTTCATTTTGGCGAAACAAAGTAAATAACGCCATTCCATTCCACTCTCCAGCATATTCCAGAGCAAATACGAATCCCAATCACAGCTTAACCAGCACCAATCACAAAGAAGTAAAACATTACGCGATTTTATTTTAAATTCACCAAATATACTAATAACATTTTTATATTATTACTGAAAATCGATCGAAAACTATCAACTTTGGTAAGATTCCCTTCTCATTTAATAATTCCCGAATCGATAAATTGAAATTAAAAAAAAAGGAAAAAAAAATAATGTTATTATTAGGGTTTATGAATCGACGGTATATTATGGATACAATTTCTTTTACTTAGTAGTAAAATATAAGAAGGTTATTTGAATATAGAAAAGCTTATCATATTTATGGAAGCAAATAGTGAGAGCAATAAAGTAAAATATATATAAGCTCTTAAAAAAAAGTGATTATTATTATTTTGATTTGTGAGTGACACTAGAGAGAGAAGAGAGAGAAGGAGTATTAGAGGATGGAGAGAGCGCATTTGAGTAGGAACAACTGAGATTGCAGAAACTCAGCATCGTGTTGGAGAGAGAGAGAGAGACGGAAATGCATTTTGTGAACACTGGAGCTTCTCCTGAGTCTCAATCTCAATCTCAATAATAACAACAATATAAACAGTAATAATCCCTTAGAAATCAAAACGACGCGTCACTGAGTTTGATGTGTATGTGTGTTTCGTCGTTTCCACTTGCTGCTGTTGTTGTTATTGTTGTTGATTAGCCTCACTTGTTCGTTCGTTCGTTCTTTCGCGACCACACGTAACCGTTGGATTTCGTTGATGGCTTCGACCACCACCTCCTCCCTCTGCACGTGGCTCGTCGCGGCTTGCATGTCAGTCACGTGCGACGCCGACCGCAGCAGAACCCCTCAGGCAATGTTCCGCTCCTCCAAGAAGTCCCGCACTTCTCAATTCAATGTTTCCTCTCTTTCTGGATCCGCTCATTCTGGTATTTCATTTTATTCAAATCTTGCCTTTCGATTTTATCGCGATTTCTCAGATTCTTGATTCTTGCCTCAATCTTTAACGTTGAATCTGGCTCTGCTTTCTTCAACTCAACCCTGTGTTTTTAATTTTTATTTTTTTTATTGTTTGTTAGAGTTTGTGTTTTCGTTTTGGATCTTTGTTTTTGTTTTTTAATTAAGTGGGGCTGTTGGCGTATTTGATTCCGGTTTAATTTTCGAAGAGTGTTTGGTACCTGCTTTTGTTGCTTCGTTGGTTGAGGGAAATTATTTGGTTAGGTTAGCACTGGATACTCGCGCGTCACTTCACTAATTTGCCTCTAGTATTTGTCGTACGGGCACGCGTGAAAACCATTCCCAATCTCGTAATTATGTTTTTTATTGTCATTGCAATTTCATGGTGATTGTTCATCGTGTGTGTTTGTTTGTGTAAGAAAGTATTACTTTAAATATGACTAGGCAGTTATGGGTTTTTCTTTTCTCTTTTTTCTTTTTTTCTTTTTCCTGAAATGCCAGTAGCGGTGAAGTGTTCATGTGCCAAAAGTTGAAAGTATCGCCCAATGTATGGGCACCTCTTTGGTTTGTTTTTCTTTGGGCGCTTTTCATGCTTCTGAGTGAAACATTATGACGTGTTTTTAAGTAATGCCTTTATAATATTGGTTTTGGTATGTTAAAACACAAGGGGACAATGAACGAGTCTTTGTTATTATGGTATGAATGGAAAATAAATGAATTTTAGGAGAAACTGCATGTCAAATGGTCTGGCTTCTTGTTCTTTTGTATTTTAAACGCACTTGAGTTTAGACATGTTTATGTCTATGCTGATTCATATAGGGATGGGCTGGTTCAGCGATCTCTTTATTATTATTATTATTATTTAAAATTCTAAACATCGGATGGAAATTTAGGCCTGCTTCTATATGATGATGTTTAATAACATTTTTGTAATACAGTTCACTCAAAACCTAACGAGTATTTATTCTTTGCTGGTGGTTGTATTTCTTGCCTAACATTCATATGCACCTTTAGGATTAAGGTTTCTTGACAATTAGAAGATACATATTTTCAAGTGGTAGGCATCTACTTTCTTGAATGGTAGGCATTTACTGGTGATGTAGATAGAAGGGATCCAAATTTTTAACATTAGTTTATGTCCCATGATCCATATGTCATCTTATAATTGTGAATTTCAAGGTAAAACAATGGCTGTAGCTTTGCAACCTGCCCAAGAGGTCACAACAATAAAAAAACCTCCTACGAAGCAAAGGCGAGTAGTTGTGACAGGATTGGGAGTGGTTACACCACTTGGGCATGATCCAGATATCTTCTACAATAATTTGCTCGATGGTGTTAGTGGCATAAGCGAGATTGAAACATTTGATTGTGCAGAATATCCAACAGTAGGTTGCATTTTACTCAAATTGTATTGTTGTCTCCTTCAGATTTTGTTCTCAAATATTATCTGTTTGCAGAGAATTGCTGGTGAAATCAAGTCTTTCTCAACTGATGGCTGGGTAGCACCAAAGCTTTCAAAGAGAATGGATAAATTTATGCTCTATATGCTGACAGCTGGTAAAAAAGCCTTGGTTGATGCTGGAATTACTGAAGACTTAATGGATCAGTTAAATAAAGAAAAGTGTGGAGTTCTGATTGGCTCGGCAATGGGTGGCATGAAGGTTGAGATTCAATACTGGATATTAGTTTACTTTTGTAAATTCAATTGTATGATTTTTATGTAGAAGCAGCATAACATCTTTAAGGCATTGTGACCCCTGCTGGTGTTGTGTATTAACAGGTTTTCAATGATGCCATTGAAGCTTTACGGATCTCATATAAGAAGATGAATCCTTTTTGCGTACCTTTTGCAACAACAAATATGGGTTCTGCCATGCTTGCTATGGATCTGGTCTGTTTAAAAGATCTTTGGGCGCACTGTCTTGACTCTTTTTGTCATAGGCTTGCTCTTTTTTACATGCACATTATCCGAAGCTTTCAAGGAATGACTTCTTTTATGGATTGCAGGGATGGATGGGCCCTAATTATTCTATTTCTACTGCTTGTGCTACAAGTAACTTTTGTATATTGAATGCAGCAAACCATATCATCAGGGGTGAAGCTGTAAGTATTTTTGCTATTTTAAATTTCCCATATTATCCCTTACTTTTTCTTTTTGGGACAAAAAAAAATGGTTTAGTGGTGCTCTCATCATGTGGCAACGTCTTAACAAATTTAGTAAACATGAAATTTGTCTGCAGGATGTGATGCTTTGTGGTGGCTCAGATGCTGCTATTATACCAATTGGTATTGTTTTGTTACTCTTTCTTTCATGGCTTGTGTGAAATTATCTTGCCATGAATGCAAAATATTAATCCAGCAATCATTGGTGTAGGTTTGGGAGGCTTTGTGGCCTGCAGGGCACTCTCACAGAGGAATACCGATCCTACCAAAGCTTCACGCCCTTGGGACATTGTAATACTCTAACTTTACTAAAACTGCGGTAACATTGCAATGGTTCACGAGTTCATCAATCAAACCTTGGATTGCAAAATAAAATAAAATGAAATTTAATTACATTGTGTTCGGCTGCTAATAAGTACTAACAATTCTATACAATAGCTGAGCTGTGTTGAAGCTTTATCAGAAACAGCAAGGACACTTTAATTTTTATTTTTTAGTTTTATTTTTTTCTTTTATTTTTAAACTTTTATAACAATACAATTGAAATACCATAATAATTTGATGGAGTTTAACATTTTATTATTGTCTATAATTATTTTTTAATTTGAAAACAACAGCCATCTTTTGTAATTTAAGATCTCTAGTTTATGCTGATTTAAGGGAATCATCGTTTCAAATATGCAAAAATGATGAGATGAGACAGCCTTTCTACCCAATGAGGATTCATTACCCTCTATAATTTTTACCAGCCTACTTTTTTCCAATTATGATATATAGAGAATTGGTTGAATATCCTTTGCTTTTTAAAAAACTTGTATTCTTGGAGTTTGTGTATGCAAGTTTATGCATTTCTTCTTGATGTGCACTTTCGTTACTGACCATCGGCTTGTGGTTATGATTTCACAGAACCGTGATGGATTTGTCATGGGAGAAGGGGCGGGAGTTTTGCTCTTAGAAGAACTGGAGCATGCTAAGGTACAAAACAAGCTATTCTTCAAACTTGTCATTACCAATCCTACTACTAATTCTCTCCCAATCTTTATTTGACGTTCATATTAATAGAAATTTAAATGCATCTATCACCTTTTGCGTATAATTTTCTTTTTTAAATTGCAGAAAAGAGGTGCAAACATATATGCCGAATTCCTTGGTGGAAGTTTCACCTGTGATGCATATCATGTGACTGAGCCACGTCCTGATGGTAAAACGTTAAATGCTTAAAGCTATTCGTGTTCATATAATCTTTATGACAACTTTGAAGTAAGACATGCTCACACACGTGTTTTCATAAAGAGTTCACAACTTAAATTTTTGTAGGATATTTTCCTCTTAGTTGAAAAATTCTTGCTTAACTGATGCGAGTTATTTTGTGATAATTATAGTATAAAAGCTTAAAGGTCTGTCTATGTATATATCTTTAGGCTAGCTTTTATGGATTCATGCTATGTTTCGGCACTTTCACTCGTATGGATGCCTAAACTGCTAATTCTGAAGTATTTCAGTTTGAATTATTTAAATGAGTGCTTTAAATGTGAATCTGCTGATGTTCTGTTTGTTCATGCCATGCTCTTAAAAAAATGAGGGAGTGGAAGTGGAAATGAATTTAGCTTGTATTCGCAGGGGCTTTTCTATTAATTAGTCTGTGAACCGCATAACTGAAGTTTGTAGATAGCTGATTGAAAGTGACTATCATTTGTCATTTGGTGTCTAATTGCAGTCCGCAGTGACCACTGTATCTAATTCTTGTAACTCATGTTTTGAAGAAAATAATTGTATGTATGATTTTCTGTATTAAGATTTATCCTTTATAAACCATGCTATTCATTTCTGTTGTTACAAATTTTCAGCGTGATTGAAACGGTCATTAATCTGTCTTCGTATCTCCAAACTTTGGAATGTAATTACTCACTCTGATCATGACAATCCCAGAATAGTGAAAGATTAAATGTATCCTGCCTAATTTTCTGTGGTTCTGGAGTTAGATTTAGCTTTTTAGGGTCATGTTGATATACCTTCTAAATAATTATGATTTTTTCTTAGAATAAATGATCGTAGTCGTGTCCCTGCAGATCATTCCAGACTCATGGTTGCACTTGTTTTATTTGTTCCATCTTAAACAGGGGCCGGCGTTATACTTTGCATTGAAAAGGCATTAGCTCAGTCTGGAGTATCAAAAGAGGATGTGAATTACATAAATGCACATGCCACATCCACACCAGCTGGAGATCTTAAAGAGTACCAAGCTCTAATACATTGTTTTGGTAAAAACCCCGAGGTAAGTTTCGTTTTGGTTTAATTACTCCTTTGATTCTTATACCCTTTTAATCTAAACTTAACCTTTTAATCTATTTTAGTCCCTATGATTTTGTACTATAGGGACTAAAATGAATTGGGTAGGGACTACAACATGTAAGTTTTAAGTGAAGGAATGAAAATGTAAAGATTGAGCAAGTATAGGGATCAAAGTAGTAAAATAACGGTTCTCTTTACATGATAGTATTGCTATTTTTCTCATTGGAGCCCATTGAAAGGTAATTATGATTTCCTGTCTTAATTAATGCTGTTATTTATCATATACAGTTAAAAGTGAATTCTACAAAATCCATGATTGGTCATCTACTAGGGGCAGCTGGCGGTGTGGAAGCTGTAGCCACAGTACAGGTTAAAACTAGTAATCACTTGTGCAGTAGCTCAGTTTTCAACACCAAGTATATTTTAAAGATTTACCTTTCCTGAATGCAGGCAATTAGGACAGGGTGGGTTCATCCCAATATCAACCTAGAAAACCCAGATACAGGAGTGGTATGTCTATTGCAACAACCTTTTACTAAAATTACGTTGTGACATTATTTATTATACAATTATCTAATTTGGTGAAATGAAAAACAAAGGATGCCAAAGTGCTTGTTGGGTCAAAGAAAGAGAGAGTGGATATCAAGGCAGCCTTATCAAATTCATTTGGTTTTGGGGGTCACAATTCTTCAATCATATTTGCACCCTTCAAGTGAAACAGATTTTATAGGGAACTACTTTGTTATTTATCATAAGGTAAGGTTTATATCTGAGGTTATGTTTTTTGTTGTGACTGTGGTCCAGAGTTAAGATTGTGTTTTTGTGTGGTTGCAGTTGGTGAGTACCGAGAGAGTTATTGCATACTAACTGGAGCGTTTGGTTGGGTGAGGAGAGAAAAAAATGTTTGTTGGTGTGCCTAAAGAACGAGAGATTATCTATCTGGTGCTCTTCTGGTGGGAGAGAGTGAGTGAGTCACTATCTATCCTATCTTTTGATGGCTATAAAATCCTATCTTTACCATGCATGGCTACAGTAGGAGTTGACCCACTTTTGATGTAACCGTTTAACAACCATTTTTATGGGATACACTCTTCTTTTCTTTCATTCCCATGTACAAACAAATAGACCCAATTTCACTGCCTGGGCATTCGCCAATAACCATTTCTATTTATTTTTTACTTTTACATTTTTAAGGATTTTTAGATATCATGACATCACATGTCGTTTTCTATTCATTCAGTCTACTTGTAGGATATAATTAATAGATTATTATTTTACTGATAATTTTTTTTAAAAAAATTCAAGTTAATATTTTTATTTAAATATATTTTTAGAGTTTGAAAGAAAAGGATCAAAGGTTAAAAAATTCTATGGTTATAAAGTTGTGACAAAAAATTATATCAATTATTTAAGACCTTACTAAACTTTGAAAAAGTTCGTGACGCACTCTTTATCGTCTTCTTTTTTATACAGTCTTTCGTTGTGTGATCTTTTTGTGTAATTATATCATTAGTCTGTTATTTAATTTTTATAATTTCAAAAATGCAGTTATATAATTCAAACGAAAATATTAAAGATACTATTCTATATATTTTGTAGAAATTGGAAACAAACACATGTTTCATACCATTCACAAGATTGAGTTGACGTGAAGGAAAAGTCAACGTACTGTCCCAAAACCATTAAACCTAGTGCAGAGAGCATCACTTCGGGATTCCTTAGGTTAGGTTGAAGAAACTATTTCTACCACAAACAACCACCACCAATATAAACCATAGATCAATAATTTCATCATCAATTTTATGTTCAAACCATAGATACAGCATCTTTAGAAACAATAAATAAATAAGTAATTTCTGTAATGAGCAGAGGTGCCTAATTTCAGATAGGCTGTTGCTTCCTACACCCCCATCAAATTCTTCCTCCACCAATTAAAAAAGGCTTTCGGAAAAAAAAAATTCGGTGATTAGAACAGGGTGATTGCTTTCCAGAAAAAGAAAAATTCCAGAATTGTTTATTGTGTTGGTTCCAGAAAATAAATTTCGAAAGTGGAAGGGTGTTGGGAGAAATTTTATAGGTGTAGGAAGGAAGCAATGGCCAAATATTAATGGGTGTCTTTGTAACACTGTATTGACTATTTTGACGAAATTTAATCTAATTTTGCAAGGATCGCTACTTAATCTTTTTGATCATTTTTTTTTTAAAATTACTAAAATATTAAACTTTTGCGTAAAAAATAATTAGCTCCGCTTCATTAAGTTCTAAACCTTACAAAATCACTTAAATTTTATCAATTCCAACTAAACTTGGCTTTCAAAATTATAAAATGATTTCTTATTAAATCTATTGAAAGTGTTATTGATTTTAGGCAGAAGATAATTTAAAGGCAGAAGATAATTTAATAATATTTGTCTTCAAAAACAAAGACATCATTCGTTTAAAAACAGAAACCGAAGGCAATAAAATTGTATGCAATCATTTTTTCGTAAATTTCTTCAGACATTAATCTTGTTTGCTGTACCACTGGCTCAGCGAGTAATCCATAATAAGTATAATACTAAATAATATTTTCCAGTCAAAATAAGCAACATGTTATACACGTTCGAAAATCCGTCATACTATCATTCTTTCACATTAATTGTTTTTGATGAGGTAGAAATGGATCTCTTAAATAAATATATTGTACTAGAACACAATATTTCAAACCACCTTAAAAGGTAAATTTTAAATTACACGAAAAGGGTAAATTGTAAATTACTTCGATACTCATGTAACAACAAATATCCTTTTCATTAAAAATATTCTTAACATCCTAACATCTACGTGCCCAGAACAACAACGAAAAGCAGGAAGTGAATGCATGAGACAATCATGGATGCTGAAAGGAAAGTTGGATGGATCATAAATTTTAACTTAATTTGGAATGCTAACATCTTTCATTAGACTACAAGCAATCGAGCAATTGTAACACGACTTATCGTAAAAATATAAGATTTCTTTTGTGAATTAAAAAGATAAAAATATTATTATGAATAATTCCACACTCAGCCTGGCCTATTGTAAAACAATGAGAATAATACAATTTGTATCAAAGAAAACAGCAACCCCAAAACCTGCTTCTCTTTCTCATCAAATAAAGAATAAAACACAAAACAACACTGGTTTTAAGTTAACTGATATACATCACAGGGAGCTTCAAAATTGAAATAATGCGAATGAATGCATTACGATTATCAAAAAATCAACCTACGATCATGCGGCCTTTTTATTTCCTTTGGTGCCTTTGTTTGGAGTCCTTTTTCGCTTCAAATTGTGTAGGGAAAGTGCACCAGAGGCACTTTTTCCTTCAAGTTTCTTTGTCATCTTTACAACACTAGCCATACCTTTTCTTGCGGCGGCCCGCTGCTGCGGCCGCCGACTCATCATTTTCCGATCAAGCGGCCAATATGCATACGGCTCAAGTTTGTCTTTCTTCTTAACATCTCCACCTGCCTTTTTACTACCATATTCCTTCCCTGTGTAGGCCCAACCAGAATCTAATGTTTTTCTCCGTTTCTGGCCTTTAGTTCCAGACTTTGCAGATATGTGACTATCTGGTTCACTCCTTGAATCAAAATCATCATCCTCACGCTTTTTCTTCCTCCCTTCCCCTTCCTCACGGATAATCAGCCGTCCTTCTGAATCTATCTCCATCTCATCATCTATCCTGGACTTTCTTTTCAGATGCTCTGATGTTTTAAGAGCTGACCTTGTTTTCTGCCGATCAAGCAGATCGAGTGGCTCGTCATCAGATTCGTCAGACAAGTGCTCCGGCAAATTCTTCCTCAGCCTCATATTGGACCTAGATATCGGTCATAATTGATTTTCAGATCGAAAGCTTCTGGCTTAGGATAGGTTCTATATTACTTATCTTAGATGGTTAAGAGTGGAGATGGCAAAAAAAATTCAATATACGGCAAAAATCTTACATTGAATACTAAACGGGTACCTTTAACAGATACAATAAGTAGAGAGATTAATTCTTTTCAAACTTGTATTGTGCAGTTCAACTTATATAAATTTCTTTTTCATAAAAAACTAAATTTATTTGTACTAATATTTTATTAAGCAATTTATTTGGTTTATAATTTAAGGTTAAATTTTATTCGAGTTTATACGTAAGAGAATTACTTCTTAATAAACTTATTTAAAATTAAAAAAAAAAATTGGGTATCCATGAGTACTTTTTATGCCGGTATACTTGTTCGGTGTCATAAGACATCTCAAAATATTCTTACCCAGTTTATGAACTATCTATTGATAAAGAAAAAAGAAAAAAGAAAATGGGAAAATAGGTCCCCTTTAATTATAACGAAACTCAAATGAAGCAGCAAGTCATTAGAAGAATGAAAAAGTTAAAAGTTACCTAAATGAAGATGCTGATGATTTCGGATGTAAGGAAGCTTTGCCACCTCTAGAATTCAAGTGCTCTGCTTCGCTATTGCCACTATCCCCATCAAAATCTGAAAAAATCTTTGTATGATTCCACATGCTTTGCCTGAAAAGTAAATAAATTATTGGTTTTATGAAACGACTATTGACGTGTATTGCAATTTAAACATTGCACGAAATTCACAACAACAGAAGACTAATCATGCAACTCAACTTCAACTAAAACCTAACTATCAGAAAAAACTCATTTAACAGGTACTTTTTTTAGAGGTACCAAAAGTATGTCATTTTAAAATGATTGTCCATCTTATAAAGAGGATTGCTGGTGGATCAATCATAAAATCTTTAGAGTCCAAATTTAATTTATGGACACAAAAACTACAAGTTTTCGTGAGTTAGATACAACAAGACCTTGGTTATGAGTTCTACTCTAGCACTTCTTTTGCCATTTGTTTGCTTTTCTCACTGTTGTCAGCTCACCGACACATTTCTGCCCTTTTGTTTTCTTACAGCAGATGTTATCAACTTATCACTGACACTATGGCGGTCATAAATTTGGGTATTTTTATTTTGAAAATTTATATATGTACTGTATAACTTACACTCTTTATATCTAAACTTCAGTATAGTGGCCCATTTAGGGTGAACTTCACTACTATTTGGGATTAAATAACCATGCAAAAAGATCTGTATATACATGCATGTAAAATGCTAAAGAACAAGAAAGAAAGGGATTGGATATTCAGTATGGGATTTAAAATGTCTTCTTTCTAATAATGCAAATAAATACATATTGTTACCTGGATGTAGTTGCTTTTGAAAAATGAGATTTAGTTTCTTCAGATTTAACACTTCGATTTCTCTCTTTCCGCTCCTTGATCTGTTAAAAAAGGATTCAAATTTCAGGGAAACTTCTATCATAAATTATTGCCAGAATGACATTCAACCAACCTTGCATATATTGGAAAGAAGTTTAATATGTTCTTCAGGCATGACAGCTTTAACAGCCTCCAGCCCACACTTCGAGACAAGCATTCCCAAAAGAAGTTTAACCTGAAAACAGTGGGAATACCACAGTTTACAATATGGACAATAGTAGTTTCAATTGTGAAAATGCGGTCACCAAAACAAAACCCAAAAAAAAAAGGTAATCCAGAAAAAATCAAGTGAGACGCAAAACCACCTTTGCCTTGAAATGATTTTTTGAGTTGTCTTGCCACTTCAACAAACCTTCCACCATGCTTTTCAAGTGAGTTTGCAACCCTTCAGCTTGTGATTTGGCTACTAATACCTTTAAAAAACCAAGATTGGCCTACAGAGTGATGTGACCAAGCACATTTCATTAGTGGTTCTAGAAAATAATATAGGCAGCAATGCATTTAACTTACTAAAATGGACAATGAAACAAACCTTGATTATCTCTCTATTATTACTCCGCAACAGAGCGAGTGTGCCAGGGAGCAATTTCAAAGCAGTTAAAACAAGATCAGAGAACTCATAAGCCAAACGGGCTAAACCTTTGGCTGCGGCACTTATCATATGCGGAGTTTCACCAGCAAAGTGTCCAGCAACCTGAGCTCACAAAACCATGAGATCAAATTACTCCATGTGGGTAAAACATATAGATCGTACAGTATTCAATAATTAAGTTTAAATGTTCTAAAATCAGGCCAAATTGGTTTACATCAATTATTCAATGAAGATTAAAAAACAACTTTAAACTGGATATTTACCATCTGAAAAAAATTATTCAAGTTTTCTCTGTTTCCACCTCTCTCCTCATCCCCAAAGGCATGGGCAATTTCAACAAGAATCTCATAAGCCCTGTTCCTGGTTTTTTTGTTTGCCTGCAAGGGTACTCTTTAAATTTAGTAACAAACTTCAAGAAGTAAAGCTATGAAGCTACAGTGAGCAAAAGTAGTGCCCATGCCGAGCATCTTGTGATTCTTCGTCCACAGAATAATGCACACAACAGTTCAAATCACACAAAATAATCACTGCTTATTTCCAATCAGACGCGACGAATAGTAAGCATTGCATTGTATGAGTATATGTATAGATGGTCAAAACAACAAAAGATATACTAAAGATCTACAGACAAAAAGCAATAGGTTAAATACGTAGAAAACAATAGATAAACAACAAACACAAGTAGAATTTAAAGTATGAATTTCAAACACTATAAACAATGAAAACAGAGGCTTTAGGGACTTCTATATTTAAGAAAGGAACCACATCATGGACAAAATTTATCGGAACATTAAGCAACAACAGCTCATGAGTCATGAACAATTAATAGTAGTTTCCAGAATAGAAACTAAAACTGTACTACTAAAAACTTTCCACAATTAATATGACACTACCTCTTTAAGAGCAAGTATAATTTCTGTCAGGAAAATATCTCGCCAGTGCTCCAGGTTATCCTACAGGAAGTACAAAGTTTCAGATTATTTCTACATATACAAGAGTACAAATCAATAGTATACGAAAAACATAGAAGCAACAGTCCAGTATGGAATACCTTTGACTTTGAGACATGAACAACCAAGAAATAAAGGCAATCAAGTCTATGTCGTTTGGCAGAAAAGTGACATGGAAGAATATCAACCATAGTTCCAAGCAGCTCCTCAAACTTTAATGAAACAAAACTATCTGAGCTCTGTCAAGAATGATCCAAAGAGAAAACTGTAAGCAGAAATATTTACCAACATGACACTAGCTCTACAGTAAAATCATCAACTTCTAAAATTAAAATGTGGTGCTCCAAGAACTCTACAGTAATGACACTTTGATGATCCCTTAAAGATAAAGATTAGAGAATTAAGCAAATTAAATGAACCCAATCAACTACAGATCCTGATAATATGCATATACATGGAACCAGTTATGGAAGAGTATTTTAGCAAGGAAATAGTACCAAGAATACTGAAACGAAAACATTGCATTAAAATGGAATTAATTTGAAACTTCTACGGTGACTGGAAAATTAAATAAAACGAAGCAGAAAAATACCTTAAGAATGATTGAAAGTACTTTGTATGCCTTCTTCTGCATGACACCTTCAACATCCTGTAAAATAATAATAAATATAAACATCCTTTCCTGTTAGAAAAAGGCAATAGGAAAATTCCTTACAGCGCTTTATATCAGTCATACCTGAAATGCTGGCTTTATTGCTTCAAATAATAGAGCAATATCTTCAGCATCTAAACCAGGCAACAGTGAAACTGCCAAATCAAGAAGCTGTGCCCTGGGATAAAAAAAATATATATGAAATAAATGCAGAAACTCAAGAAATAAAATAATTAAGTAAAATAGACATGTGACGACTAAAATAAAGTTTACAACTTCGTGAAAAATCACAAGGAAAGGTGGAAGAAATAAATGATTATAAGCACCTTAAAATTGATAGAGACAAATTGTTTGATGCATCATCAATCTGCATAGAATTAGAACTTGTGGAGGTTCCTACTTTTCTGGCTTTTTGAGTGTATTTATAAAGCTTCACCATTTTTTCCTTGAACAAATTCCTTACGTCTGCTTTATCTGCTATAGAAGCTACATCACCAATTGTACACTGTACATGAAAGCAAGACCAACATTATTAACTTGTTGTACATGTTAAATGCAAAAAGAAGAGAATCAATTCAATTCTGAACTCTTGAGAAATGAAGATGCCACAAAAATTAGTCTGTTCTTGGAATGATACAGTATACCATGGAAAATTCTTCTTCTTTCCCATAACTTACCTATATATATGTGAGTGCGTGTGTGACAATATTCTACGTACTATTTTTTGGGGGGGAGAGGGAGCATTCCAGGGGAATACTTTACTGGAAATATTGCCCCGTACATCAAAGACAACACTTAGAATTCAAAGTAGCTATCTTTCAATTTAAAAAGGTCTAAGAAATGGAAATGGAAATGGTAACCCACACAATAAAATATTGAAAGAATACATTAAATTCTAAAAATCACAATCATTCTTCTAAACAGAGTAAATTACATTAATTACCCGAGGTTTCAAACAACAAATAAAGGTGACTGTAAATAAGGAGAGTTTGCGTAATATCACAAAAATTAGGAGAGGCTAGTGTAATTAATTCTTATAATTAACATCTGTGAGCCCTAGTTGTCTCAAGATTCTTCAGCTAACCTATCTATACAATATCAACCTACCAGAAGTAAATTACATGCTTTGTTATTATTTTATTAGGTATTGAATTTTTTACCAACTGGCTCGTGAAAGAGTTGTCCTATCTCCATTACATTAACAATTGAAGAGCTGAAACTTGAAAATGCACTTCTACATTAAGTAGCACGGATACTAACAAGAACACTGGACACGACACGGACGCGGACACTTTGACACACGTAGTCTCCAAAATCTAGGACACGGGAACATGGATCTATATAATAGATCATTATGCATTTACATCCTCAAAATCATCAATAAACAAGATTAGTCAAATACAATAATCTAAACACATTGTTAGTTAACACAAAAATGAATATAATCTATTTCTCTAATATCCAAAAAGCAACAAGCAGTTATCGTCATGGTAGTCAAAATCGAGATTCTACTCAAGATCGGAAAGGAAAATATAAATCGGAAGATCGTAAGATCCTACAAATTTTATTGTCACTCAAACTTCATAAATAATAAATAAATTTTATAATAAGAGAAAATTTATTTTCTAAATCTTTTTGAAGAGTAGATTTTTTACTTTAATAAGAGAAAGGAAATAAAGGAGTTATTATCTCACTAATTGATTTTCTTAACGTTAGATGTGTGATAGAGAGGGAGATAGTAACTTTTTAAATAAAAGTTACTTTTACCTGCAGCTATGATTTTACTGTGCAGTTTTACTTCTGAGTGGGCTTTTAAAATTGGGCTTGTTAGGTTAGAAAGTGCTATTGTCCCTGCAAAGCTTACTGTTGCCATTGCGAAGCCTATTGTTGCTGCTGCCACTGTGATGCAGAGTTGGTGTCGTTGCCACGATGCGAAGCTCCTGTCGTTGACGCTGCGATGCGAAACTCGTGCCGTTGCCGCTACGAGTTGTAAAGTTGGTGGTGCTGCTGCGATTAGCACCGTCACGATTGGAAGGGACCGCATCGCCGGAATCGCTGCTCCCAACCGAGTTGGGATTTACAACAGCGATCCAACACAATCCAACACAACGGCGATTTTCAAGGATTGTGTTGGATCGCCGTTGTAAATCGCAACTCGGCTGGGAGCGGCGATTCCGGCGATACGGTCCCTTCCAATCGTGACGGTGCTAATCGCACCAGCACCACCAACTTTACAACTCGTAGCGGCAACGGCACGAGCTTCGCATCGCGGCGTCAACGGCACGAGCTTCGCATCGCGGCAACAGCACCAACTCTGCATCACAGTGGCAGCAGCAACAGTAGGCTTCGCAGCAGCAGCGGCAACAGTAAGCTTTGCAGGGACAGTAGCACTTTTTAACCTAATTTCCAAAAACCCTAAATTTCTAACCTAACAAGCCCAATTTTAAAAGCCCACTCAGAAGTAAAACTGCAAAGTAAACTGCACAGTAAAATCATAGCTGCAAGTAAAAGTAACTTTTATTTAAAAAGTTACTATCTCCCTCTCTATCACACATCTAACGTTAAGAAAATCAATCAGTGGGACAATAACTCCTTTATTTCCTTTCTCTTATTAAATTAAAAAATCTACTCTTCAAAAAGATTTAGAAAATAAATTTTCTCTTATTATAAAATTTATTTATGAATTTTGAGTGACAATAAAATTTGTAGGATCTTACGATCTATGTTACGATCTTCCGATTTACGATTTATATTTTCCTTTCCGATCTTGAGTAGAATCTCGATTTTGACTACCATGGAAAGGAGTGCCCATGTTCACACACACATATATGCTTAAACCATGACTTAACCTTAGTGTCCAGTCACATAAAAGAATTCATACAATAATATATACAGAAAAGTGTCTGAAGCAAAAAAAAAGGTTGAGATAATTTCTTTGACAACTATCTACATAAACTGTCTGCATCTGTGCTACTCCAACATACTGATTGACTCAGGGCAATAAGTGTCTAGAACAATTTATAGATAATAAGTAAACCTAATGAACATTACATAGCAAAATCTGTATCAAATATGGAGTTGCAGTGAAGCTTAATTAAAACATGTCTTGTGGATAATAAAGGATTAATATCAATCACATAACTAGGCAATAAAAATCAAGGATGAAAAACGAAAATAGAGAACGCCAACATATACAGAACACAAAATTCTAACTATATGTTGTGTTAGGCAAGATTTACATTCTATTCAACTATAGTAAATTGCAGAACCATTCCTAATTATTTAAATTGCAGTACCTGCAAACAACCACCATCGTCTTTCGTAGATTTAAGGAATACATCAGATAAATCTTTCAACCAGTTCTTTGCAGATGATTTCAGAACATATAAATTTTCTCTTGCAACCTGTGGTGAATAATGAACTTGTTCCTTGGCCATATCCTCACCAATACAACCCTTGTGTTCTAAGTCCACAATATTGTTTTGCTGAATCAGAAGTCGCAAACTAGTGCATATTATTCCCCGAATATCAGGTTCTTCTTTCAGCTTACTACGCAAATGTTTCTCAAGATTCATGAAACTTGTAGCAGTGTCTGAAGGATAATTGCAAAATGAAGGCAGCAAAGACCACAACGAGTATGCAATTGCATCTGCATTCCTTGATGATACCATCAACCCTTGCTTCTCAAGCTGCAAATGCATAAATAAGTTAACAATACGATTTAATATGACACAGCACCTTTATATATAAAAAAAAGAAATACCTTTTGAGCCTTCTCCCTCATACGCTTAATCATAACCAGAATTTCTTCAGAAAAATAATTTAAAGGTGCACCAACAATATAATGTTTTAGAATTGGAAAAAGCCAGACATTTGCATCAGATAAATCTTCAGCTTCCAAATTCAGAGGTACAAGGGACAACAGAGTTGCAGGTCCCATTGCCACTAGAGCTGCTCCAAAGCATTCATGCAGCTGCAATCATAAAATGGAAAAATATCAGTAACAATCATAGCACAGAAAAAATAAAAAGATCAGACAAGTTCCACATCCCCAAAATCATAATATTGATTAACGAACCAAGAAAAAGTAATGAGCTAAACTTCCTAAAAAATTATTGAACATAAAAAAACTCAATTGTACAGCTTTGAGCAACTACACTGTACAAGTACTCGAAGATATTTAGAGAAATAAAACAGTGAATTATATTCATCGTTACAGTTTTACCACTGTATATATAGAATACGAAGAG
This sequence comes from Vigna unguiculata, assembly GCF_037176805.1. Lineage (NCBI taxonomy): Eukaryota > Viridiplantae > Streptophyta > Magnoliopsida > Fabales > Fabaceae > Vigna > Vigna unguiculata. The sequence goes on from NC_140794.1 coordinate 65,908,876, forward strand.
TCAAGGTACACTCCTAACCCTAATCCTAAAGATGGGTTCCCATACATGAATAATAATAAAATACAAAAAACATTACATTTCAACACAAGTTAAACACATGCATCATGCATCAACAACATTAAATGTCCCGGTAGATTACATTTAGCAACGCCATTTAGCAACGCATAAACACAGATTTGTGACCTAGAACACCAGGGTTCACAATCAATACCTAATTGCTTTTGAATCTTCAAAATCATCATAATATAATTAAAAATACATGCAAAATTGTATGCTCTGTATAAACATGGCTAACGAAAAAAAAAAAAAGATAACCAAGAGGAGACCTGTTTCCTAAATGGAAAATCTTCATCTGGAAGCTTCTGCACTTCTTCCATGTTCTTTAGTATCCCTCTCATAAAATAAGGCGAATGGTTTCCTGAATTGAACGTGATCTCATATATTAGCATCAAGCCATCCATACCAAGCTTTCTTTATCAGATAATATTACAAAGAGACGGTAAGTAAGAAGCTAATAAAGAAATCATGAAATGAGACCAAATCAAGTTTTACAAAACTTAATCAAACTGCATAAAATAATGCATGTCACCAATGGCCAACAAAAAAATTAATAGTTAAAAAATCAAATATATAGCATATGTGGATTAGCTATGAATAATATTATTTATAATCAATTTTTGTTACAATCTGTTATAAAAATAATTTTTTTGTTTGGATAATGTTATCTCACAAGAGATTATAAGATAGTCTATTTCAATAAACAAAATGTCTAATAAATCACATCTATCATAGTTAAGTTAAAAAAAAACATCAAATTATTTGTCATAATTTGTTTTGTATTATAAATAATTTACGGTTAGAGATAAAATAGAAAAACAAATAGTTAGCAAGAAAATCACCTATTAGATTTTAATAATAAGCTTGAAGATTTTGCATGCAATAAAATAGATTTTTACTTTAGCTCCCCAAAATAATATCATTCAAATTCGCACCTAATTTCTGAAACATAGCTGAAACAACTTGGAATACTCTATCCCAGACTGCAGTGTAGTGATAATCAAGCAAGCTCTCGACAGTTGCACAAATTTTTTCAATGATGGTTGGTGCTGATCTCCTTGATTCTTTGTTTTCACTCAAACTGATCTGTTCCACTCCCTGTTTAATCAAACTTTCATCAATACAAGAACTTATCATGCTCTTGAGCGCATCGGTGGCTGCATGTATAGCCTCTTCATGTTCAGATGCCAAAATATCTGCATTTTTCAGAATAATGAGTATACCACTTTCACAATTGCCTTCTGACAACATCAACAAAATCCAAAAGCACAGCAGAATTCACAACATATTACCTTTAAGTGTATTAAAGACAATGGGGAGCTTAACAACACATATTTGCCGGTTAAGAGAATAAACTTTATTCATTCCAGCATCAAGCAAGCGAGCAGTAAATGTTAATCTGTCTCCAGACATTTTATTTGATTCGATAGAACGGGCCAATGTGTTTAACAACTCAAGTAGCGCTTCAGGGGAAACTTCTGACAATGGATAGTGACAAAGAAAACTCAGACCATCTGTAATGCGCCTTGTAACAAGGGGTTGATGCAGATCCAAGAGATATTTGAAGTAATTAAGAATGCTGGTCTTAGATTTCCGTGACAAAAAAGGAAGACATTCTTTCAAGGCATCAAGAATATACAGAATCTGCTGAGCTTCCTTAGTTCCTTCACCAGTATTTGCATTTGCCCCACCAACAAGCAATATAAACCTTTCAAGTAGGTTTGTGACTCCCTCGCTTGCAGATGCCAATAGTGAAGAATTTTGGAAGTTTAACAAGACGTCACAGTGACACAAATGTGATTGCTTTCTGACCTGTGGATAGATATAGTTAGCACAAAGATTCAAGCATATCACAATACAGCAAACATTGTATTCCTTAGTCAGCACCCAAAGAAGTCATATAGAAAACAAATAAAAAGTAATGTGACCATCCTTCAAAATATCAGCCTAGTTAGACAACCACTGTTCCCCAGAATTTGACTCCCATTCTCCCTTTTCAAATTACTTGTGCTGATTGTATTGGATTTATACTCCAGTAAAGGATTGATTCATCTGGGAGGTAAGTTTTTTTCCTCTGACAGACCTTGTGTTCTTTACTTCATAATATGCTTTAGGTCCTCCCTTTTTATTTTGCAATTTTAAATATTTCTTGTTATGGCTATTAGGTGCGAGCAATTTGTAGTCATGCTTGTATCAGAAATCTTTGAAGGCAAAAGGCTGCTGAAGAGGTATTTTAATGGCTAGTGTTTTTTAGGGGAGGAAATTAAACAGATTCATGTTCTCTCTCTCTCTAAACAAAGCTGTAAAGTCACAGCAGCAAAAACAATTGCAAGAATCCAAGCAATCAAACTCTGCTTCCTGGAGCATAGTTTCCTGTTATGATAATAGTTATAAATAACATATGAGCTCATAGTGCTGCTGACAAAGGTTATTTGTTTGTCAATTACTCAATGTACTATTATAAACACTCAAATTTATAATTGTACGACAAAATTTTAGTTTACAACGCTCTGGGCTCTCCATCAATTATCTTAAGATGATATATGACCCTCTTTAAGTGGGAAATTTAGGATCTACCATACTTTGTTAAGAGACCCTCATACGCAGAAACTTCCAAATCAAAAACCAAAATAAACCACTAATACTTTTTTATGTTCTTTTCTTCATGTGGCTGCAAGTTCGAACATACAATCTAATATAAATCACCAGGTCCTATAGCAAGTGACTTTAACAAGTAATTCTTTTCAGTCATTATAAGAGTTATCAGAAACCACACTTCCTCTGTCATCACTGAATAGCCCTCAATCACCACAGCCATCTCACTAGACCTGACCTGTTTTCCTTATGTTTTCGAAACTTCTAAAAAATGTCATGATAGCGAAGATCACCCACAATTCCAATGCAAAGAACATACATTTAATTAAAAGAAAAAAACAACGCCGAAGGCATTAGATGGCATAAAATATTAGATGAATTAACGTTTATATGATCTGAGGTTAAATTAACAAGGATGAGCAAAGACACCTATTCCTGAGATTGAATTAACTAGAATGATAATGTGTTGGAGAGTGATCAGTTACTAATAATTTTCACCCCGGCAAACAGAACGTGTAAAGAAAGTAATTGCATGCTAATTAAAATAATTTCAGAAGCAAATGGTCACACATGAATTTATCTTATTGGCCACTTTTTAATATTCATGTTATAATTCCAAAAACCTTACAGGAATGCCTATAACATACTCCATAGTCAGATTTTAAAAGATGAATAAGTACCTTTGGTCTTGCATCCGTCAGGAACCCTAACAAGACATTGAACAAGGGAGACACGTCAGACCAGTCCACGCTTTCCTTAACTATCAACAAATGCGAGAGGCACTTCAATCCGGAAACAATTGCGCTCTCCGATGCGGACGAAGATCGGAGAACTCGCAGAAGGCTCTCCGACAATGGCTGTCCCTGTAGACTCTCCTTCTTCAACAGGACGCGGGGGACTCTGGGGATGGCAAGTGAGAGAACGGTGAGAAGGGCGTCGATGATGTGGCGGGAGGGATTGGATTCAGACGTGAATTTGTCAAGGGAAAGTCGTGCAGCACAGAAGTAGGCAAACGGAGTGGAGGGTTTGTTGTTGTCTTTGAGCTCCTGCGACATGGCGCCGATGACAGCACAGAGGTGCTGGTGGTTTTCCTCGGTGGAGTTTCCAAAACGAGAGATGATTGAATTGCACAGATCATCGTTGCCTTCATCTGTGCCAAATGCAGGTACCTCCATTTCAATGCCTTCCATGGTGGATGAGGTGATAAAACCCTAGAAAACTAGCTCCCAAGGTTTATAATCAGTGTAAGCACCCAGAGAAAAGAAAATACCTAAACTGAATCATTGTATTGTTAATATTACGCGGCAAATATTGGGCCTATAGGCCCATTCCACTTCATGGATTCGCTCTCCATTTTAGTCTTTTATTAAATATTATTATTATTAACATTTTCCTTAAAATATAAACAAAATTTATTATGTTGATCTTTTATTATTATTATTATTATTATTATTATTATTATAATAAAAAGGGTTAAATATATTTTGGTTCCTCAAGTTTTACTCAAATTTGAAATTTATCTCTTCTCGAAAATGCGTGAATTTAGTCATTTTAACCAAATTTTGTTATATTTATTTGACGTTTCAAACACATTTCATGATAGTATTTGAATTATTTATACCGTTTGACACATTTTCGCTTCAATGTTAACTCAAATATTATCATAAAATGCGAATAAAATTTTAAATAAACTTAACAAAAATTGGTAAGAAAGACTAAATTCACGCATTTCTAAAAATAAAAGACTAAATTGGTATAAAGTTTCGAAGAGGAACTAATTCCGAAATGTACTGAAACTTGAGGGACTAAAAACATATTTAACCCTAATAAAAAATAAAAATATTTATGATTATTAAAAAATATATATTAAATTTTAAAAAATAACATTTTATTATAAATAGTTAATTAAATTTTAAAAAATAATTAAAAAATATAAAATAATAAAATAAATTGTATTAATAAAGATAAAATTAGTAATTTAATATGTGTTCCAAAATTTATTATAAAGTATAAAGTGATTGTTTTTTATTAATAGTTATAGATATAATGTTACCACTCTAAAATTATTTAATAATAATAACTAGTAAAAAAATTTGTGTATTTTATATATTTCTCAAAAATAATAACAATAATTGCATTAGAAGATAATCTGGGATTACACTGTAGTTAATTTTAATGTTTGAATAATTCATTTTCATTTATATCATTTTAATTTTAAATAAAATAAAAACAATTAATATGTATTTCTTTTATGTATAATGTATTGTTATAAAAAGAATATAAGATATGATATTATTTAAGAATATCAATGTGGTGCCCAAGAATAATAACAATTATAACAATGTCAAGAGTTTATATATGACTTTTGATGAAAAAAAAAATTCAAATTCAAACTCAATATGGAAAGAAGAAAAAAAGTAAAATTATACTTTGAATCATATTTTCTTTATTTTTATCATTTATTTAATTATCTGATTTAATATGTATCATTAATTTTTTAAAATAAAAAGATAATGATACATTAATTAATATCATATCAATAAATAAATAAAAGACGAGAGGAAAAAAAAGTTGAATCATATTATCATTTTCCTTTAATAAAATAATCATACATAATAAGAATGGATCCTAGCAAGTTATGAACACTCTCAAGTTCAAACAGCAAAAGAATTCAAGTTTTTCCACCCATTCTCCGTATTATAATATGAGGAAAATGAAAAATTGTTGACTGGGAGGAGAGGAAGAACTAGTGGTGTATCAACACATTAACTTTTAATGTATACTGTCATGTTAACAAATTATTTAACGTCATTAGAACTTTATTAGTTTATTCATTAATAAAGTTTGGTTTGAGATTAAAGTGATTTAAAATATAAAATTAAAATAAAATTTAATTTTATAAAAAAGTTTAGATACTAAAAATATATTTAATTTTGATAAATAACAAACAAATAGAATTTATCAATAATATAGAACATTGATAGATAATAATAATGATGATATAATGAATGTCTCGTGAATTAAAAAATCTGTAAATAAAATCTTTGTTAAGGTGAAATATTTCCAATAGCTTAGAATTTCTGATGGTTTTGTTTTGTACTATAATCTCTCAATAAATTACCTTTTAAAAAAACAATATTTTCAATTATATATTTAACAAGATATATCATACAAAGCATGAACACTATTGTAGTAAACATTAAAAAAAATTAATTATTAAATAGTCTATAAAGAACGTGTAGACTTATATAGAGTAAAAATTTATATTTATTGTAATTGGTAAATATTTTATATACTTTTTTTTTTATTTTGTAGTTTTGTTTTAAATAAATGTGAGGATTAATATTTTTATCGATTTGAACATATAACTGGAAAAAAATTTGAAAAATGAAAAATTAAAGAAGTTGATAGAAAAAAAAAATAAAGATAAAGTCAAGTTCATAATGGAGTCAAATTTCAGCTTTAAAGTCAATCGTATCATTATTGGTTGAAAATTTTGAGATTGAGTATACAAATTTTGAGATTAAGTGTGAGAATTATGAGATTCTGATAAAACATTTGAAAAGTAATTTTGGGGACCATTGAGAGGGAGTTCACACGTTTGAGATTTTACACATAGGTTTTGGAGAAAATAAGTTTCTCACATAATGGACAGGTGGAGGTTACTTTTGTATTTTCATGGCTTTTCAACATAATTTCTTCACTTTTGTATAGTCTCTTCTTCCTCTTTTATTCATGTGTAACTAAATTATTTTTTAATGGGGTTAGTCAGCATGTGGCATCGCTAGTCAATCTAAATATTCTCCCATGCATAGCTAGTCAGCACTTACGAGTATAGTATTAATAGTGTCACATGTGCCACATTTATGTATAGATCTCGCATCCATACAACACAACTCACGTGACTAAACTTTCATATATTTGCATGAAAGTATGCATGAAACGCTCTATCTACTCACAAAAGTTGCGGGTTAAATAATTTATTAGCTTAAGACCATCTAATTATTTACTATGAAAGTTGGGAGCTGGAGCAGGTTAGAAAAACTAGCCAAAATAAAATAATAATAATTAGGTGGGCAATGTAATTAATTATTACACATTTTACATTAATAAGAAAAAACTGAGTCAAGCCACGTTATATTAGTAACAGTATAATTCACACGGTCATTTAGATTTACACACATCACGTAGCAAAAAACCAATACCAAAACTTATACTGCAAACAGATCCTAACTACATATTCCGGTGCGTGCGTGTTTGGAAGAAAAAACGCTTAAACGTGGTTTCTACCTTCTAACCTCTTTCCAAACACACTCTTAATATTCACACCTAAGTACCGTGATGAACGGACAGGATCAGTTCCCGGAATTGGCGCGAGGCTTCCCCTTGACGCTATCAGCGAGGCGGCTGATGAGGTAAAGCGCGTTGCTGGTGAACATGGAGACGTCGGTGACTCTTTGCTTGAGCTCCAACTTGATATTCCCGGCGGCGGCGGCGACAGCGTTAAAGCCGGAGATGCAAGTGTCGCCGTTGGTGAGGGCGGCGCTGGTCCAGGTCTGGACGTTGCTCATCTGCCACTGGAAGGTTTCGTCGCGGAGGTGCTGCAACTCGTTCAGCGTCTTGCTCAACTCAATCACCGAATCGGATATCTGCTGCACGCAGTCACTCACCGCAACCCGCTGCCTCAGTTCGAAACCCTGCGATGCGGCTTTTAGCGTCCCAAGGTAGACGGAGAGACCGCGCGTACGGGCCAGGCTAGCTCTGACGGCCGCCTGGGCCAGGTCGAGGGGCTTGGCGGCGGGGTTGGAAAGGTTGGAGAGGGTTTGGACGCAGAGAGCGGGGTACCTGGCCTGCGCACATGATGTACGAAGTGGATCTGGTGGTGGCCTTGCGACGGCGGCGCGTGGTGGAGACAACAAGAGGAGGAAGAGCGTGAAGGCAAGAGTGGAAATTGGTTGCGTTTGCATGTTTGTTATGTATGGAAAAGAAAACAAATAGGAGAAGGAGGAATGGAGTGTTAAGTGGTTTTGTAGAAGATGGGTGGCGATGTGTAGGGAAAACCAAGGTGGTATTTATAGGGCAAACTCGAATGATCTCAGAGTCAATGCTATGTATTCTAGCAGTTTCTCCCAATATTTATTAGGTATTACATACAATGTGTTTATTTTCATACAATATAAATTTCTACTTTCTTTATTAATGAATAAAATTTATATTTAAGTGTACAAATTATATATTACAATTATAATTCAATTATTGTATAACTTATTTTAACTAAAAATGTGTTAATAAAGTAATAAAAAACGAATTAAGTAGATGAAAAGGATAATGTTGCAAAGAATCTAATAATTTTGAGGGAAATTTACCACAATAATACTGAATATTTAAAATATTCGATTCAAAGAACGATGAAGGTAAGAAGATTTTACTCTTCGTGTTAGTGTAATTTACGATATGTAAACAAATTTACATTACATTTTTAGCCACGTCATGGTATTTCTTTTTTTGTAAAGATCTATCCAAAATATTTTATATAAGTTCAATCCACACAGTATTAAAACTATTCTTAACCCAGTCAATAAATTTATAAATTTTTATATGATGTTTAATTGTCTCATTTTCACTTAATGTAAAATTTTTACTCACAATTTTTCCATCAATTTATTATATGTTTTTCATGGCATTATTAAAACCATTTTCATCAATCCCTTTTATTGAATTATAAAAAAAAAACATTTCTACAAGTGTGGTTTCTTTGCCATTTTTACAATAAATATGCTACTTGATGATGTCACAAATTAATTATTTAAAAAATAATTTGTAAATAAATTTATGTTATACTGAATTAATTATACAGAATAATTTTTTATACATTGTTAGTGTAATTTCATACAGAATACAGAATTTTATACATTTGCAAATAAATTAATGCATTTTTCGGTCACTGTTAATTAGTTAAAGTCACCTTAAATACATTCTTAAAAATTTTCACATACAAAATAACTATTTTTGCTAAAACAAACTCATTGTATTTCTATATGAAAGACAATAATCTCAATACAGGTTGAAATTAATTAAAAAGATGTAGAGAGACTAACATATAAATTACTTTTTCTTTGCTGAAAAAACGAGCCTTGTAATTTATTATTATAAAACTAACCATAGAAAACAATCTTATTGTGTACGAAAATGTATGTTTTAGGACACAAACTTTAATCGTTGTTAATTACAATGAGATGCTTTCTTCACGAAAAGTAATACACGAACACGACATTACCTTAATGTTTAATATTTTTATACTATATATTTTAATAATGGCTATACATAAAGTATTCATTAATTTTCTATATTTATATCTAAGCCGTAATTAGTTTGGCATATTATTTAAAAGAGTAATAATTCGTCAAAGTTGCATTAATAGATTTATAAATTATGTGACGTGATAACAAAATATAATAAAAGTAAACAAAATCAAAATATTCATAAATCATTCTTTTTATTTAAAATTAAATTACATCACAAAAAATGTCATTTTGTTAACCGAAACAAAACTAATTTACAATTATTCCGAATCATTTTCCTTTAACAAAATGTAAATTGTTAGCATAAACAAAAAATATTCACAGCTATAGTTTGATTTATTGAATTAACATTTGATGTATTGATATATCAACAATTTTCATTAACGAAATCACTTATTAATAAATTATATCACATCATTAACAACATAGGCACACAATACTTACATATTAGAAAATTAATTATACTGATAGAGGACAATCCAAAAGTGCGAACAAAATCACTTTCAATAAGTGTTTCCGCCATAAAACACCTAAAAGAAACAGATAACAAATAAAACATATTTATTGCTTAATTGTCTGTATATAATTTATCTTTCTGATAATAAAATGATTTTTTATTGCAAAATGTAATTATCTTTGTCTCTTTTCTTTTTATGAATAGAGATTTTAAAAGTATATACTATAGACACAGAGGAAACAACATAGTTTTCAATGTTTTATTTTATTGTAAAGAAAACGTATACCAGTCTTCATTTTTTTATTTATTTGAACTATGGAGACATATGCCGTCAAGTTGTTAACGTAGGTCGGTGCCGGTTTATCGTTAACATGAAGGTTACATAAAAAAAGTACCTCTTACAATTTGATAAAACAAAAAGTAATGATTTAAAAATACATTTTTAAATGTTATTTTTTTTTCTTTTTTAGAATAAAAAATATAAAGTATTTATTATATTTAAAAAAAAAACTTGTTTTAAAAAAATGTTAAACCTTAAACTTGGATATTATGATATATTTGAATTTTATGCGTATTTTAAAAATTAAAAACTTTTTTTAAACTTTATACACTATGTAATATTTTATATTATTTAATTAATATCGATTCAACCACCATTCAATTAGTAAGTCTTGAATTGATGGTTTAATTAATTTAATGGCTTACTGGATTCTAAAATATAAATGATTATTGTTAGCACATTCTTTTCGTATATTATATTATGTATATTAATTATGTTTTTGTTCTGTATCAAGTAATTAAGATATAAATAATTATAATGATGGTAATAAGTTATAATAATGTAGAAATGACGTGGATAGGTGTTTCTACGCTGAATTTTTGTATTGATTCTTCAAAATAAACCGATGATACTAATTTTATTATTTTAAAATATATTAAAAAAATTAATTTATTAACATCAATATATTTTTAATACTCAACGGATGATAAAAAAAAAAAAACTCAGGAAAAATTCTAAACTTGAAATAAAATAGTTTTACCCTCTAATGTATTGATTAGTGATATTTTTTCACAAACCTGTCGCCACATACGAGTTAAAATCATATCAAATTAAATCAGGATTCCATTGCTATAACATATATATGTTGGATAGAAATTTTTTTCCTATTTATTACTTTGTTTTATAAAGATTCTAGTGAAGAACTTGATCGACACTTTACCAAACAAATTCCTTCTCTTGAAAAAGAAAAAAAATAACTTCTCGATTATATGCAACCGATCAATATCTAGGTTCTACGTAAGTGATAAATTTCCTTTTATTTACGTAAATTCATATTAAAGTTGACCTAAGATGACAGTTAGATAGTAATGTTTAATTAGTGTCAAAGTAAGATAAAAATAAAACATAACACGTGAGTAATCAACTGAATAATAGGGATATGAAAACAAATTATTTAAGAAAATGAACTGTTGAGACACCCTTCAACTTGCATGGTTTTTTTAACAGGAAGCATAAGTGCAACTAACATTTAATTATAAAAAATTGTGGGATATAAAAACAAAACTTAAAAAGAGTGTCACGTGGATGCTATATATTTGAATATAGTTTTAAATCGATGCCCGTATTTTTTTTTATGAACTCTACTGAAAATCATTTTTAATGTTCTTATTATATATTCATTTTTTTTTCAGTACAAATTAAAAACCAAATAAACTTTTGATATTTTAAAATTATTAAACTTATTCATTTTTTTGTTTATTCGATATTTATATGAATTTGTTAGTATTTGATTTGTGTAAAAAGTTGGCTTTTGTTGCTTTCGTTGTTTTTTTTTTTCAACAAAAACTAAAGAAGGTCAACGATTTTTGAGTCTCACGAAATAAATGCAGTGTGCCAGCTAAAAGACAGTCCTGATGCCAAGTGGTAGATGGTCAACAGAGATTAGTACATTTTAAAAAAATTATTGAGATTAATATTATGTTAATTATTTTCTTAAATTCCTTAAATATCGGAAGATTTGTTATATATTCTCAAAAACACACTTTCTTCCACGTGTTTACTTCAAGTCAAGAGAGTTCATCGAGAAAAGAGTGCTTAATGTTGATTTTAATATTATTTTGAATAATTAAATTAATAAATGTAAACTCAAATCATTTAAATATTCCATGTCTTTGAAAGAAGAATAAATTAACATAGCTAATGTATATCCTTACTATTGAATCATAATTTTTCAGACAATAACTTATTACGTTAACATTGTAGTTGTTGAAATTAACGGGAGTTTCCCAATACCCTATCCAAAATATTTATAAGTTTTAGTTTTTGTACATTTAGCTTATAGTTTATAAGGCTTGGTTAGTTTATACATTTATAAGTTGATTTTAACGCATATTTATGCGAGAAAAATAAACAAAAATCATAATATTTTATTGAGTTTTATTTGATATTTATTGGTTTTGTAATAGAAGCATCAGTTTATTTATGTTGTATTACAATTTTTACTTGATAATATCAACGTTAGAACATTCAATGTGTATTCATGGTTAGCCACACTAACTTCTATTATGTTTTTTAAGTTATATTCAGGTTTTGTTGGTGTCTAGTATTTCAAATGGAGACAAATTATTTTTTTTCTTTTTTAAATGATTGAGATTAATATTAAGAGTGTTCCAAATATAACGATTTAAGTTATATTTTAATAGTAAACATAGTAAACGTTCATGATGTCCATGATACAACGACCTATCAATTAGATAGGAAAAATGTAAATAAATTTGACATTTTAATCATAATTTCCTCTTATACTAAACATTTTTATTTATTAATTGCATAGTAAAAAGAAAAAAAAAGTAATTACATTTCGAATTGTATAATTAAAAAAATTACATGTTAATTAATTATGTATTTTTAATAAACTAAATACAAAACAAGTCAATCACACCCCTAATAGTAAGCCATAACAATAGATTTATTAATATATTCTTAATCAATATGTAAAAATTAGGATTAAGGATTCCATTCACACAAGGATACAATTTATCAAGTTTATTTTTGTGACAAGTGTGTACTTTTATAATAATATACTAAGTGAGAAGTAATTGCTTTCATCAACTTTGGAGGAGTAACTTACTTAGTTTGGTCAAGTCATGCATCAACTATTAACTTAATAGTTTATGGTCTTTCAAATAATGTATTTATGATCGAACAATTTACAACCTTCAAATGGGTGTTTATATATATAGTTCAACCATCTACCACTATAGTCCAATTAATGGTTGATAAGTTTTTTATCATTTAAAAAATTCTTTAAAGGTCAAACTTTAAATAAATAAGTTTCAAAATTACCTTTTGTCAGTAATTAAACTTATTTGACGAAAATAATTTGTTTATAAATAAAATATTAACATAAATAATTTTTAAAAAATATTTTCAAAATTCATCAAAAGTTTTTCTTTTAATTTATAAAGTGAATTAAAAAAATGAACGAAATTACAAAAAAATCTCCTTGGACAAGGACTACCATAATTTGTTTGTCATATATGGTAAAAATTCTACTTTTATAGTTAAATACAATTTAAATTAAATATTTTGTTTTATGCATATACTATATACCTTGGTAGTAAGGATTCCAATAAAAGTGCAATACAAATTAACTATTTTGTTAGATATATTAAGTTATATAGAATTCAATTAAATCATAGTATATATAATATATAAATTTCATTTTATAGTTAGTTTATGTGGTTGACTAATTAGTGTCTAATTAACTTTGTAAGAATATATTAGAACATGTCTATCAAAGTTTAGTATTTATTATGGAAACATACGTCATTAGATCACTATTGAACTAATAATATTATCTACTTTCATATTAAAGATTGTTTTTCGGATAAATGTATTAGACAAAATTTAAATCGATAAAAAATATAATCAAATCATATTACAAATAAATGTACACATCATACAATACAAATTGAATTAAATCTAAATGATATTTTGATAAATTTATAGGATAAATGCAACAATTGAGATGAGGATAAATGAAGCAAGTCCATTGTGGGGGTATACTTCATACAAATTGCATCATCAAACTGCGTGCATTTCTTATCATAATGGTACTTGGTTAATTTTAGAGTATTTTTTTAATTACCATTTATGATAACTCTTAGATGAAGTAGAAGTGACTCTTGCAAAATTTTGTGAATATAATATATATAGTTGAAGTCCACAGAATATTGTTGAAAGAGTTATATATATATATATATATATATATATATATATATATATATATATATATATATATATATATATATATATATATATATATATATATATATATATATATATATAAATTTTGTAAAGGAATTATATTTACCTTTTATACAAAATTGTAAGATTAAACAACATCCAAAATTTTCAAATCCTTTGTAGTATTTTTTGCAGTGGTTCTAATTTCAATTTGAAAATATTTTTCTAATGAAATTATTGTGCTAATAAGTTGTTAATTTAGGTTCTGGTTTATAGAGTATAATATATAATAGTTTAATTTATTTATCTTTCATGAGAAATAATTTTTATATATTTATCATAAGTTTGGTATGTTTTCTCGTGCTTTATATTTATATTTATATTTATATTTATATTTATATTTTATTTTATTTATATTTGTCTGTGATAAAAAATAATTAATAATTTTAAAATATTAAATTATGAACGTAGCTCCTATATCAAATTTTATAATAATATCTAATGTAATTTTATTTTGGAAGATATTATCATTCTTATCAAATATTATAAGATCTAAAATTTAACTTTTAGACTTATGTATTCCACATCAATCTTCAAGGAATAAGGTACCTATTTTGGTCAACTCTTCCATCAAGACCAAATAACATTTGGTGAACTCTAAGATAACTACCAACTCAATTATGTAGTAGTTTACCTCTTTCAAACATGTATTTGTTACAATAAAATAATTTACAACTTTTCAAAAGAGCTACTCATAGTTGAACAATCTACTAGTCCAATTAAAGTATGATTGATTAAATTTTTATTATTTAAAATTTATTTTAAAAGGTCAAACTTAAAATAAAAAATTTAGAAAGTAAAAATTATTTTTCTTACAATAATTATATATATATATATATATATATATATATATAAGTTTTATTTTATAAGTTAGTTTATGTTTGCCTAGTGTCTAATAGTAAACATTGTAAAATAATATATGTAGTAATAAAGTTTACAAGATATATTATGGTATCATATATTGGATTATTATTGAACTATAATCATATTCATCTAGTTTCGATTAGAGATAAAAAATAAGTGTTGAAAATTTCAGATCATTTAAAGATGTTAGTAAATTATAATTCATGTTTTTCAGATCATTGACTTAAATTTAAATTATCTCTTAAATTTAATAGGATGATTGTAGCAATTGATACAAAAACAAATGAAACATCAAGTTGCTTGCATTTATAGTAAGAATGGTACTTCATCAAATTAAGAGTATTTTTTTTAGATTGTGATTATGTAGTTGAAGTCCACACAATATAACATTATTTACAAAATTGACACTTTTTTTATATATGTAAACACAACCTCTGTGTGATAATTTTCTTAAAGAATATATTTTGTTTTAATAGTCATCTTGTTTCAGAGAATTTGCCACATCACCCAAATTTATAATTATTTTAGTGATTACTATCTACATCAATAATAGAAGAAAACAAAATCGCATTTTATTATTCAAACATTTATTGACATGGTTGCTGATTGCGGGAAAGATAATTTACAATACAGTGAAAATAATAGGAAACTAGGGTCTGTTTGTTTAAATCTCAAATTCAATGAAAGTAAAGAGAAGTGTCATTTAAGATAAAAAAGGTGTTTGTTTTTAATAAAATACTACCTATCATTTTGGGCCTAAGAGCAAGAGTGAGTTGGGCCTACCATTCGTACTACAACTATACCTATGTCACAACATTGATTGGATATATAACAAGAAAAAAAAATTGGTGGTCAATTATCTATCATTTCATTTCAGAAAATAATTATTTTTGTAACTAAAACTAAGTTATATATATATATATATATATATATATTAAAAATAAGAAAAAAAATTTATATGAAATTTATTTTATAAATTAAGTGACGTGATAAATAATCTAAACTTATAGAAAGTTAAATTAGTTTAATTTTATTGTGCTTTCGTGAAACTACTTTTAAAAAAATGATCCAAAAAAAGAATCGTATACAGTTGATAAAATGAAACAATTTCGTTAAGAGTAAAAAAACCTTTGTTACTTAACTTTACTTTGATTTTTGTTTTTATTTAAAAGTGATTGTCTTAAAAATATTAAACATGCCTTGTGGGCCAAATGACAATTCCCTTCCACTGCCAGATGAATTAGTGGCTGTGGTGTGGGAGTTAACATGTGTGGTTGGACAAACGAGTTTCTATAAAAATAAAAATAAAAATAATAAAATTTTCTAACATTATATATAAATTAGTTACAACTTATAAAGAAGTTAATTTAATTTAAGTTTATATATTGACTAAAAGATTGGTCGGAAGAAATGGATGGGATGTATAAAACAAAAGATGAAGAAGGATGTGGTGACATCAGTGTTTTAAAACAAAATATATGTTATCTTAAATTTCATGTAACATAAAACAATATGGAAAAGACACATATAATTAAAAGTACAGAATCGGTGGAATTTGTCGTTAAATGGTTGTTGTTATGTGTGTATTTGGAGCTATGCCTCCTCCAACATTCTCCAACCTCTTTCTGCTTAATAATTTTGTTTCATGGTCTGTGTGACAGAGATCGCTCCCACATAACCATTACCTCACAAACTCACTAACTAAAATAATATTAACTATATAACTATTATTATAGGTACAACGTATATATACTATTTTATTAAAAGCTCTATATATATAGTTAAATTCTTCTAAAAATTAATGATTTTCTTTTGTGATCACGTCACTTTAAAAGTCAATAAATTGTTGAGGATTGATAATAAAAGTGAATTATAATTTTAGATGATTTTTCTTTGCACCAGTTTAAAATTGGTTTTATCGATCTTATCGTTCTAAAGTAATAAGACAGTAAAAATACGAAATTTAAATTTTAACTACAATTAAAAATGACATGAGCTTGTGATTAATTAATGCTTTTATATATATATATATATATATATATATATATATATATAATATTATGTTACTTTATTTATATAGTTCAACAAGTAGTTTCTAAAGACTATTAATAAAGTTTTATATTTAAAAAAATAATAGTTCATTGCTCTATTTTATTTTAAAATGTAAATATACATGACTCTTATCACCTGATTTGCTTATACATTTAAAAAAAATAATAATGATACAAATAATTGATTCTATAGTTACAAATTTAGTTATTAATTTATAAATTAAAAATTATCGATAATTAAAATAGTTACAAAAAATTATAATTAATCTTTAAATTTGTAACAAAAATAATTTGTATTATGAATTAATATATAAATTTGTCAATAATATTAATTATTAAAGTTTTGACTATCGAAAAAATTGTCTTTAATTAAAAAATTAATTTCTAAACATATTTCTTATCATTAAAATTAGTTAATATTTAAGAATTTTCTTGTAATAATAGATATATTATTTATATATTTTCATACTAAAAATGATATAATAGTATTTGGTAATTAAATTAATAAATATTCTTAAAGTGTGATATACGTGTTTGGACCATGTTTAGAAAAGTTTTTTCATAAAAATTAATGAGAGAAAAATTAAATAAAATTAAAATTAGTCTATGGACAAATTAAATTTTAAGTAAATCAAGTGGAAGATTTCAATTAGCGGTTTTGCATAAATTATTATTCAATTTGTTTTAGTGATTAGTTTGCCTATATATATATATATATATATATATATATATATATATATATATATATATATATATATATATATATATATATATATATATTTTGTATCTGCTTTCTCGTGTTTATAAGTATTTGCTGAAGTTGTATTTTCGAAATAAATCATTTAAAAGATTAGCATACTCTAAAATATAATTTCTTTAAATAAAATTGATTTGTGATTTAATTTTATCTATTTTTACAAAAATCCTATAAGTGATTTTTTGCAAAATTATATCATCTGAATAAATCAGAATTAAAGTGTAAGTGAAGCCTATTTCAGGGTTCTGAACTGATTTTATCATTATGTAAATAAGTAAGATAACAAAACTTCTGAATGAATAGCTTAAGTGCAATTATTGTATGTGTTGGTATATTCTCAAAATGATTGAGAATATTACTCAATTTGCGGTGGAATCCTATTACCAACCACAACAACTTGACCTAGTTACCACTTCAATCTTTCGTATACTTCTCACACTCATTAATGAAACCCATTATTTTTTAGTGAATGAGAATTTAAACTTTTTTTTGGCTGTGCTATTTTTAGATGAATAAACAAATATAATTAAGATAGTATTGAAAATTAGAAGTGAAGTTTAAGTCTAACTCAATTTTTAGGTAGTCTGTTTAGTGGTAGTGGATGAAACTGAATGTCTGTCAAATGAAGTTCTTTAGAATAGACTCTAACTTGTTTCTGATACCAGGTTAAAAATGAGATTTAAGTCTAATCCAACCTTACAACCTTACAATCCACTTATAAGATAAGGTTTACACCCCACTTTTATATATATATATATATATATATATATATATATATATATATAATGAAATTGTCTTATGTCTGATTTATTATGTGGACTTCCAACATATAAAATGAAAACAAAAAATACGTAAATGTACATGTTAACCAACATTGATATTTCCTCGGGATGAAAATTAATAGTGGGTTTATTTTATGTATAACATCTAGAATGATTAAGTAGAGAACTTTACTCTTTTTAATTTGTATAGAAAATTAATTTGATTTGTGTGGTTGATGGATGGAGAAGAGGAATGTATACCTTTATTTATCTCTTTTTGAGTTTTATAAAATCGATCAAATTACATAATTTTCGTCATTTTTACCTTTATTTTATTTCTTACGTACTTATATGTTACAAAATACTTAACCGTTAAAATATTTTTTAAATTTTGTTATTCTTTTTGAATAAAAGGTCATTCTGGTATATATTGGCGTCAATTTGATATTTTAAGACAATAAAATACTTATTCAATTCTTTAATGTATGTCAACATTTGTAATAAATTTTCTGAAATCATTTTATTATTAAATCGCAGTGTTTAAAGATCAATTCAATACTAAATTCTTTTTCGTAAAAACTAATTTAACCTTAGCTTATACTGTTTAAAAAACAACTTATACTTCTTTATCCATTCTAGGAAGTAACTTAAAAAACTTTGTTTGCTTAAAACTAATTCGTCACTACTTTATATATACATCAGAAATAAACAAGTCCTTTGGCTGTAACTTCTTAAAAAAACATAACACGAAGTAAACTGGTTTTTAACATTTGTGTTTCAAATAACCATACACTATTTCATACCCATAATTTTCCAAACCACTACACTCCTATCATATATACATATTCTGAATTATATAATAATAATAATAATTCAGCAGCACCATCTACACTAATATCTAATATTCTATGCTGATGTTATTACCAGATAAGAACACAGTGTGTGCTGTGTTTTCTGCTACCAAAACTGAACCCACCATCCCAAAACCGCACAACGCCGCCGTTAAGCGCCGCTAAATCTTGACACGTGTACCACCCTTTCTCGTTTTCTCCCATTCTCATCCTTAACAATCTTTCCCAGCTCTCCCACCATTCTCCTCCTCCGTCAATCTCCACCCACTCCTCCGTCACCGTCTCCTCGCCCTCGCATTCTCTCTCACTCTCGTAGTACAACCTAAACTTCCCCTTCCTCACTCCGTCAACGTCGACGTCAGGCCCATTACCAACCACGGTCGGGCTGGGAACACACGCTGGCGCCGTGGCAGCAAGCGGGTCGGACTCATCCAGAATGGGGTGATCCGGCGGTGGGAGGAATTCGGACTTGGGTGGTGGGTTCCTCCAGAAGGTAACGGCGAGCCAGGTCCAAAAATTGTTGAGGAGAGTGATGAAACCGAATGTGAGGTAGTTGAAGGCTTGAGCCTCAAGAGGAGAAACAACCTTGCTCATGGTGGTGGCTTATTGTGTGAGAGAGAAGGTTGAGGTTAAGACGAAAGAGAAATGTGGTGAAGATTGATTATTATTATATGAGATAAATGGTTGGAGAATGGGATCTTACATAAGATGCTCCGAATCGACACCTAAGATGCTTCTTCAATTATGGTACAGTACATCCCATCACACATCTCAAAATTATCAAAATAATAGCAATCAAATAACGACACCGTCGACTGTCACAGTGACGTGTGTGTAGTGAAATATTTCATGGTATGTTTACTGGGCGAACATTTCGAGGTATAATAACATAACATTTACTCTTTTTTTCTTCTTCTCGGAGACAGGGTCTTGCTGACCAGCATAGATATTGAATTTTATAAAGTGTGATATTAAATAAAATTTGATTTAATAATTATTAATATAGTTTTATTTTTTTTAAAAATAAAAAATGTCTATAAATATTATACATGTATATTTAATATTTTATTTAATGTTCATAAATAAAAATAAAAAATTAATTAAATAATAAAATAACTATATTTTAATGTTGCTAAAAAATAAATATAATTAAATATAAGAAATTTTAAATTAATCAACAAAAAAATAGTATGAAACATCTAAAAATTAAAAAAAGAACAACATAAAAAAGTATAAATTAACAGAAAAACCAACAAAAAAAATTAGTGTTAAACATCTAAAAATGTTAAAAAAAAGAGAACAATTAAAGTGTTTATTTGAGACTTAATTAATTTTTTTTTAGTAGAGACCTTAAATATTTCAAAGTTTTTGTTTTGCAACAGTAGTAAGTTATTTTCTAAAAATTTAAAAGAGTATTTTTGTCTTTATAAAATTTATTATGTACATTTATAATATTTTAATTATTGTATTTAATGATTGCAGCTTTCAATATAAAAATGATGATACCAAAGCACATTTATTATTTTTTAACCAGTGCCCTTAGGGTATTGTTACGGCACTGATTATGGATAATTAATATATATTGGATCTCATAAAAGTACATAAATAAGTGTAATATTAAATAAAATCTGACCTAATAACCATTAATGCAACTTTATTTTCTTTAAAAGATAAAAATGTCCATAAATATTGTACACATGCATTTAATATTTTATTTAATGTTCATAAATAAAAGTTAAAAACTAATTAAATAATAAAATAACTATATTTTAATGTTGTTAAAAATTAAATATAAGTTTAAATTAACAGAAAAATCAATAAAATAATAGTGTTAAATATTTAAAAATTAAAAAAACATAAGAAAGTATAAATTAACAGAAAAATCAACAAAAAAATTAGTATTGAATATCTAAAATTGTTACAAAAAAAAGTACATTTAAAGTGTCAATTTGAGACTTAATTAAATTTTTTTTTAGTAGAGATCTTAAAAATTCCAAAATTCTTGTTTTGTAACAGTGAGTTATTATCTAAAAATTTAAAAAGTCATTTTTGTTTTTATAAAATTTATTATGTGCATTTATATTATTTTAATTATTATATTTTAATATAAAAATACTCAAACACATTTATTATTTCTTACCCAATTTCATAGGGATACTGATAGGCATTTTCCTTAATATTAAATCTCTCTGTTCAATTTTTCTGGTTCTCTAACATTTTCCAAGAAAACATCTTTTCGTGTTAATGTGTAAAGAGAATAATAAAAGCAAGCTTTCAGTTTCTTCAAATTAATCTCTTCATTTTTTCTTGTAACAAAATGAATGACATTTATTATTTGTGAATTAACAAATTAAAAATTATAAAATACTTAACACAATGTCTTGTAATTAAGGAACAATGAAGTATTTTCAGAAATACTTTAATAACTTTTGGATTAATTAATTGCATTTTTATTAATTTGCATGATTTTTGTGCTTTATACTTTTTATGACAACTTCCTCGTTAAATTAATTGCCGATTAGTATATGGATGGAGTTTATGATATGTATAACAGAGGGACCAAATTCAAGTACATCTCTACAGTTGAATTACTAATTAATATATTCTAAATCATAGTAAATACTAATTTCTAATTTATAAAAAAAATATTTCACCTAATTTACTCTTGTATGTAACTTAATGCCTACTCCTAAAAATAACAATACTAACATGAATTATAATCCACATCCAATACATTAGATAATAACACATTCAAAACTCGTAAATCTTACTTTGGAATAAAATTATCAGAACATATGAAATATATTTTGGAATAGGATTTATGGGACAAACATTTTAAAACACATACAATGACTTATGAAACGAGTTTTTCATAACACCCCGCATGAAATACATTTGGGAAAGAGCTTTTTAAATACATGCAATGCATTTTAGAAAGAAATTTTCATAATGAGATTTTTTCATGTTTTCTTTCTTTGTTTTCCTCTACAACTTTCTCATCTTTTCTTCCTCTGATTATGATAGAAGCAGTAACGTAACAGTGGTGTGATAACAGTGATTTACTGCGATTGATGAAGAATAGCTGTGGGGGGGGTGCCGGAAGCAATGTCCTTTATGATTAGTTGTATTCCACCCAACCTGCTGCACTAAATTGGGCCATCATTACATTAGCCCAGTGTTGACAAAAGAATTACATAACTTTATTTCCTAATTAATTTATATTTTTTATTTATAAATTTTCAATTATTTATTATAATTTATTCATTATTTTATTTTATTTTTAATTTTGTTTAATTTATTTCTAATAATTAAAAAACCATAAAATTAAATAAAAACACATAAATATACAAAATAAATACATTAATTAATAAAATAAAAAAAAAACATAAAAACTAAAAGTAACTTAAATATAATTATAAAATGAGCGATGAAGGTTGTTAGAGAAAACAGAAAACTGAGAAGAAGTGTGAGGGCTGCAAGTCAGTGAGGTATTAAAGTCCACTATAAAATTCTATTTGTTACACGAAAAACAATCTGTATGTTATTTATTGAAATAGATATTTGTCATCACTTTACATGGACAAAACACTGTCTAATTTAATTTAAAAACGAATTTTAAGTTTTTATAGTAGTTTAGAGAGAAATACAACTTTTTTATTACAAGTACATTTTAACCAATAACAATAATTTGAGAGGAACACTATTTAAACAACAAATAACTAATAAAACATAATAATTTTCACTATTACTTCATAAAAATATTGTTACATAGCATCTACTATTTTGTATGCATTCAATTTGTAATCTTCTACCAATTGATTAAACAACATTTTTGTATTTTCAAAATTAAAACACATTTGAATTCAATTTTATTCTGATTTATACGGTAGATGTATATAGGGATGCAATTCAGGGCAGGTCAGACGGGCTGGCCCGTAGGTTCGCAAAAAAAACTTGGGACAGGCTGGGATGTTGAACCCTTTGGTCCGTAATGGCCCACCCCACATAGGCTTGCAGTTTGCCCGAGCTAAAGGCGGGGCGGGGGCTGACCCGCTGGCCCGCTTACAAAATTATATATTCTCATTTTTTTAGTTCTCACATCATTCACTATGTTGGTTTTCTAAGTTCCTTTTATTTTTATTTTTATTTATTTATTATTATTATTATTATTATTATTAGGTTTATGTTTATGTATAATCATTGTATATAAGATAATAATTTTAGTTATTGAATATGGAATATCTTTTTATGCATTTTTTAAATACATGTCTTGTAAAGTGACATGTTACTATTGTACTGTAGCTATAATTTTCGTTGTTATTTTTCTTATCTTTAATTAGGTAAACTAATTGAAATTATTTCGATAGAAAATGAATATCAATTATTATGAAAAAATAAAAAAGTTATTTTACTCAACAAAATTTTTTTTTCGCTCATTACAAATGCGGGCCAACCCGCAGGGCGGAACATGTAAGAAAAATTAACCAATATTAAACTGCAAAACGAACTAAAACGGACTGGACTAACCCACTTTGTCATTCCTAAATGTATAACTGATTAAAACGATAAATTAGTTAATGCTTCCTATCATAGAATATGATATTTAGCAACAAGATTAGTGGGATTTATTTTTCTATAAAGCTCATAAATTATCGGCCGTTATTATTGCAAATAAAAAACAGTCATGATTTTTATTAATTTAGGCTCAATATGTTGAAAAGTCACATATTTTTATATATTGATGCAGTGTGAATTCATAATGTCAATTTGGAGAAAATTTCTTCATAAACACCTATAAAACAAGAGGAAAAATAAATGTAATTGTTACATAACTTAAACAGTTTGTGTGCATTAAAAACAATATTTTAAATAGTTAACGTAAAACCTTATAGAGTTTAACTTGTACATAAATTCATGATAAAAAAGATAATTTGTTTTTATTTTTATTTTTCTTTAAAGGTACTAGAAGTATAACTTTTATAACTTCATAAAAAAAACTTTTTTCTTCTTATTTTTTATTACTAAATAAAGCTTTTTCCAAAGGAAATTTACATATATAGTAAATCACAGATTATTACCTTAGTTTGCCCGTGCACACTCCATAGCTAAATCAAGACCAGATTTTTTGAAACCAACCACTATCACCTTGCACCAATGACTGTACAAATTAAAAAATAAAATAAAATAAAATAGTTCAAAACACGTTCGAATAAAGTTGGTAGAACCAACCAACGTACATGGCTACAGGCAACATATTATAATTCTTCTCTGAGAAGCACTACATATTACAGAATATTGGCCAAGGCTAATTTAATGTCCAATTTGATAAATACGTTCATGAAAAATATAAAATGGGAGATATATCGAAATGGAGGAAGAAAATGGTTGTTAAGATCGTTCAAAAGAAGTTGCTAATTGTGCATGAGTACTATATACACGTTTAGTATAATTTAATTAAAACAATGGGTATGAAGAGGAGTGGTTTTGTTTTGTGCTGACCATGCAAAATTTTCAAGTGGAGTTCAAGTTTAGGGACTTGGTTCTTGCAAGCAATTCATTTATAGGCGATGAAGTCAACCCAAAGCAGTGGCACTAATTAAACAATTTTGTCTACTATTTAGATTTTCATTTTAGTTGTCCGTTGTCCAATTGTGGTTCATCATTCTTCCATCGATCGGTGTACTTGCTAAAAAGATTCCGATGCTTAAATCAATAATGATTTGATCTATAATAATAATTAATGTTGTAATAAATGTCAGAAAAGTTTCAATAACATACATTTGACTTCTATTTATAGTTTTTTACATGAACTCGTGATTAAAGTTGGCCTAATTATGACCCAATTACTTTTTAAACTTGATTACGAACTTGTTTACAATAATTACAAAGCTACTTGTTTACTCCCGTGCCGCACGTTACACAAGCGTGGTCGTCGGTCAATCAACGTTACACATGTCTTCATAATCTCCAAAGTGTAGTGATACATGTCAAACATCACTTGAACGGTCAATGTCGCACATATCTTCATATGTCGAGCATCGTAACTTGAACGATGAGGGAACATTTGGAAAGTCATACCAACCGGTTGACAGTTGACCAACCGACCAGCCCATACAGTAAAAAACACAATTCTATTAGAGATGGAAAATAAACCCGCCCCTGTGGGTATTGCCCGAATCCGTCCCCATTTTGACGGAGAATTCCCGCATTGACTGAGTATGGGTATGGGTATGAGAAATCTCCGACTTTTTCAATTGGGTATGGGGATGGGTATGTGGATGTACATATCACCGCTATAATACCCGTCCCCGTCATATCTCCATCCCGTTTAAATTATTAAAATATTCACAATTAATTAAGTAACTATATATATATATATATATATATATATATATATATATACTTTCTATTTTTTATTTCTTCTAATTATTTGGTTTGTCATGAAACTCATTCGCATCTCTAATATATTTTTCATCTTATCATAACCTTTAAGTAATTATGTTAAAATAATGCATGTCAATTAAAAAATATTTATGTCTCACATTTGAATATTTCTATTATTTTTTAATATATTTTTTTATTGTATATTTTTTCTTTCATGTGAGAATATTTAATACTCTCAATTTAAGTGTTTAATAGTATAAATCTTTCATTTAATAGGTAGTATAAGAAAATATCTTTACTTATTATTAATAAGTTTTGTTTCATTGAAGAACTTTTTTGTTTCTCTTAAATAATTTTCGTTATTTCTCAAACATTGAGAGTATATATGTTGATATTTGAAAAGTTTTCTTAGATCTCTAAGTTATTTTTCATCTTATCATACGGTTAATTATACATTCATTTTTTTAAAGATTTCTTTCAATAGTCTCTCAAATTGTTTCTAAGACACACATTTGTTAATTTTTTAATATTTTTATTTGTTGTTTATTTTCATCATGTAGAATACTATTTCGATATATTTTATCTAATTATTTTTTATTTTCTAACTCATTATCAATCATACTGTAATATTTTCACTATAATTGTATAAATAACTTTTATTTACTACAATATAAAAATTTAATATAATTTTCGTGAATATTTTTTTTATCACCATTCAACATATATTGGAGTTCAAAAGATACAAGATCTAATTCAAAATTCTATTATTATCTTTATTATTTGTTATTTGCATCATTTTGATCAAGTGATGCATTATAACTTTTATTAGTGTATAAAAAAGAGATTCATTAGAATTTAAAAAATTGAGTAAACAAACATTTAAAATATATTTTAATTTGAATATTTATTTTTCTTTTATATTTTTAAAAAAATATTTTTAAATTTTATCAACTAGGTTTCATTAATGTGTGCAAATTTAATAAATGTTTTGGGTTCTCATAAAATTTTATTTGGTATTCTAATTTAAAATGTAAATAATTATAATTTATTTAAAAGTATTTGATATCGAAGAAACAATCATCCTCCTAATATTAAATATTTGATAATATAATGTTTCCTTTACCGTAATTTTTATTATTATATAAAAATTAAGTAAAATTAATATTGAAGTAGTGAAACAGGTATGGGTACGAGATTATACTCGTTATCCGGTTGGGGATGAGGATGAGACAAAAGTTTGATACCCATTGGGTTTGGGTATGAGGATGATGATGAATTTTTCTATGGGGATGGATATGTGATACTGAAACTCGTCCCCGCCTCGCCTGGTTGCCATCCATAGAGAATAATATTAATAAATTCAGACTTTATTATTGGTAATATGTCTAGGGTGTCAAAGTGAGTCAACCTTGCTCACATGGGTTGGCTCACCACGGGTTGAGGTAGAAAGAGGTCAACTCAACCCGACTCACTTTTTGGTGAGACAGAAATTTTGCAATCCGGTCTGACCCACTACAGGTAGATTAGTGGTTGACTCACTTATGAATGTTTTTTCTTTTTGTAATTTATTTTATATATTTATTGAATTACAATGAGAGTAAATTGACTTAATTTATTTTTTATAATAGTGGAATCAAAATGTTCACCTATTCTCGAAATATTATTATAAAGATATAGTTAAAGATTAAAGTATCAACGTACAAACAAATTAATTAAACATTCAAACTATTCAAATTATTGAGCAACATTCTAACATTTAAAAATATAATATGAAATTGTGAACCTATATAATTAGAAGTAGTAAATCATTATAAAAAAAATGTTGGTGGGTTAAGTGAGTCAAGTTCAATTCAACTCACTCTTGAAAAAATTGAATTTTTCAAAACCCAACTCTCGAACCCGTGTGAGCCAGATTGACTCACGGGTTGAAACTCATTTTGACATATCTATATATCTCCCTATAAATAGTTTCAGGAAGACCCATAAAAATTATTAAGTTTATTGTATTAAGATGTGAGAAATTTAAGCTTTCCATATCACATTTTTCTTTTAAGATAATTTTAAAGAAAGAAAATAAAAAAGAAATCAGGTTTAAAATACAAAAATATAGAAAAATAAAAGAGATGGGATACAAACATCAACCTTTTTCTCTTATTGACATGTAATGAAAGAAAAATAAATCTTTCTAATTATCTTTTACTAATCTAAAATCATTCATTTTGTATTAAAAAATCATGCCAAGTAAAAACACAAACGATAACTGTACAAATGAAAACATGCGCTCGCATATATATATATATATATATATATATATATTAAACATTTAATATTTATTTAAGTCGATATTTTGATATAAAAAGTTTGATTCAAACTTTATTGAGATGTAGATTTATGAAGCTTTATGAGTTATATTACAATATAGAATATTAAAGATCATATATTAGGGTATCAAATATTATGAGTGTCAGCAATTTTTAAGAATTGTGAAAATATAAGAGATGTGAGATATAAGGGATATATTACAGGAGGAACTTGCTATTTTATGGTTAAAGTATTTTTTTGTCCTAATTTTCATCAAGTTTTGTCAAATTAGTTCTAATTTTGTTTTTGCGCTCAAATATAGGTCCAAATTTTTGTTAATTTTGTTCAATTTGGTCATTTTTTGCTAATACCGTTTAAATAATTAACGACATGAACAGTGACTGCCATGTGTCACTTCATTTTTTTTTTTAATTTTAATTTTTTTAAATGTCCACTTGTTAATTCAGCGATTGCCATATGTTAGAGTGAATGTTTTATATTCAATTTGGTCCTTATATTCATTTTTTTTGTTTAATTTAGTTTCAATTTTTTTTAACCTGAACCAATTTTGTTTCTCTCCAAATTGATACAAAATTTAATTTTTATATTAAAATTCACATTTTTTTATTAAATATTTTTACTAAATTTTTTAAAATTCACATCATTATAACTTTTATATAAAAATTAACTTTGATCCCAATTTTGAGAGGGATAAAATTTCTCAATTTTAAACAAAATTTAAATTAAATTGAACAAAAATAACAAATATAGGGACTAGATTGAATGTAAAACATTGACTCTGACACGTGGTATGCTTGGGTTGACATGTGGACATTTAAAAAAATTGAAAAAAACCTAAAACAAATTAAAAAAATAGTAAAAAAAAAACATGAACTTGGTAGTCACTATTCATTATTGTCAATGATTTAAACAATGTTAGCAAAAAAGGAACAAATTGAATAAAATTGAAAAAACAATGAGACCTATTTGAGCACAAAAACAAAATTAAGACTCATTTGACAAAACTTGACAAAAATTGGAACCAAAAAGGTATTTTTAATCCTAATTTATTTTATTCATATGACTGAGTTGAAAAATTATCCTTATTTATCATCATATCAGTTGAATCAAGTTAAAAGTGTATTCTTCACCCTTCATCGCATCTTACAAAATGGTCAATCGACACCCAACTTTGTTTATCGGCACTTCTAATGGGATCTTGACACGTGCATTGAGTTTCTACGAGTAACAAATTAATTAAAGGGTTAAGTATGTTTTTAGTCCCTGAACTTTGACCCAAAATTGGAATTTCTCCCTGTCCGAAACTTCAATATATTTTGGTCCCTAAACTTTAAAAATGAATGAATATAGTCCTTTTAACTCAATTACGTTAACTTTTTTTAAAATGTCGAACATATTTCTCAGTAGATATTGAACCAAGAATGTGTCAAACAGTGTAAAACACTCTAATACTAATATGAAAAGTGTTCGACACGTCAAAAAAAGTTAATATAATTGTGTTAAAAGGACTATATTCATTCATTTCTAAAGTTTAGGGACTACAATGTATCGAAGTTTCTGACAGGGACGAATTCCAATTTTGAGTCAAAGTTCGGGGACTAAAAACATACTTAACCCTTAATTAAAATATTGATCACTCAAAGTTTCGACTTCACAGGATCAAAAGTTATTTCACAAAATACAGTTGTAATATGGCACAAAAGTTTAATCCAGAGATAAACAATACAAATATTCTCAAGACTCCTACTTTTAGCTGGCTTGATTGCAACAACTACATCAAGTTAAAAAGAATAAAAAGTATACAATTATATTTAAGTATTATCATAATAAAATAAAATAAAATAATAGATTATATATATATATATATATATATATTATAGATTATAGATTAATATTAACAATTCTCGTATCAATTGCTTCAATCGAAAGAAATTTCTCATAACTAAAGATAATACAAATTTATTTAAGATCAACAATGTTCTAAAAAAGATTAAATGGATTAGCCTTATTATATATAAAAAAAGAAATATTAAATGAAATTAATTATAACAATTTAATAAATAATTCTTTATAAAAAAAAGCTCCAAAAATAAATTTAAAATAAAATAGTTCAATTTTTAAGTTTGTTTTAAACCTCCCAAACTTTTGAGCCACCATGAAACTAAATATCTTAAAAAAAAAATTGTTTTAGATGTGGAGGCCTAACATATACTTAAAAATTTTGTCCAGTCTTTATTTCTTCATTCTAGTTGTCCGTTCAATCCAACTATGTTCCTCTGGGTTCTCCTACCGATTGGTGTACTTGCTAAAGAGGTTACCATGCTTAAGTAAATAATGGTTCGATCGACAATAGTAATTAATGCTATAATAAATGCGAAAGAAAAGTTTCAACAAACATACCTTTGAATTCTATTTATAATTTTCTACATGGGTCCGTGATTAGGGTTGACCTAATCATGATCCAATTGATTTTTAAACTCGTTTCCAAACTGTTTACGATAATTACGAAACTGTTTGTTTACTCTTGTCGCCGTTCGGCATTGCTCTCGTGTGGCACGTTACGGTCACTCGACGTTACACATGTCTTCATAATCTCGAAAATGATCGCCACATCGTAGTGATACATGTCGAACATGACTTGAATGGCCAACGGCCGGTTGATGTCACACATATCTTCATATGTCAAGCATCGTAACTTGAATGGTTGACGATTGATCAATATCGTACATATCTTCATATATTGAGTATAGTAACTTGAACGATGAGGGGACATTTGGAAAGTCACACCAATTGGTCGACAATTGACCAGTTGACCGAACCATACAATAAAAAACTCACAATATTATTACCTTGAAACTTTATTTTGAGATCAATATTAACAAATTCAGACTTTATCATTGCTAAGTTGACTCCCTATAAATAGTTTCAAGATAACCCATAAAAATTATTAAGTTTATTGTATCAAGATATGAGAAATATAAGGTTTCCATATCACATCTTCTTTTTAAGATAATTTTAAAGAAAGAAAATAAAAAAGAAATCAGGTTGGATAAAATACAAAAAATAGAAAAATAAAAGAGGTGGGATAGAAACATCAACCCATAACAAAAAAAGTCCACCTTTTTCTCTTATTGACATGTAATGAAAGAAAAATAAAACTTTTTAATTATTTTTTATTAATCTAAATCATTCATTTTGTATTACATAAATTTAGAAAATCATGCTACACAAAACACAACTATACAAAAGAAAAAATACATGCGCTCATATATATATATATATATATATATATATATAATATTCGCTTAAGTTTATATTTTAATATTAGAAGTTTGATGTGGACTTTATTGGAATGTGGACTTATTAAGTTTTATGAGTCATATTACAATATAAAATAGTAAGGATCATATAATTACAGTATCAAATATTATGAATGTCAAAAATTTATAGGAATTGTGAAAATATGAGATATATGAGTATAAGAGATATATGACATAAGGAATTTGTTATTTTATTTTAGTCATATGAGTGAGTTGAAAAATTATCCTTATTAATCATCATATCAGTCAAATCAAGTTAAGGGTGTGTTCTTCACGCTTCGTCGCATCTTACAAAATGATCAATTGACAATTACATGTGAACAAATTGAAAATAGTTACTTTATCTGATTTTTTTGAAAATAAAGTTACAAAATTATTGATATGAGATTTTTCTCTTTTTAAATATAAATTTAAACGGGATGTGAACTTAAATGGATGTAAACTTAAGTAAATGCTTAGTGTATATAAAATAATAAATTTTATTACTATATCAATGATAACCTTTTTGCTATATGATAAAAAATAAGGGTTAAATATGTTTTTGGTCCCTTAACTTTCAGTGAATTTTGGAATTAGTCCATTTCGAAACTTTGGACCAATTTAGTCCTTCATCTTTCGAAATGCATGAATTTAGTCATTTTAATCAAATTTTCTTAAGTTTATTTGACATTCAAACACGTTTCATAATAGTATTTGACTTAACATTAAAGAAAAAATGTGTCAAACAGTATAAACAACTCAAATACAATCCTAAAATACATACGAAACATCAAATAAATCTACCAAAATTTGATTAAAAAAAAACTAAATTTACGTATTTCGAAAGATAAATGACTAAATTGGTCTAAAGTTTCAAAATAGATTAATTTCAAAATTCACTAAAAGTTAAGAGACAAAAAACATATTTAACCCAAAAAGTAATAATACATTTTCGATTATTTTGTTGCAAGCATACAACTAAAAAAATATGCATGTTTAGTATCACATCAAATAAATTTAAAAGTACTTTTATCCATGAACAGGAGAAGTCTGGCGCTGTCCCTGTCATTTTGGAAAGAAACTAATGTACATAGAAATGGTTGAATCTTAAAGAACACTAAATGTCATTAATTCTGAATTTTCAGGTTTGGAGACTAAGGAAGATGGAAGGAAATTAGACCTCACTCATAGAACATAGCATTCCAATGACTCTTAATTAGGACAGTGTATACCTACTTTCCCTTGTCGTTTTCATTTTTTTTCATACACTTATTTTTCGACTGAAATAGAAAGTTGGCCACATAAAAGTTTACACAATTTTAAATTTATACAAATTGTTGACATAAGAAAAACACTGGATATATGGTTCAATTAAGATACATCCAACTTTGTTTCCAGAGAAAAATCTTTAATGCCAGTTCTAATGGGATCTTGATCACTCAAAGTTTCGACTTCACAGGATCAAAAGTTATTTCACAAAATACAGTTGTAATATACACAGAAGTTTAATCCAGAGATAAACAATAAAAATATTCTTAAGACTCTTAGCTGGCTTGGTTGCAACAACTATATCAAGTTAAAAAGAATGAAATGAAAAAGTATACAATTATATTTAAGTATTATTAGAATAAAATAAAATAAAACTATATACTATACATACATATTATAATTAATTACTTAATCGTATCAATTGAAATTTTAAAATATTTGTAGTAACTTTTGTCGTACTATTATGTGTTAATAGAGAAATAAAATAAACACAAAAAAATATAGACAACACATTCATATCTTTTGGTCCCGAGTACATCCACAACCAGTGGCGGAACTTGGACTAAAATTGTAGGGGGGCCAAATTAGATTTGTTATATATAATTTTTCTTTAGAAGAAAAACCATTCATTTTTTTTTCTTCATTTCCTCTTCTTAAAACAAACACACATAATAGTAAAATTCAAAAAAATATTACTATCATTTGCTATTATATCATGATACCAATTC
Source organism: Vigna unguiculata (assembly GCF_037176805.1). Lineage (NCBI taxonomy): Eukaryota > Viridiplantae > Streptophyta > Magnoliopsida > Fabales > Fabaceae > Vigna > Vigna unguiculata. Next base: position 65,941,882 of record NC_140794.1, read on the forward strand.
ATGAATATCATTTTAGACAAGTCATTCGTATCTCATCAATTTGATTTGGTGGTATTGTCAAATTTGATGTCGTTTTTCCCAGATCACGTTATAATGAATTGTTAAATTCATTATATGTAACTCTAAGAACTTTAGATATTTGTTTTATATTGTCTTAAATTATTGGTTCTTATTAAATTTCTCAACTTTAGTTAACGTAAATGCATTTCTTTTTCATCTTCATCACAAACCTTCCTTTTTGAAAAAAAGGAATCAATTTTTTTACTTTTTATCATAATCTTTCTAATATAAATTTATCACCTTTTACCTATTTAAAAAAATAAAATTTATATTCACAAATCACAATTATCACAATGCAAAACATAACAAAACTCATACTACTTTAATTAAATAAGCTATACTGTATAAATTCAAAACTTGAAAAAAATTTTACCATAGGCAGCGAAAAATACAAAATCCCTAAATTTCATAATTAAGGGTTATAATAATTTAAGAAAAATTATAATTAGGGTTCATACCAATTTCATAAAAGAATCCCTAAAATTATAATTAGGGTTTATATTAATTTGGGATAAACTTAATTTGGAAGAAACATCCTAAAAAGAATCATAAACTAACATACATACATCATAATAAGATACTAACATTAATTTGTGAGAGATCATGCAAGAATGTATACATGAATCTCAATCTATGTGTTTCCAACCTCTATTTTCCAACCTATCTATTTGTATTTATCTCTCTTCATACACTTTCATGATAATTTACACGGTGGAAAGATCTTATAGTCAGAAAAAAAAAACCCTAATCTCTTTTATAAATTAATGTCTCTATTAATTTATTTTATTTTATCTTTTATTATAATTTTCCATAATATAATTTTAATATAAATAATATATAATATAATTTTAAAAAATATATAAATATATATAAAAAAAATTCAAAAAAAAATGCCTGTCCTGTCCTAGTTCCGCCCTTGTCCACAACACTTTTATTATAAGAGTATTAATAAATAAGAAAAGTCAAATATAAATTTGAAGTGCCTTTTACTCGGGGCAAGAAACATGAACTTAGAGTCCATTATATAGTCACTAAGACCAATTTCCTTAGTTATTCTAGACGATGTAAAACTTTTCAAAACATATTATTATCACCATCTCAACATATTTTACATATAAGATCATTTAAGATAAAATATTATATTTTGATTGGGCTCAAACCTAATACCGTATCACGTTGGAAAGACTTTCAAAAGAACAAAAAATCATTAAAAGAAAAAAAAAAGCAAAATACAATGGTTTCAATCAAATAAAGTAACGTAGAACATCTGTGTGAATTTTAAAATATATGTTATGTTGACATCAAAATCCCATTAATAATTTGTCATGGAAATTTATTAAAATAAAAACTAAAATTAAAGAATACGAAAGCATGAAACCATGTCAATTCCTTAATAAAAATTACATTTCACGAAATATAGATAAATTATATTTATTATGAAAAAATTATATACATTTCACGAAATATAGATAAATTATATTTATTATGAAAAAAATTAAATAAATATACGAAGATAAAACATTAAATCATTTATATTATTCTCTATGAAACAAAGTTAAATTATTTAACTTATCAACACAATGATTTCCTTTACGAAAAATATGAGTAACTTTAAATTGTATATACTTACAAAAATGCAAACACCGATGACATCTCTATCTAAGACTTCAAGAAATCACTCGTTATTAAAAAAAAATGACACACTAAGGAAGAATTATTTTCCAACCAAAGTTGTTGAAAGTCCTCCCTCCTAGCATGCTTCAAAGTATAAATGGTCCCCCATAAACTCAGCATAAATAAAAGTCTATACCCAAAAAAAAAAGGATAAACTACCCACATATTCATTCTGACTTTTTCTAAAAATATTGATACATTAAATCAAACTAGAACAACCCGTAGTTGCATCATCAATATTCACTTCAAGTCAATTGATAGATGAAACATGTTATATTACGTCCAAAAATGAAACCACCTGGTTTTAATCCATACTTCTCCTATGGAAGTTTCCACGTAAGTTAGGACTCAATAAACTTTGAAATTCCACACCTCTATTATTGCTCATTGAATATTATAACAAAAAAAAAAAACCTATGCTTGTAGAAACCATTCAGAATCGTGAAAAACTTACATGGAAATTTACCATTGGAGATAACATGAGGCAGAGAAGAGTCTTAAGCCTTCTGGTCTCTAGTGGATGAACTAAAATGATCTTGTTGAGAAGAACATGAAAAAAGTCAATCCCCAAATCCAATAATGGGGAACTGTCCAATGCAAAGTCCTTGCTATCATGGTGTAAGCTTCTCCTTTAGGTCCTTCAAAACATTACACCAACAACTTTGTTATGCATGTTGAAATTGAACAAAAAAAAAATGGAGATTATCTTAATTAATTATTATAAGCAAAAATAATATGAACGGTTAAATTAGTAAAAGAAACAGAGACAACCAAATTTAAATATAAATAATTGAAAAAATGTTAAGAAATAGATTTTAAGGCTAATTCAAGCCCTATAGAACCATAAGGTGATGTTTGCACTCACTTTTATTTATATATATATATATATATATATATATATATATATATATATATATTAAATTGGTCTTATCTCTAGTTAATATGAAACTTCTAACATATTTCTTCACGCTGAAGTATATACATCTCGAACATAAGAATTGATATTAATGGATAATCCGATAATAGCTTTATAATGAATGAAATAATATGTTCAACAAACAATTAATCTTGTTAAAATAAGTTCTAACAATAATTTTGATACTATATTAAACATCGTAATCTTCCATGATAAGTAAAAGTATCGGTCCAAAGTTTACTAAAGAACAGTTATATACGTATCTGTCTTGAATGTTAGTATAAAACATGAGTTATTATTAATGTTTTGAATTCAAAGAGAGCTTATTTTAAGATTTCCCCTAGGTTCTAGATTGATGTTCTAGTGCAAGAACTTTAATCGGAATGTGTGCATTTGATTTTGAAATAAGAAGTTAAAATATTGTACTTGTGAGGAGGAGGAAATTAATATAGTTTATAAAGAAACTTGGTGACAAAATATTTTAAATTTCAGTGTTTATAATTGATAAGGAATAACATAGCATGGACAACTTTATTATTATTATCATTATTTCTTTTTTCTTTTCGTGATGACTTTTATGTTATATTAACTACTCACAGGAACATAACTTAAAACAAATCACTAAATTTTTGGTAAATTTACCAATATCACTTTGGCTTAGAGTTTATTTCATTTAAATAAAATACACTTAGCCAAACTCTAAAAAGAGGTGTTTCAATTGTGTTATCTATTTTTATGTTCCATAGGTCATGAGAATATGAAATCTCTAATATATATTGACAAAAGATGGTATATGTACGTACTAAAGTTGTATAAAAAATAATTAATATGACTTTGTAATCTTATGAAGAGGTGTTGATAGATAAATATTTGATTTTGGAAATAAAATGAGACAAATAATATAATTGACGTGTGATAGTAGTTTTTAGAAAAGTAATCCTACTTTATATAAATATATAAGAAATGTTGAATTATAAAATATATGAACGTATTGTTCATACTTTAATGATAATTATAATCATATATGAATAAAGATATCAAAGTGGTATAAGTGTATGAAGATTTAAATTATCTAGTTAAGTTAAGTAGTCACCTTAAATTAATAAATATATGTAAGAGACTATCATGTTATATATATTGATTATTATAAAGATCAAATATAAATAATAAAAATATATATTTTTTTGATAAATAATTTAAGAACCAGATGTTTCATAAAATACATGACAAGTGTTGATCCCATATGTTAATATTTAATATTTTATTTTGAAATTTGTCAAACGTATTAGCTATTGATATGATTTTTGTGAGCTGGAACACAAAAAAATGGACTATTTTTTATTTGTATATCAATCATGTATATTTGTGTTTGATATATATCAATCATGTATTATTATTTTTTTCAGTATTTGCTCTAAAAATATATATTTTTTATTTTTTATATAAATGAACTATATAATTCCAGCTCGATGGTGTTTCAACTTTTTTTTATGTTGGTAATTTAGATGGGAGATGTCTCATATTTATTACCACTTTATATATATATATATATATATATATATATATATATATATATATATATATATATATATATATATATATATATATATATATATATATATATATATATATATATATATATATATATATATATATATATATATATATATATATATATATATATTCTCTCAATTTTTAGTGTGTTACTTCTAAGTTGATCTTTTAGTACTATATACAATCACATATTATATTTTTATTTAGATATAAAAAGAAATGGCAAGACAGTGATTTTAATTTGTCTACACAAATAATATAAAATAATAAACCTGAAATTTTTCATTACTCAACTTTTTAATTTTTCTTGATACATAGACAATGAACTGTTCAAAATTCAACATAAGACCGCATGCTTTTCTACATCTGAATTATTTTCATTTTAAAATAATAAATATGATGGTCATCTTTATATTTTTAATATTTGTATACTAAATATCTAATGTATTTCTGTATACAGTGAAACAGGTTTAACAATAGAAAATTCATCCTAAATTTTAATATGATTATATATACAAATATATTTGAATTAATGGCCTTTAAATATGAATGTAGCTTTTGACTTTGGTTGCAGAATGTTATAATAATTGTCCCACCTAATTTCTAGGAAGATTATATGACAACAAAATTACTATAGAAGTCAAACAGAATAAAAAGAAGTTCACGCTAATATTATGTATTTGATTAAAAATAATTAATATACATTAAATTTTACAAAAATTTATAATTAATTATAATATTAAATAATTTTTAACTTAATACTTATTAATACAATTTTATTTTATTTAAAAAAATAAAAATTTTATAAATGCTGTATAATAATATATAATATTTTATTTAATACATATCAATAAAATTTTAAAAAATAATAAAATAATTATATTGTTAAAAATTAAAATATAATTAATCGTATAAAAATTTAAATTAACAGAATAATAATAATAAAAATATTAAACATTTAAAAGTTAAAAAAACAATTAAAATATAAATTAAATAATTATATTTTAATATTTTAAAAATTATAAATATTTTTCTTTTGAAAAAAATTATTTATTTTTTTTGCAAAAAATGAAAACCTACGTTTCAAATGTTTGAAGTCTTCACATCTCAAAATTTTCCCAAATGTTTTTACCAAGAAATTTCAAGTGTCTAGAAATTTATTTTTTCTTTTTCTTTTTAGTAGAGATTTTATAAATTCTAAAATACTTATTTTTATGTGAGAGAAATATTGTTTAAAAATTTCAAATGGTATTTTTGTTTTTATAAAATTTGTTACATAAATTTATAATATAATTAACTAATAAACTTAATTATTCTAATTTTCTATAAAAGTAATGAATTTAAGAATATTAATTATATCTTAATCGATGTTTTAAGAAAATTGGTTACTATTTGTGACATCTCATTTAATAGAATAACTCTAATAAGTAAAACATTGCATATCATAATACAATATAACAAATAGTAGAAAGTATATCAGAGTTTAACCATTACAGTCATCCTAAAATATATCCAAAATATACTTAAAATATAAGTGCCATGGGCACAGAACAATGCCATAAACATGTCTTAAAACATAAATCAGATTGACAAAAAATTGTTCAAAAGAGCAAGAAATTACATAAGATCAGTTCTTCAAAAGATGCTCAAAAAAACACTAACCAACAAGCCTAAACTACAGAGTAACATCTTTGCCATCTTAATTATCATCGGGGCTCTCCACATCTGCTCACACCAACATTTGGTGATCATTGCAAAAAGGAAAGCACAACAAGGAAACAAACACAAAAAGAAAGAAGGGTAAGCTAGTGTATTTAAGCATTTATACGTAAATATATTTACATAAGTACATCACTCAAGAAACACATACATGAAGAAAATGAACAATAATTCATAAATTTTTCACTCAATTAAACACCTAACTGACTATTCACGCAATATCTGGATTATGCGTTTGATATAGAATTCCGATGAAGTATGCATTTGCATTAATTTCTAAACTCTGCAGAGTCTAGCCACAAGGAATTATCACCAAATCAATCACAAGGTTAATCCTAATATTTTTCAGACAAAAACACCTCCCAAGACTAGAATCTCCAACCACTCTCAGCACATAATCACTCTACTCTACATGAGTGTGATGTGAGGAGTGATTATTAGAGTTCAGAATACATTCCTTATCTAGACATCTCCTATATCAAGGCATACACTAACCACATTATCACCAAAAATTTTCCTTGAAACTCTTTTACCATCAACATTCTACATGTTATCTCAGAATAATTATCATCCCAAGCTAAACACATCAAGTAAAAGTAAAAAAAAAATGCACATCATTCATGCATAGCTTCATACATCATATTTTTAACATTAACCCAATTAATCACCAGTTAAAGTAAGGAATTAAAATTTTGTAGCGATTCTCGCTTAAGCTAGATTGGTCTCGCTTAAGCTAAACTTCGAACAGAGAGCAAAGCGAAATTTTGTTATTCTCGATTAAGCTAAAAATTCTCGCTTGTGCTAGACTAATCTCGCTTAAGCTAGAATAGCAGATTTTCACTGATTTCAGCATGCAAAAACCCAAAATCCAAAACAACAAAAGTAAAAAAAAAAACATAACCACGAACATCAAACTAGCATTTGAAGCACGATTCAAAACCAAAAACATGCAACAGACTAAAAAAAGTATTTTAAAGTCCTAACTTCTCTTACCTTCTCCGAGAGTTAAACTTGAGAGGGGAAAACATTAAAAAAAAAACACCACAACTCCAAAATAAATTAAAGAGCTGAAAAAAACTAAACACAAGATTGAAGATTAGGTTCCATAGAAAAAACGGTATTACTAACATGTAAATACCCTTTATCAATGTAGTAATGATAGTCATCAATAAATTAATGACAAATTTTTCATTTATTTTCTATCTATTATCTACCGGTCAAACTTCATGGTAAGAATCACATTTAAAAATAATTATTAAAAAATCAACTCATTGCACCATTGCACTGACAAAAAATTAGATCACAGCATAATTAAAAATTTTGTAGACTAACAATGTAAAGACTATTTTCTCATTTAAAATTAAAAATCATGCTAAAATTATAGTATCAGGAATTATATTAAGGATGTTTTATAATAAAAATATAAATAATGCTATTTTGATCACTTTTTTAATTCAATTTTAATTTATTTCTCTAGTCATTATTTAATTATTATTATTTTATATAATAATTTAAAATAATTGAAATAATAAATTAAAATTGAGTAAAAAAATATCAAAATATTATTATCTTAACATATTTCAATGTTATATCCAGTACTTTAAAATATTATATGAGACGAGTATCAATCTACTTATAAAATATAAGTTAATTAGAATCAATCTTAAAAAAAGTGTCAGTCTATTGACTTGACTAGTGTATATTCTCAAAAAAGTAATATTTTATATATTTTATCCATAATCAATATTATATATATATATATATAATATAATTTATTTATTAATTATTTTATACTTAAAATTTGGATTTATTTTCTATAATTAATTTTTTAAGAATATATTTTGTATAATTATTTTTTTTAAATATATAATTTTTATAAATTTAATAATATCTATAAAAATATTTTAATTTTAATATTTTTCATCGATTGAGAGAATTTAGTTTGAATAATTTAGATAAATTCATCACCCAATAATCCACTAAAAAATTATTTTGGTTGAATTGGTTAAATTTTTGTAATTCTTTATGTAAAGTCCAATAAAATGTAACTAAGTGGATTGATTAGGTCAGTCATTAAATTAAATCATAAATTTGTTCAATATATATATATATATATATATATATATATATATATATATATATATATAATTCAATTTGTCCGTAACTTAATTATAAGTGTGGATCTCAAGTTACCTATTATAATTTTTTTATCAAAATTAGTTTAAATTAGGTTGAATACATGATACTAAATAAAAGACAATATGATTGAGTTGGATTGAGTTATTTGATAATTCGACTTAATGATAAACTAATCATTTTAATTTTAAAAAAATATATTAAAAGGGTAAAATAATAAAACAAATATGGACCTCGAAAAGAGACTTTCTTTCATATACTAGAATAAAGACAAGTACTATTGTGTATGCAATTTTTTAAATATTAATAAATTATTTAAATTTTAAAAGTAGTAATTAATGGGGTAAAATTGATAAAATAAAATGTGTATATAATTCTAAATTTTAGTTATTGAGATAAAAAATATTACAAGTAGTATTGTGTAAATAAATTTTTTTATTATGAGTAATTATTTAAATTTTAAAAAATAGTTATTAAAATGATAAAAAAATAAATAATTATTTTACAGTGAGTAAGTATTTGAATTCAAAAATTAGTTACTAAAATAATAAAACAGATTTTTTTTTATTAAAATTGAAAAAATAAAAAAAGACATCAAAGTGGTGTATCCTTCTTTATATATATATATATATATATATATATATATATATATATATATATATATATATATATATATATATATATATATATATACTAGCATAAAGTTGACAAAATAATTATTTTAATTAAAAAAAAACCTTTAATTAAAGGGTAAAATTATAAAACAAATGTGGATACTAAAAGGAGGAATCTCATTTTTATATTTTAGTGTAAACACAAACATTATCATATGTGTGTACACAATCTTTAAATATTTATAAAATTTTAAAATTTTAAAAGTAATAATTAAAAGAGTAAAATTGAAAAAAGTAAAGGTGTATGTAGTTATGGATATAACTATAGATAAAATACATTTTAGTTATTGAAAAAAAAAATATTAGCATGTATTTGTTTTTATAGTTATCGCTTATGTTTTTTAATTAACACGATTTTCTAAATTTATGTAATATAAAATGAATGATTTTAGATTAATACAAAAATAATTAGAAAGATTTATTTTTCTTTCATTACATGTGAATCAGAGAGAAAGGTGGATTTTTCTTCTTCTTTTTCTTTTGTAATGGATCGATGTTTGTATCCCATCTCTTTTATTTTTCTATATTTTTGTATTTTATCCAAACTCATTTCTTATTTATTTTCTTTCTTTAAAATTATCTTAATAGGAAAATGTGATATGGAAAACTTATATTTTTCACATCTTGAGACAGTTAACGGAACTATTTATAGGGAGACACATCATCAATAATAAAAATTCAATTTATTTATACTTATCAAAATAAAATTTTAAGGTAAGAAAATTATGAGTTTTTTTACTATATGGGTTGGTCAAGTCGACTGTCAATCGATTAATGTGATTTTTTAAATATTTTTTTATTAATTAAGTTGTGATGTTTAGCATATAAAGATATGTATAATATAAATCGATCGTTGATGATTTAAATAATGTTCAAAATATATTACTATGATGTAATGATCACTTTGGAGATTATAAAAGAAATGTTTAACATCAGAGTGGAAGGAATAACAACACTTATAGTCATTGTCCCTGTTTTGTCTATTCAATAAGTTATTCAATAAGTGACTATCTCATCACTCAAATTTGTCTTCTTTTGTTTTTCTTTTTTTCTCTTTAATTTTTTACTTATTCATCCACCATATATGAAGAAGTTTCATCGAAAAGCTAATTACAAATTCCATGTATGACTTTCTATGTAATGGGTTACAACTTGGAACTTATATCCTTTACACATAATTATGTAATGGGCAACTTAGATAAAAACTATTAAGCATCTAATCATAATAATAATTATTCACAACTTTTGTTAAATAAAATATTCATAGTATTATATGATTAAACTCAAATTGTCAACCGAATAATTAAGCAATAAACCGCGTTATGATAGATTTATTTTTTCCAATTTTTAGAGTAAAATACAGAGCAATATATTATACTTACTATACTAAATTTCTTAAGCAATGACCCCCCATAGAATAATGTGATTGAAATTTAATTGGGATTCTGATGGAAAAGCACAGAAAGAAAGCTCCAAAGACCGAACAATATTGTATCCACATCTACAGTGTTACCCAATTATAATAATATATATAAAGTATTAGTACAAACTACTACACTGTGGACTTACGCATACTTTCGTGTAATTTATTACTTATTAAAAAACATAAAATATATGTAACATTGCCATATTGGAGTGTTGTGTTGTGGTGTTTTGAAACAGATATAATAGACTTTTACGTGGCGTTGAATCACAAGATTGTCAACAAAAAAATAATATAGTCCAATTGGTTGTAAGAGCCTTGACATTGTCGTGAGAAAGGAAATAATAACGTTCACATTTAAAAAAAAGAAAAGAAAAGGCAGAATATAAATGATCCATAAATTAATTAATGATTAAATTTATGTGTATATGGTGGGATGCAAAAAAAAAAAAAATGACATGGATTATATGAAGAGCCGTTTCCAATCTTCCATGCATGCATAAAAGTGAAACATATTACTAAATTTCCAAGTGTAAGGTTCCTAGCTATTTCCCACTCAGCCTCCATTAGTTTTCCAAAAATAATGCCAATGCTTGAATGTGAGAGATGCATGCATATGCATATACATTAAAATCTACCTTCCCTTCCACCTTTCTAGATCCATATGTCACAACAACAAACATCGTCATCGTATTCATTTTTCTTAACATTCTACTCACCATGTTTTGTTTTCTATTCTACGGTAAAACATGCAAGTTAATTTCGTCTAAAACTATGCCTATAAATGAATTGCTTGCAAGAACTAAGTCCCTAAACATGAACTCCACTTGAAAAGTTTGCATGGTCAACACAAAACAAAACCACTCCTCTTCACACCCATTGTTTTAATTAAATTATACTAAATATGTATATAGTACTCATGCACAATTAACAACTTCTTTTCTCAGAGAAGAATTATAATATGTTGTCTGTAGCCATGTACGTTGGTTGGTTCTGCCAACTTTATTCGGACATGTTTGGACTATTTTATATTTTTAATTTGTATAGTCATTGGTGCAAGGGAGTCACAGTCTGATTGTTCACACTCCGATTCTTCTGATATCTATATATGTATGACATATGGTCCTCGTATAATTAATGCACAACATTTCAAATCAAATCTTCCCTTAAGTTATTGGGATACTAATAATATATATGAGTTCCAATACATCAACTTAAAATTTGTAATCCCATTAAACAGGTTTGTAAGGTGAGGTTTGCACCTCACTTATATATTATGAAATTATTCTGATATCATGTTAGAAGTGAATTTTAAGTTTAACTCAACCCTACCAAACCAACTTGTAAGGTGAGGTTTGCACCTTATTTATATATTATAAAATTGTTTTATCTCTAATTAATGTGAGACTTCTAACACTCATGAAACTTCATATGTTCAAGAAAATATTTGACTGTTAAGGGTTCAATTTCTATGAATTTTCCGCATAATTATGCTCAAGTAACATGTATATAAGTATATGATGCTATAAATAATGTATCTTTTCTAAATACTTTGACCTTTACCCCTTATTGGCGTGGATTCATACATAGTCACGTTATATTCTGTTTGAAAAGGTAAATCACCTCACAATTATCTTAATCTTGAAAACATATACATAAACAAAAAGCTCCTTAACTGATTTTTTGCTTATTTCTTCAACAAAAAATTCATCTCCTAACTAAAAGGAATCGAAACTAATTTAATAAATGATGAATTTTCATAAATTTCCATTTAAATATGTATAAAAAATGAGATATTATATATATCAAGTTACATCAACGCAAGAATTTCCTAAAAATAATAACTAGTAAGAAAAGAACTAGATATATGTATTCTTAACGATAATTAGCTCTTATAAACCACACATTATTAAACTTATTACATTTATATTGTTTTATGTTTTTTCCAGGGTGTAAACAAGCAAGTTGGGTCTACATGCATTTGAATTATTTATTTTTGTTTACCCTAGAATCTAGGGTCTATGACATCACAGTGACAAGTGATGCAAATTGAGACATCTATAAATACAAGTCCAAGCCTTGCATTTTGATTGCACTCATCACTTCATCATACTTATACATACATAGATACATACACACACTCTTTATAACCTTGTTCAACATGGATCCCAACAATTATACCAAATCATATTACATGGCTAACCAAAACCAAAACCAAAATCGTCCCATGTTGGTCTCAAAAATTGGCATCATAGGGGCTGGGGTAAGTGGGTTAGCAGCTGCTAAACAATTATCTCATCACAACCCTATTGTTTTTGAGGCCTCAGATTCCATTGGTGGGGTTTGGAGCCATTGCTCCTACAACTCCACCAGGCTTCAGTCTCATCGTCGTGATTATGAATTCACCGATTTTCCTTGGCCTCAGAGGGACAACCCTAATTTTCCCACCCATTTCGAGATACTCAATTATCTACACTCTTATGCTCACCACTTTGACATTTTCAAGAACATCAGGTTCAACTCCAAAGTCCTCCAAATCCGATTCTCCGGCAACCGGGAAGTCACTCACTTTTCAAGCCTGCTTCCCGGTCAGCCCGTGTGGGAAGTTGCTGTGCGAACCAATAACTCAGACACCATTCAGGTATGCACAAATTATTACCTTCTCAAAAACCACACACTTTCGCTAGGGTTTCACAAATTTAATGTTATACATTTCAGTGGTATGAGTTCGAGTTTCTGGTGGTGTGCGTTGGAAAATATGGGGACACACCCAAGATTCCATCGTTTCCACATAAGAAAGGGCCACAGATATTCAAGGGAAAAGTAATGCATACGTTAGACTACTGTAAACTTGACCAAGAAGCTTCTACTGAACTTCTGAGAGGGAAAAAGGTGGTAGTTGTTGGTTTCAAAAAGTCTGGTCTTGATTTAGCCATGGAATGTGCACGGGCAAACCAAGGTAATAATAATAATAACCCATGATTTATACTATATATAAATTCTCTTTGGAAAAAGCTTTATTTAGTAATAAAAAATAAGAAGATTTTTTTTTACAAATAAATATTTTTCTCTTTTAAGTACCTTTAAAGAAAATAAAATAAAAACAAAATTATATTTTTTATCAGTTATGAATTTATGTACAAGTTAAACTCTATAAGCTATTTTACTTTAACTATTTAAAATATTGTTTTTAATGCACACAAACTGTTTAAGTTATGTAACAATTACATTTAGTTTTCTTCTCGTTTTAGAGGTGTTTATGAAGAAATTTTCTCGAAATTGACACTATGAATTCACACTGCATCAATATGTAAAAATATGTGACTTTTCAACATATTGAGCCTAAATTAATAACATCATCACTGTTTTTTATTTGCAATAATAACGGCCGATAATTTATGAGCTTTATAAAAAAACAAATCATACTAGTCTATAACTTGTTGCTAAATATCATATTCTAAACATCGGAAGCATTAACTAATTTATCGCTTTAATTAGTTATACACCTACCGTATAACTCAGAATAAAATTGAATTCAAATATGGTGTTTTAATTTAAAAAATAAAGAAAAATGCTGTTTAAACATTTGGTAGAAGATGTAAAAATTGAATGCATATAATATATTAGATGCTATGTAACAATATTTTTATGAAGAAAAAGTAAAAATTATTATGTTTTATTAGTTATTTGTTGTTTAAATAATGTTCCTCTCAAATTATTTTTATTAGTTATTTGTTGTTTAAATAATGTTCCTCTCAAATTATTTTTATTGGTTAAAAAGTACTTGTGATGAAAAAGTTCTTTTTCTCTCTGAACTATTATAAAAATTTAAACTTCGTTTTTAAATTAAATTAGACAGTGTTTTGTCCATGTAAAGTGATGACAAATATCTATTTCAATAAATAACATGCAGATTGTTTTTCGTGTAACAAATAGAATTTTATAGTGGACTTTAATATAATCTTTATACCATTTGTTGAAAAAAATATTTTCTACAAATTTCATAAAATAGAGATACAAAATATTTTATAATTTAATTTAAAGACAAACATATTGTCTTACAAAATGTATTTAATTGTAATAAAATTATTTATGCTGTAAAAAAAATATATGATATTTGGTAACCTTTTATGATTATTTTGAAAAGAAAAAATATATAAAAAGAAATAAGTGTTGACTAATCAATGTGAAAGCTGGCAATTATTTTGTGCACGCATTTGACTCGATTTTCTTAAAAATTTCTTCTGCTTTTCTTCCAACTTTTTATTTTCCAGTTTGGGTTATCAAAGAGGTGGCGTTCAATAGCTTCAATTGAACACGTTGCCTTTTATTTATCATGTGGAAAATAACGACATTGTTTTTCTCTTCAACCTCTGTTTCATATTGCCACTATTACTTTTTGTTTGGTTTTCTTTCACAATGTCATTTTCAGTTCCTGTGCTTATAAAGCACCAAAGACGACAACATTAATTTTCCAAATGATTTTAGGTTGTATATAATTTATTGTTTTTTTTATTATTGCTAAACACAAGTAGGGGCTTTATTTTCCAAAGTTGACCTGCGTGCTTTTGGTTGCACACTACATTTTTTTTTTATGTGTGAAAGATGTTTTCACTTACCTACTGTTCTTTTCTTTTTATTTAGTATAATATTGTATATGAAGCTTTAAACGAAACGAATTCATAGGTCAGAAGTCATATAAAATAGAATTCCACAAATCAGTTTTGACTTTGACAAAAATGTTTAGACATGGCTTTAAACACCGGTTCCAACCTTCATCTTCACCCACAGACATGAATACTACGTGTGACAGTCTTATATGAAAAGTCCACTAAAATTTCAACACCTCATGTCATCCATAACTTCAATAAATAATGAAAAATCATTGACATGTAGATGTTACCATGCTATGGATAGAGAGGGATAAGCGTTAATTATTGTTTAAAAGAATAAGATAAATTTGGTGAGAAAAGTTTGACGTGGACTAAAAATAAGAATTAAATTTAATTTAAATTATATAAGTGGATGCAAACGAAAATTATTTTTATGTTGGATATATTATTTCAATGGTTATAGGATTATAATTGGATCATCTATTAATTTTCATGCTCGAGACTCGAGATGTATATATCTCGTCGTGAGGGGATGTGTGAGAAATCCTACATCAACCAGAGATAAAACTAATTTAGATTATATAAGTGGGTATAAACCTTATTTTAGAATTGATTTTGTCTCAGTTTTTTTTTTACTAATTTAAATGTTTATATTCTTTTTTGCTTATAATAATAAATTAAGATAATTTTCATTTTTTTTTTGGTTAAATTTCAACGTGCATAACAAAGTTGTTGGTGTATTGTTGCGAAGGACCTGAAGGAGAAGCTTGCACCATGGTTGTAAGGACTTTGCATTGGACAGTTCCCCATTACTGGATTTGGGGATTGCCTTTTTTCATGTTCTTCTCAACAAGATCTTCTCAGTTTATCCACGAGAGACCAGATCAGGGCTTACTCAGGACTCTTCTCTGCCTCATGTTATCTCCACTGGTAAATTTCCATTCAAGTTTTTTCACTATTCTGAATGGTTTCTAAAAGCATAGCTAATGTTTTTTTTTTTTTGGTTATGTTATTCAATGAGCAATAATAGAGGCGTGGAATTTCAAAGTTTATTGAGTCCTACCTTCTGTGGAAACTTCCATTGGAGAAGTATGGATTAAAACCAGAACACCCCTTTGTGGAGGATTATGCATCTTGTCAAATGGCCATCATGCCAGAAAATTTCTTCTCCGAGGCTGAAAAAGGCAAAATTGTCTTTAAGAAGGCATCAAAATGGTGGTTCTGGAATGGAGGGATTGAATTTGAAGACAACACGAAGCTGAATGCTGATGTAGTGATTCTTGCAACTGGTTTTGATGGAAAGAAAAAACTCAAAACTATTTTACCAGAGCCTTTTAGTAGCTTGTTGGAGTACTCTTCTGGCATTATGCCTTTATATAGGTAAGAAGGACTCTTCCATTCATTGTGCTTTCTTCCATACAAAAAATACATTAGGAGAATGTATTACACTCTTTTAAAACTGCAATTTTTTAGATAATTAAAAAAAAAAAATTGTAAGTAACAGCTGATTCATGTTTATGATGATAGGGGAACTATTCATCCATTGATTCCAAACATGGCCTTTGTGGGTTTCGTGGAGAGTGTTTCAAATCTTCACTCATCAGAGCTACGTTCCATGTGGCTTTCTGGGCTGGTGGATGACAAATTCAAGCTCCCAAGTGTGGAGAGCATGCTTTCACAAACAGCCAAGGAGATAGAAGTGATGAAAAGATCAACAAGGTTCTATAAGAGGCACTGCATTTCCACTTACAGCATCAACCATAGTGATGAAATTTGTAAAGATTTAGGATGGAGTTCCTGGCGGAAGAAGAACTGGTTATCCGAAGTATTTGGCCCCTACAGCATTCAAGACTATGCCAAGGAAGATTGAATATACAAGCTTACTACCACTCTCTTAGTCACTGCATAAATACTGGTCGAATAGTAGTAATAATGATGATGATAATAAAAATAACTGCATGTTCTCTAAGAAACAAAAATTTAAGGCTAAGTCGAGAGCCAAATGTTGTTTAGATACTTAAGAGTCATGTTCCATGAATGCAGTCAAAACTCATTCAAGGTTACACTTTGTTCACATAAATCATATGTATTTCTGAACGGAAACTTGTTTGAAATAGCAAATTCAAATCATATAGAAACTGTAGTGGAAAAGATACATATATAATCTCACTGTATTTTTGGCAAATGAAGGCATTATTTCCATCCGGAGAGGTTATAATCTTTTTCTCTCTACATGTCATCACCTCCAAGGAATGTGATCAAAGGCTCCAAAATCAGCTATATAATTACAGAGCTTACAAACTTAAAATTCACAGTTACAAAAGAATCAAAAAGCCTCAAAGGCTCTGAAGTATTTTCAGGGTCTCATCAATATGCTTTTCTGGTTGGAATTGATTGTTGTAGACAAGCTGGACCACCCCATTTTTATCAATCACATAAGTCTCTCTTCCAGGCAATGATCCAAAGAAATCACCTGGCACTCCCCATTCCTTTCTCACCTTGTTGCCCTCATCACTCAACAAGGTAAATGGAAGTTTGTATTTGCTGGCAAATGCCTACATAATGTGAAATGCAAATCACTAAAAAAATTAATATGGTTGATTATAAAAATGAAAAACAGAAACCTCTGATCTTTACCTTGTGAGAGGAAGCATCATCACCACTAATCCCAACAACCACTGCTCCTGCTTTCTTGAACTTCTCATACGAATCCCTGAAAGCACAAGCCTGCAATAAAGAATAAATTACTCCCTCCAATCCGTATTATAAGACATATGAAAGAAGTTGTTGGTCATTTTTATGAGACCTTTTAGAATTGCTATGCAACTTTAGATTTCATTTCTTTGTTTGTTACTTCTAAATATTACAAACATTTATGTTTTGTATTAATATATAGTACTCAATAGGGATACAAAGTACCCAATCATCAGGCAGCGAATCTGGTAGATTTTCTCAAAGGAGTTATTTTCTACGCTATCTTACATGGATAAACCCAACAGGGGTTGAAGTGCTATCTATTTTTCATTACCCTCCATTTGCAGCATGCACATACAACACTGGAATTCAAGTCATGAGAACAACCTAAATCCTTCTCTCCCCTTCCTTATCAAAAGAACAATAAGACCTTTTCCTATTCCCTTTTGTTCATTCATATGCTCCATATCTAGTGCATCACACATTCACCATTCACTGTTGAAATATGTGAACTATTCCTACATTGACATTGTGTGAATTTACCTGTTTGGTACAGCCAGGGGTCTCATCAGCAGGGTAGAAATACACAACTACTGGCTTTCCCTTGAAGCTGGAGAGACTCACATTCTTCCCATTCTGATCTTTGAGTGTGAAATTCGGTGGCTTTGAACCTTTATTCACCTATCAAGGAATATAGAACACAAAAAAAGAAAAGAAAAGAGACGGTGGTGGGTGGTAAGTAAGAAGTAAAAGGCTAAGTTATTAGCAACATGAAAAAAGGTGATGATGAGAGAAATGTACCTTGGCGAAAATGGAGGGTCTGAGGAAAGAAGAAGAGGGGATTGAGGAAGAGGGAGAATGAGAGAGCTTGAGACCGAAAAATTGAGAATTTGAAGGCGTGGAAGAGAGTGGGAGGTTTTGGGAAGATGGGTAGTTGGGAGAGTGAGAACGAAGCAAGGTGGGAAGATAGTGGTTAGGGAGAGAGAGGGAAGCCATTGGTGAGGAACAATGCGAAGAAGGAAATGGTGAGTGAAGATTGGCTTTGGTGTAAGGATAGAGAGAGAGGAGAAGGATAAGGAAAAGCGTTAATGGCTGGTGAATGGTTATTGGTGATGATAGAAGATTCGCTTTGTGGCGTGGCGTGGACAAATTCTGACCCCAACACCTCTGTACTTTTTAGCTTTAACGTTAACCCTCGAATGATCTTCCATTTTAGATAAATTAAGCGAGTCCAATTCTCTATTTTTTCTTTTATGTTTTATTGAACATTAAAAATATATTATATATTAATATTTTAAATATTTTTTTAATATATTTTAAAATATTAAAATTAGTGATAATCAATATATTATAAAAAAATAATAAAAAAAAAATTGACAGAAAATTCAAATTCAAATTAAGCATTTATGTTTAAGTCTATTAAAATTTACTTTTATTGTTTGTTGTAAATAATGGAAGGATTATATAACTCTTTTGGTTAAATATGTTTTTGTAAATAAAAGTTAGATTTAATTCCTTAAGTGTTTGAGTTAAATATATTATGTAAAAAGAAAATATTAATAACTATTTCATATTCAATAAAAATATGTAAAGTTCATTTTTGTATTTAAATAATTTTTATTTATTTGTTTTTTATTATTTTATGATGTAATTAAAAAGAGAACAGAAATATAACATATATACATTAACAAAATTCTTTTATATATATGATTACAGATTATTGATTAATTAATTAATATATAATAATACCTCATTAGTAAATAAAATAGCCGGGATGGTTATTACGGCGTCGTTTAGATGAGTCAGAAGGGAATACTATGCATAGATGAGAAAGGGGTTGTTAAAGCAGCATAGTTCAGCGCCTATTGCATTTTGGAGCGATGACTGCTGCCGTCAGTAAGGTTTCCGGCGACATCATCTCGTCGAACTTCGACCGTATCCGACCGCCGCCGCCATCGCCTCCTGATTCTTCCCTTCTTTTAGCTACCAGACCTCCAAGGCATTTCTCTCTTTCTCTCTGCATCTTATCTAAGCTTATTTCAGATCATTCGTTTTCATTGTTTAACGCTGTTCTTACAGATTAGGGTTTGAAGTTTTAAATTGACATGATTATCGTGTGTGTTGTTTGTTGCAGACACGCGGTGTCCTATTGGACGTGTTCAAAGCTTTGTGCAATTTGCTTTGTTGCTGGAATGGTTTTCGGTTACTCTCTCAGAGGACGAGTCAAGCGTTGGGCTTCTAACATCCTCAAGAAGCTCAACTGAAACATAATTGAATTGCAGGTAGTTGTTTAGTTCGATCACGGCTCACTTTCATAGATTTATGTGAAAGAAAAGTTTCAATTTTTTTCTTGATGTTCCGTGACAGATTATGCTTTGTACGGATTTTGGAATGAGTTTGAAAGTTCAATTACAAACTTACACAACGGCTTGTTAATTTAGGTTATTTATTTCTAGCCGTTACGCCACAATATCAACGCCTGTTATGCTTCTAATTTCAGTTTATGTGTGGCATAACTGCAGAGTTTTCTATTTTCTTCACCACATGGTTTTGTACCAATGTTTATAAAGTGTTTTTACTGTTAATTTGATTATTTCAAACAAGTTAGTTCAATTTTAGGAACATGTTAATTATGGTGTTACAGTTTTTCAAATCCATTTCCTACTCAGTTTGCTATTATCACTCCATCATGCTCTTCTCAGGCTTTCCGGGTGAAGCATGATGACTTTTACCCCTAAAAATGTACAGTGTTGAGAGGGTTTTATTGCCTTACTTTGCTTTATAAAACTAGTTCATTATTGTTTCCCAAGTAAAAAAGATTCAAACTGCTTCTTTGCTTCAAAACCCCCTCTCTTTTTCCTCTCTAGATAACCACGACAAGTTGAGTTGAATTATACTTTATTGGTAAATGAGTATGGTCGCTGGTATATATAAGTTGATGATGTTGCACCATTTTCAATTATGTGCATGGCTGTTTTCTTTGGTTTTTCATTTTTAGTTGATATTTCAAATATTTTAACTCAATGATACGAAAATTATTTAGTTTTCAGGTTTTAAAAAAAAATAAAAAATCGGAAGACAAGATGTGGTAACGGACCTGCAAATTATACTATATTTTCTACTTTTGAAGTTCAATGTTCGGGAGACATTTCCTCAGTCCTATTACTATTTAGGAAAATATTTTATCAATCACAGACATTTAGGAAAAACTTCTAAAAATACGTTTAGGAAAAACTTCTAAAAAATACATTTAGGAAAAACTTCTAAAAATACGTTACTATTTCTTAAAATATTTTATCAATCACAGACATAGACTCCTTTTCCTTTTCTCCTCCGCCACACTCCAACCTCCAAATTTTCTAACATGTCACATTTTGCCAATTAATTCCCGCAGTGCCACACTTTTCACCTTACACAGTTTTTGCAAATTGTTGATTGAATGTCAATAGCTTTTCCTGCAAACTAAGCATTTATCCTAAAATATGTTTCTATTATTACAATAGATGTTATGAAGAGGAAGTGAACAATAAAAAGAAACTATTGAAAGTTGTACCAGAAAAAAAAAAAGAAAGGAGAGAAAGGTTGTGATGGACAAGAAAGACACAAAGACTGACAAGACGGAGCAGCTATGCCGACAAGCACCAGTCCGGAGGAGCATGACGTGACACCACAGATGGGGAAGTGCACTGACACGAACACGATGCCGCAGAGGCTAAGGAGCACCGAGGCAAATTAGGACTCACTTTGAATCAGTCTGCAACCCTGGGTTCTTATCTTCAGAGAGAGACAGTGAGGGAAATTAAATTAATTATGTTAGTTAGTTTACCTATTTAATTTTAATTTTTCTTTTAAATATAAGTGGATTGTAGTTAAGTTCACTAGGTTGAAACCGTTGAATCCACAGTGACCCGAATCAATTATGACTCATTTTGGCATGTGTCTATAAACAAATGTCAAACACAAACTCAAGATGCAATTCAAGTTTTTGTTGTTTTAGGTTGCAACTTAACCAACACAAGAAAAGTACAATGGTTTGAATCAACACTCGTTCGAAGACATAATTAATTTTTTAGGTGTTCACTCAGTCACTTGTTATTGGTACAAAAAAGTACAAACAATTTATTGACATCCAAAGTGTAGCCCGTCGAAAATTACACCATGATCTCTGTCATTGATAAATCGACGTGCTCTGTGATCACGGAAAATACAAAAATAGTGCCGGTGATCAATAAATGCTAATTTATCTAAATCAGTGAGGCTACAAAACCGAGAAAGCTACCCTCTTTTTTTTCATTGAACCCAAGTCATTTGCTAATGTGGTTTCGGCACAAAACCATCAACAGCGAAGTTCCGAGTAGCAGCAGGAATGGCTAACCGAATTCCATCAAGTTCAGGTTTTGCAATAACTTGGCAACCCAGACGTGATCTGCATATTTTCCATAATTAGTCAAGGTCACATTTAAGGGTACCAAAAACGGAAAATGAACATTTCAAATCCTAAGTTCATGAATGGTTAACCCACGTTTCAGTAAGTCCAAAAGCTAGATCTAACATGTCGTTTTCCTCATCAGTTGGATCTTCCAATTTATTGTAATGTTCTACGTCCTGCACAAAAATCAGTAATTTGTCCCTCTTGTAAATGGAAAACGGTAGTTCAAAATATAAATTAATAATAACTTCAAGCAACATTTCACTACATAGATCACCCATGATGTACCATGACTATAACATGGCAAGTTGAACACGCAAGCGAGCCCTCGCATGCTCCTGCAGTAACATTAAGTAAGAAATCATCTCAAGAAAAAGGAAAAATAAGCCAATTATGAATACGCTTGGCCACTTCAAAAATGGCCCTAACTACTTGACAGGATGCAAATCGAAACGAAACATTATGTCAACAGAATTCAGAAGAATATAATCTAGAGGAAAATAATAAAATTCAAAACTTAAAGCTCTTGCCTTCTAGATCAATGTCATTTTCATGAGCAGCTTCTAACATAGACATTCCAACAGGGACTTTGATATGGTTTTCCTCACCATCCTTATCAATAAAAGTTACAGATATCCTGCACAATGTTGCCTCAAAAGAGTAAGGTGAAAAATGACAACTGTGTAAGACTTTTAATGTACTCACATGATCAACAATTGTCATCTAACAAAATATATGGCAAAGTACGACAGTAATGATGTAATCTGTCCTAACGGGAGTTAACACTAACTGATTACTAATGGTGTGGGGAAGCATTTGACACGTAGGAGGATTACTTCCATCTTACAGGGACTTGGAATTTTTCAGGGAATGCGACCAGCTGCAACAACTGAGGCTCAAAGATTTTGCTATTGTTGCCATTTTGGTTAAAGTATTAGAATCACACAGCAACCTAACTCCTGCTAAGATATCATACCATACCCCCCATGCTAAACAATATGAAATCATGGTTGGTTGCACAACAAACATGGAACGCTAGAGCAGAGTGCAATCCTCAATATTTATGTGATATTACATTCTCTGCACTTTGAAGTTCCCACTTAGATACCTTGAGCAGTTTAAACACTGGAAGAAAAATATATTAAACTCCCATCAAGCTCACTACATAATGTCAGTTCTTAAGCCTTTCATTATGGGGTTTAATATATTGCATATGCTGTATGATAAAGTAGATAGACAGCCGCTGCCTGACCTTAGATTGTAACTCAATAACCACTTATCTAGCTAAAAATTAGACAATAAGAGAAACGGCAAATATATAACACTTAGATTTGGTGGGTCCATGTTAAATGACTAAATCATGATTATTAGCTAGAAACAAAAAATTGGCAGTTAACAATTAGTCAGCATAGTGTACCCATGTTGCGTGTCAAAATATAACATCAATACTAAATAATTACCAATTTTGCCTGGGGTTCTAACACGATTCAAAGTCTTGTCTTTTAAGTCGGTTAATCATAAAAATAACATTTGAGTCAAAATTACAATTATAACACAAACACAATAATAGTAAGTTTTTGAATGCTATATTGACCTGATATTTACACATACGCAAAAGGATCACATGCTCCCACAAATCTGTCATCTCAAATAGAAAGAACTTACGTTTCTTTTTCTTCACTGCCTTCCTCAGTAGTGTTATTTGTAGTCATTGTTGAAAGGAAATTATGTCTTTCCATCATGGATCCCTTGTATAACTTAGTAAATGAATGCTGTTGAAACTAGTCAAAACAAACACAAAATAATCACTCATAAAAACAGATAAGCATAAATCAATGCCATAAGAAAGTAAAAATTTAATAAAACAATTTCTCCAGTAATCTGGATGCAAATGTACACATAATTTCCAAAAAAAATTTGATCGCACAACCATTTTGCTCACACACAGTTGCCAATTAGACAAAGGAATGTGATATTTTGACATCTACCCAAAAAAAAAACAATTACTATATATTTATTATACTATTAAAATGAGTTGTAAAATGAATGTTTTTTGCTTTGGAGGGTGTCGAAGTATCACTTTTGTTTGACAAAGGGAATATTTAAAATGTCAAGTATTATAATCCCTCATTAACATAATCAGTCCTCACTCCAATCCAAGTAATTAAATTGATAGAAGACTTTCAGATTTCTGGGTTACTACGTATACAAAATGCTAATTGTTCCAAGAATTCAAAGACAAACAAATCCCTTCTAGTATTAAAACGAATGAAATAAATAAACTAATACAAGAAAAAAGAGTACAATGTTAAATTATCTTCATCTTCAGAATAGCCAGTATCAGAAATAGAGCAAAACATTGCCAAAATAGGGTCCAATTTCTCCCATCCTCTGCTAACCACAAACTTGTTGGCCAGTTTCTTTAGCTAAAAGATGGAGAGTCCATTTGCACTGATGGAAAAGATTAATGTCACTATCATACTCCCACAACTCATTCCATATCACCAATCTTTATAATTGACACAGAGACGTCCAGACCAGTTTAACAGTTATTTTTTCTTATTTCATCAAAGCACAGATGGCCTCACATTTCAAAACACGAACACCCACTTATCATAAGACAATAAACTACAATTTATATCCACTTTTTCATTAAAACAAATATAAAAACCAGGCTGGTAACTCCCATGATAAGCATCCATCATGCACACTTATTTCTTGCTACCTATTGAGATCCTAAAACCAGCACCAGATTGCCAAACTTAATAGAAATTGAATGCTGAAATTACAATTGGAGGAATAAGAAAATGAAAATACAAATTCAGAGTATTCAATTACTAACCGGAGATGGCAGGGAACGATATCTTCCGGTTCGAACATATCCTACTCCACACAAGGAGGTACAATTCCCTGCCAAATTAAAAAACAGAAAAAAAATTAGTTGAATAGATTCAATATAATTAGATGTTCTCTTCATGCTATGAAGTACGGGAGGTAGAGAAGAGAAAATTAACAAGCAAGTAGAAGTACTTGTACAGAGGTGTTTAGCAATCGAAGCTCCGACTCTAGCTAGTTTGGAATTTAGCATAGTGGTTTTAGGGGTTTAAGAAACCCTAGAAATTGCAGAGGAAAAAAATTGATATAAAAAAAATGTTAACAAAAAAATTGAAACAAGTTGAGAGGCCGAGAGAGGCACCACTATTATGCGACGAAGAATGAGAAAAACCACAATCAGGGGGAACAAGTTGCCGAACAGAGAGATCTTACATTTTAAAAGCCCAACAACGAGGCCCGAAAAGCCCAACCATGAAATTATGCACAACTTAATATTTTTTTAATATCCTGACTTTGGGTATTTTCTAGTTCAAAATTATAAACTAATTCTTGAAATTTATGGGTCCCTTTTTATAATAGTTTTTAGTTGTAAGTATTTTATTTTTTAAACTTTAGGATAATTTTGTTTTATAAGTAACTTTTTCTTTTAGTTTTCAGTTTCGATTTTTTTTAAAATTCCATACTAAAATGAATTTAAATGGAGGGTAGCACAATTTATAATGGCGAGAATGCTTACAACATAGGTAGCAATGTTAATACCAATTCTAGCCTTGTTGACGACAATTATGCTAGTCTTGGGTAGGGATGTCAAATATATTTGTACCAGCGGGTATTTACGGATAAAACCCGCAATGGATAGGAAATAAATATTAAAAATGAATACCCGCTATCCACGGGTACGGGTATTTTTGATATCCGCATGTTAACATAGCGGGTATGGGTATTTTTTATACCGTATCCGTGGATACCCGTACCCGTTAAACTTTAATTCACAAAAATACCCTTTTATATATATATATATATATATATATATATATATATATATATTAATAAAAAACATTTTGACAATTTCTTTTCAAAAATCAATCGGATAAAGTGGGCTTGTTGATCAAAACACCAATTAAAGAATTCTCATTGTGTTGAACATCATTTTATATTTATTTGTATGATTATTTGGACTTCTATGGACTTGAGTTTGTTTGAACTTTATTTGAAATTTATGACAGTGATGTATTTTATTTTATTTTATTTGAATTTATGATTAAATATTTATTTTTAAATAATTTTGTAAATACCCACAGGTACCCATGGATATCCGTAGATATGAAAAAAATAGACGGATACCCACATAACGGCCCGACGGATATAGATACGAGTACGAGACGGATATTTATCCAGCAAGTAGAGTGCGGGGGAGTTACTATCCGTACCCTACCCGCTCCGTTGACATCCCTAATCTTGAGAACAAGACAATGACATCATAATAATAATAAAGTAATAAAAATGATGATAATAAAATTATTTAATTGTTCATGATACTTCTTAATTTTGTAATGATATTGATAACCTATACGTTATGTAAAAATTATATACTTTTTTTAACTGATTTGACAGTTATTTTAATTAGATATTTTTTTCTTTTATTAAATTAAAATAATCTCACTGATGAAATACTTAATCATATAATATCTAAGTAATCCATAACCCTCAGCTTAGAAGTCATGGTATAATTCCCTACTTGAAAGTAACTTCAAATATTTAAAGTCATAATTTTTTTTTCATATTATCAAATATTTTCATTTTTTTTCACATAATCTTTTGAAATATTTTTAAAAAATTTATCCATTTCTTATACTTTTTGGAATTGCATTATTTTGATATAATAAAAATGCAAACATATAAGAATAGAAAACACATATGTTTCCACTAATTAATAATACTAATAATAATGCTGATTTTTTCAACAATAATGATAATTAAAATGATAAAAAATCAATAATAGAAATAATAATAATGATTATAATAGAACATGATAAGATGGAAGTGACAATGATAATAATATAAGGGTTAAATACGTTTTTATCTTTAATTTTTAGTGAAAATTAGAATTAGTTCTATTTAAAACTTTGCCTCAATTTAGTTATTCAAATTTAGAACACGTAAATTGAGTCCTTTTTTTTCAAATTTTGTTAAATTTATTTGATGTTTCAAACACGTTTTATGATAGTTTTCTAGTTAAAGTTAAAGTGAAAATATGTTGAACTGTGTTTCAAACGTTAAATAAACTTAACAAAATTTAGTTAAAAAGACTAAATTCACACCTTCTAATTAATTGACTAAATTGAATAAAAGTTTCGAAAAAAGACTAATTTCAATCTTCACTGAAATAATGATATTATAATAAAAAGAACATTATATATAAGTTAAATTACTCTTTTGGTTCATCTATTTGTCATGAAATTTCAGTTTGGTCCTCAAGTTTTTTGTTGTCTCAATTTGGTCCTCATTTTCTTAAAAATGACTGAATTTGATCCTCACCGTTAGTTTGATCAGACGGTGTTAAAGTCAACGCCACATGTCAATTTCTGATTTTTTTGAATTTTTTTATTTTGACACGTGGCACAACTATGAAGTGACACGTGATACAACTATGAAGTGACACGTGTAAAAAAAATTCAAAAAATCCAAAAAACTAAAAGAAAAATTCAAAAAAAACCAGAAATTGACACGTAGTGTTGACTTTAACACCGTCTGGTCAAAGTTAACGGTGATTACCAAATTGAGTCATTTTTAAAAAAATGAGGACCAAATTGAGACAACGAAAAACTTGAGATCCAAACTGAAATTTCATGACAAATAGAGGGATCAAAAGAGTAATTTAACCTTATATATATTACTAAAGTAAATTATCTTTGTTTAAAAAATGGTTATAGATATAAATTAAAATAAGTTAAAAATTATTATAAACATATTTTAAAATAATAAGTTAAAAATAGTTTCATCTCTATATTGTGTTGATTGTGTTTTAAAAGTACTTCTGCAAATTTAAAATTAGCAACCCTCCAAATGAGACTTGAAGATATTGATTTTACTAGATAAAATTGTCATGTTCATATATGGATCATACTTGCACAACTTATTGACGACGTTACTTGATTTTGTCAAAAAAAAGGAATTTGACTTTACTTAAGTTGAACTTGTGAATAAAATAACATATCAGATTTCATATAATTGATAGATAGTTAGATAGTTTAAAGTATATTAAAGGGGTTTGATTTTGAAGTTGTGTATAGAGGGAGAGAAAAAGCTAGGATCTACTACTAGATGTGTTAAAATAAATAATAATTCAACGATAATATAATTAAATTTATAACTATATATTCACTGAATTAAAAATTCTGTGGACAAAGTTCACATAGAAAACACTGTAATCTCGAAGATATTTTACTTACTTTGGTAATCCATCTCTTTCTATAAAGGAAAGAATTAGTTTTCACCTGTCACCAATAAAATATCTCATTGCACTAAAAAAAAATTAATGACATCATAGTTGCATCGAATTTAAAGAGAAGAGCTTTGAAATTTGTTTTTGTTTTTTTAAGGTGAATTTACAACATGCTTTAGTGTGTTCCCAAACAACCTGGTTTATTAGAAAAGGAGACGCTTACAGTTCAATTAAACTGTACAACTTTAATCATATACCATGCATCATTCAAAGTCATCCAAATGGAATCACCGACATATTAAAAAAATTAAATCAATTACATTATACAATTATTTTAATTGCACTTCCATTTTCTACTACAAAAGTACATGCATATATTAATGACTTGAATTCCTTAACTTTTTTTTTTAAAGAAATGAAAAAATCAAACCAAATTTTGAGGTAGTGTTAGTCTCAACAAGATTTCACTTGCGTTTGATGATGTCTTCCCACACCAACGCATTGTAATTAAGTTCAATTAAAATGATTTACGTCTTTGTTTATATATATATATATATATATATATATATATATATATATATATATATATATATATATAACGGTTGGGTTTTGCAGGAGAACACTGAAAAACAGATAGATGGAGAGTAGCGTGTGAGGGAACAGAAGAAAGGAAAGAGAAATACGACCAACAAAGGCAATGCCAACACAACTAATGATTCAGTGTTTTCTAACCATAGATTAGACATAGTTTTTGTGCAACCTATCAGACACATTAATTTCTGTAAACCTAAAACAACATTTCTAATCTCCAGCAAAATCACCTCTTCTGTAACAGGTATCAATCTTTCCCTTCACTTGTTTTTGTTCTTATTCATTTATGTTTATTCATCTTCTCCATGAATTATTACTGTTATTATGATGCATGATGAAGAAAAAGATGATACCTTTGATGTTTGATTGAAGAGAGTGCATAGTTAGGGGTTGGATCTGGTGAGTTGATCAATGGATGATGGTGGAGGTTCCAAACTGAGTGGGATTAGGCAGATTGTGAGATTGAAGGAAATGTTTCAGAAGTGGCAAACTGTGACTCTGGGCTCAAAAGATTCCAACCATGACTCTGATGTGGCTCCTCCTGGGGGCATTCCACCCTTGATTAACAAAAGGCTAACCAATCTTTTGTACTGTGACTCCGACGAGGATAGCTGCTACAGTCCTCAACCGCCGCATGATGTTCCCAAAGGTTACTTAGCTGTCTATGTTGGACCCGAGCTTCGCAGGTTTATCATCCCCACAAGCTACCTTAGCCACTCTTTGTTCAAGGTTTTGTTGGAAAAAGCTGCAGAGGAATTTGGGTTTGATCAGAGTGGTGGACTCACCATTCCATGTGAAATTGAAACCTTCAAATACCTCTTGAACTGCATGGAGAATCACGACGACACATCCGGTCAGTTAATTGCATTCTTTCTTTCAAATCAATTCCAATTAGTTTCATGTTAAACCTTCGATTGTGTTTTATGTTCATCGTGTTGCATCTTAATGGATCCAATTTATTCTTCTTTTGTTTTCACCTTTATCTCACTGCTTATAATTGGAATTGGCGAGATCATGATACAGAGGGGACACAAGAGAGAGAGAATATTTGTCTATTTTTGTTTGTTCTTTTCGCCTTTTCCAATGATAACAATAATTCTATGCCGTTTTCATTTTACCATTCTCACACAGCAACAAGAAAACAAAAAAAGCACGCACTGATTCAAAGGCATATTCTGTCTATTTTACGTTTTGGTAAGTGTGCAGTGTGGTATCAGTAACCCTTTCCTTTTTAACTAACTTTCAGACTCTTGGTGGAATTGCAGCTGGAAACACAGGAACTGTGGAAGAATAAAAACTTGCTCTGATCTATATAGAAGGAAAATCACGGTGCTGGTTTCTGGGCTTTCTTACATGAAGAATGATATAACTCCCCAACAAGAAAGATTTGTGATGGGTAATTTGTTTGTAGAACAGGTGTTAAAAATCTATGTACTTTTCATCCAATGTTCCCCCAATACATGTACTTTGCCAACATATTCAAACAGAACATTTTTGACATTCAATTGAAGAATATATCCATTCAGGAATGCGAAAGTGTGTTTCTTTTGGGGATCAAAAGTACTTGAATATGAGTTGTGTTGTGAGATTGAGATTCTCACGCATCGTCATTAATTATGTTCATGCACCTCTAATAGGAGATGGTGAAGACTTTGAATTCGTGCTGCAGAAGGTGTTTTGTTGTTTAAAAAGAATGTGATGATGGATCATGTGCTTCTGTAACATAATCTTGAACGAAATCCGGGATTTGAGCTGTCCCAGGTTCCACTGAGACCATATGCGAATTTATTATATAGTATGCGATAATTGAGGTGTTGTTGGTGTCCTCAAAATAAAGCATCAGTTATTCTGTTTTTGTCGTAGCATATGCGCACATGATTGATGGGAGACAGCGTGAGTGTGATTGCTAACGAGATCTCATATTTTCTGTGTTTAATATTCCTTTATTTCTGTGCTTCTATTCATTACGTTCAAGAACTGTCCTTGTTTTTCGGCCACCAATGAACAAACATACATTGGCCCTCTCTTTTTCTTAGTTTTATTGGGCTTGCGGTTTTCAATGCTCATCAAATCGTGGTGGGCCCATCCGGGACCGCTTCCCATGGCCCAAAACTATAAGTAGATTTTAATAAAATTTTAGTATAGGTATGGAACAAGTATGACTTGGGAATATCATTTATGTTGCTTTCTTGTCAAACTAAATTTCAACTTCCATACTATATTATATCAATTTTTTTTAATTCTACCTTTAATAAGAAAAAAAATTGGAAAAATATAGATATTTTAGTATCATTCAAATATAAATTACGTATCATATTTTTGTGAATAAGTAAATTAATAATAAAAAAAAAAGTGTTACTATTGTTCACTTCTGTGTCTTAATCGGCCAGCCAAATTTATCTGCACCGTACCAACTGAATCGAGTCATGCTAACTTAGAATATCAAATGAACGTGTTTTATATATTATCATCTCTTTTTATCTAAACTTAAATTTTTAATTTTATCACCTTGATACATTCAACTGATTCAAGCTACCATATTAGCGATACTTTTATATTCACTGACGAATTATGATTTCTTAGTATTATAATCATTCAATATAATTATAATTATTACCCTTCATTAACAATAGTTACATCTCATAAATATTATTTAAAAGTTTCTTCATGGTAGTTATTTAACTTGATAAAGATATAGGAGTTCAATCTCGAAGTATTGTTGGCATAAGAAAATTTATATTATTTATTAATAATGAAACTATTATTTATACCATTTATAACATTATTATTATAAAATTCGATAAATTTTTAATATATTACATATTATAGTTATATATCAATATATTACATATTATAGTTATATATCTCAAGGTGGGCATGAATATCGGAAATGTCCAACTCGGAAGTAGCAACCCAGAAGGCAGTCGAATGAAAAGAATCTTAAGAACTTGAGAAGGCCAAAAACTTTGAAAAAATCGACTGAGAACTTGAGAAGGATGAGAAGATCGAGAAAGTCAGAATTTGAAAAAGTCGGCACCATGAGTCCTTTCATAGGGTTTGTGGGAGAACCAGAGGATGAAGTAGGATTCACCATGCCAGGAAATTAATAAGAAAGGAGAAAATGTGGAAGGTGATTAACTCTGATATATAAGAGGTGTTTGATGAAGAGTAACTCAATGAGATCTTTCATATCAATCTATTAAAAACTTGTCCAATATATAAAGTACAATATCTCATATATGAGGAGAAAAATAAAATCTAATTAATATATCATCATAATACATGTGATAATAATAAAGGGGAATAAAATACATAACATCTCTATTAATAGAATTAAAACCAAAAGATATATGATATCTTTATCCCAAATCACAAATTTTGCTTACTAAAATGAATGCAATACTATGTAAAACCATTAACTTGGTGCATTTTTACCCACATTTTTTTGGCAACCTATTTTCTCTACGACCATGCATATCTCTAACGAGTAAAGATATGGCAAGTTTTCGATAACTACGATGTAGCATGAGAAGGGTAAGTTTTAGCCGTATCTATATGTTCCTAACTTGTTCGTTTTTTGCATTAACTTTATGGCCATACTTTAATTTTGATGATACATATAAAAGGAAATTTGTACAGCATGTTATAAATCCTTTCTTACAAGAATCAAGTACACCCAACAAGGTTTTCAAAGTTTTACGTAACACTTTGTTTGTTACACTAGTAGACAGGTATAGTAGCACAGCACAATGATGATACAAGCGTGTATATGAGAAGTTTCTCTTATAACAATTAATGCTCACATGGTCACAACTTTGGAGGTGGGACAACCCACTTTCCTCCATGAATATAGGCCATGCTCATGAACGGCTTTGCTTCTTCATAAGACAGTGTCTTCCGAAATTTTACACGCCCTGAGGAAACAGCTCCTGTTCCCATGCACCTATATTCTCCATAGTAGATTGTCCTGTATAATAAGTCAAATATATACCTTTGTCAAATTATATAAAACATGAAAATTTATAAATTTTTAGATTTTTCACAGGGCGAATTTGCTTGGATAAAAAACGTACTGGTTAGAATTGCGTTGAGGAAGTTGATCGGTGAACCATCCCCGGGCACTGATGAGGGAGCCCATGTAAGTGTGAGCAAATACTACTCTAGGGCTCTTCTTCCAGGCACGTCCGAGGTAAGTGTTCCTGTTACCACTCCCCGTAATGTTGCAGTGAAGGAAACTGAATCCAGTATCTTCTGCAATGCTTTCCCTAGCTTGTGCTGTGATAACACTCAAACCCTTTGCAACCGATTCTATGGTACTTCTCTACAGCCATATTCATATATCATCATACATCTTGTGAACTACCCTTTCAACATAATACATGAAATTAAAGAGGATACGTTGAAATACGAACCAAGTAGATGGATTTTCCATTTCCAAAGATGAAATCGTAGGAGCCTTTGATGTAGCAGTCCTTGAAAAAATGTCTTCCTTTATCATCACATAAAGTGTCCTGAAAACTCACGAACTTGCAGTTGTAGAATGCAGCCTTGTCCCCTGATATCCTCATAGCTACGGCCTGTGCTCCAACACTCTTTTCATCTGGCCTTGGAGACGAGTTCTGCATGTATGTATATACGTACATAACAATTGTAAAAGTTTTTTTTTTTCCTTTAATTTATTATCGGCATAGTAAAAGGAGAGGGAAAAAAACGCACCACAAAAGCGACATTGACAGCGACGAAGTAGTCGGATTCGACAGCGACGGTGGCGCTGTCGACTGTCCCATACCTTAATGCGGTGGCGTGGTACGTTATGATGGGCATGGTGTGGCTGTCGCTCTCATTTCTCTCTCCATAAAACGTGACGAAAGGTTTGGTCCTATCCACGGTGACCTTCTCCCGGTACTCGCCGATGCCAATCCACACCACCACTCGCCGCTTGTTCCCCGAAGGAATGCTGTTCACGGCCTCCGTTACCGTCCTGAAGTCCCCTGCGCCGTCCCGGCGAACCCTGACGATTCTAACGGCGCCGTTTAAAGAAGAGTGGGGAGGGTAAAGAGTGGTTGCTGTTACGAGGTGGAGTGCGAGTGTAACTGCAGCAAAAAATGAAAAGCCATTTTCAACGTGACCCATCATCTTATGCTGCAATGCAACCGTAGTAGTAACTTGTGTATGAAGAGAACTCTATATATGGAGAGAAAATTAGAGTACGTGGAGGTTAATTGGGCTCAATGTTTCGGGCTATCAACTTTCGAGGCCCATGTTTCAATAGTCTTGTTCTGACTTATAACGGAGCTATATGGAGAAAAATTGGAGTTTGTGGAGGTATAATAAATACTAGTACACTGCACAAGTTAATATTTTCAAGGTTTAATTAAGTTTTATTTATTTTTTTAAAATTTCATGGTTTTTATTTAATTTTAATTAAATAATTTTTTATTAAGTACTAAAGTTTTTTATAGTTTTCAATTAAGTTATTGGTATTAATGTTACTTGGATGATATTATCTAGTCATGTTCTTGTATCTACGTATTAATAAACAGTGGCGGAGGATTGTTAGAGCAGTCAGGGGCTACGCACTCCCAACTTTTCCAATTTTTTTTAATTTTTTTTTTAAATTATACATATTTAAAATTTGTTAAATTATTTATATTTTTAAATTTTTTAAATTATATGTATATTTTTAAATTAAATAAGAGTATATTGAAAAGTTAATAAAAATAAAAAATTAGATGTTTTTTATTTTTTTTTATAAATTATAACATTTAATGTTAATAAATAATAATATATAAAATTAAATATAATAAAAGAAATAAAATTATTAATGTTATGAATTAATGATTGTCTATACATTTAGTCATATGATTGATAGTCATATGATTTATGACTTTTTATGTAAATATTTGTATTAACTAAGTTGATTTGTTTCCTTTATGGATTACATGTTGTATCCATAATTAAGACTCTCCTATCAATGATAATACACAAATGAGTTGCTACCTATTCTCTCATTCTCTATACTCTATTGTTTCTTGTTTCTTCTTTTCTTTATTATCTATTATTCTCTCTGTAATTCCCTTTATTTCATAACAATTAAGATACTTTTTATTTTTTTATTTTCATTGTCCTTTTATTTCCTTTATGTCTCTCAATTATTGATTATATTATGATAAAAAAAATTTAGTCTTAAACTTGTTTGTTAAATATGTATATTGATGAAAAACAAAAGAATAAATTCATTTTTTAGAATTGATAAAAGATGAGTGAAGACCAAAACATGATAATATGGTTACTCATCGCATAATAATGAAATGAAATGTGAATTTGAATCGATATATGTACATTAGAAAAATGGAAAATGAATGTTGCAGATAATATGATTATTTATATTGAAGGAATGACAGTAATGTTAAATATGTAAATTTTAAGTATGTAATTTTGACTTCCCCAGAAATTTTGGTCAAGATCTGCCACTGTTAATAAATATACTATTTTGTAGTTAATATAAAATAATAAATGTCATTTGCTATTTTAATTAATCATAGTAATTAAATCTTACGTTTCTTAACAAATAATCTTAACAAATAAAAAAAGAAAAACAAGATGATGGATTAAGATAATATCACACGGTCCAATGAATAAAAAAATTAAATGATAAGAACTTAAATAAAAATAAAAATATTTAAATATTTAATATAAATAATTGATAAATACGAGGATTCACTAATATACTAAGAGATGTGTAAAAAATTATTATAATCAATCCTTTTAATACAATTATGACATCCATATCTCGAAATGTCATTTAATTGTGAACAATATTTGTGTTATAGATAACTAAAAAATCTACACCGGTAAGCACAAAAAATTGGTAATAACATTTTCAAATCTATTTTTCATGCACAAGTAGTATAATAGGCAAGTGATGACAAATACACGTCTCATCAAAATAATTTACAAATAATCTTTTAAATAATTAAATTTTATTTTATCGTAACATAGAAAAAATTGAGACTAGTCAAAATAAATAAATCAAGTATCTTACTTTAGTCGATTATTGTTGATAGTCAAAGAATCAAAGTAATCCTTTCTCTTAACACATACAACAAGGGTAATTAGATGTCAACCCTCTTGATCTTAGTGGCTATATATTTTGTTTATCTATCTTGAATAATATTTATTTATTTAAATCATCAAGGTATTAAGTGAGAATTCACCAAAATTCCACATAAAATAATATAAAAAAAGATGACATAAAAAAGTACTAAAAAATTAAGTATTATTTTTGGAATTGTAAAGACAACTAGATATGTTTATGAAAAACTTTGGTAATTTTTTAAATTACAATATACTAGTTATTATAAATAGGAAAGTACTAAAAAAATTTGGACACTTCAATTTTTTGACTTAATGTAAGATTAACTTTAATGAGACTATTAATTCATTGGTCTTTAATTTAAAACCAACTCTAGGTCAAAATAATACTTACATACTATACATTTATTTTATCCATATGAAAATAATAATGATAAATGTGAAGAATAATTAAATTTTTCATTTGAAATTGACGCTTATCATGTATCAAATGATGTTATTTATGTATAAAACAAACCTCCTTAGCTTAAGATATAGAATGAGGTATTTAGAATTGGATTTTTATGAATTATAATGATATTTTGTTGTTTTGTAGTGAATATAAAAGAAAATATCAAATATACAACTGAGCCACAGTACTAGAGTTGAGCCATAAAAATAGAAAAAACAAGACAACATATTTTAACTTTCTGGCTTAGCATAACAAATGAAGCCGAGCCTGGTGAGGAAACCCTCTTTGCAAGTAAACATGGAGCCCAAATCCATGAAGCTGAACAGCCAAGTAAACCCTTCCAAAAAGGAAATGTCACGTGTTAAACACTAGGACAATGAGCTGAGCTGAGAAGGAAACTCACTTGTGAAATAACCCTTGTGGCTGAGCACCACCTAAAATTTCTATAAATAAAGACCTTGGGTCTTCATTATAGGCATGGAGTGGAGGTTGAAAAATGTAGTAGTAGGAGAGAATATGGTCTGTGAGGCACGAGAGAGATGCTCTTAGTGTAAATCTTATGTGTTGATACTGCTGAAATTGCATTATAATATATATTCTGAGTAGCTGAACTCTCTTGTGTCCAGGTTTAATGTAATCAATTCTGATTCTATTCACTTCTTGTTCTTGGATATTTATCTTTGTTTCATTCAATTGTCTGTGGTTCGATTTATGCTTAATGATGACTTGATCACTCATCTATTTAACGAGTTTAGATTGAGTTGGGAAACCGGTCTCAATCTGTGGTCCAATCAAATCATCATACTTGTATTGATGCTTATTTAGTAGCCAGAGGGGATGCTGGAGGAGAGAGTCTTGCACATTAAAGCAAGAATTCATCCTACTAGGAGTTGAGGAATGACATTAGGTTTGAAGTCCTTAGGTTCTAGTGTATCATAGAAAGAGTGCTTATAGGACATTGAATTATTTGCATAGTAAGTAAACAAGATAGCAATTGTGTAGTAGAAGAAAATGAGATGAAATCAATTCATAGCCCCTACTCCACTCAATCTATATAATTACTACTATTTATTTTTACTTGCACTCTTAATCAAAAACCAAAAAAATTAAACTATCAATATACTTACTAAATCTATGTAAATACAACACTTGTTGATACTAGTACAGTTGCTTGGAAAATGGTCATCGTGAAACAGTTGTCAAATAATAAAATAAAAAAAATATTGTCGGGTAATTCTTATTTTTGTAATAAAATATTGATAAAAATATAATATGTAGAAATATAGTAGAGCACATGTAGATATCTTTGTGAGTATGCATGGATGTCGGCAATATTCTGATCAAAACATTGACGCGAGTATGGTCCCGTCCCATAATTTCACATGCTCTCTTGGCTCTTTTCTCTTATTTTTCTCAACTTTATCCTTAAATCTTCTTACATATCATAACTCCCACAAGATAATTAACAAATATACATATCTTCTTTTTGGATGGTGAAAATGTACTTCATCCACCCTGCACATGGAACTGTCTTCTGCTTTGAACGTCTTTTGGAATTTAGTGCCTACAACGTTTTCAAATTAGATCCTGTTAGATTTTTCTTTTCTTTCAGGGGGGTCTCTGCAATGTCCTTAGACGAAAGCAACAACTCATTTTTTTCCTTTTTATCTTTAACTCCATTACTAATCCACTCCTTCATAATTACAACTCACTTATTCTGCTGTTTAAGTTTTCATATCATATGCCTCACTTTATTAATTAATTCCATTGCAAATCAGTGCTTACTCTTTTCACTCTTCCCATATTCTCCTCTTAATTATAAAATTTATTGCACGTACCATCATAGGCACATGTGTGTGTTGAGTAAAAAAGAATTAATGTGTGTTGGACCATAAAAATAACTAAGGGTGGTAAAATGGGTTAAACCCAACGGCCAATCCGTCAGTCCGTGTTAAACGGAACGGGTTGGATTGAAGGTTTCAATCCGTCAATCCGTTCTGGTCCAGCCCGTTAACTTGATGGACCAAGGTACGGGCCGACCCGTCCTGACACGTTGGCCCGTTTTAAAAAAATAAAATAAAAGTAATTAAAAAGAGTAATTTTTTATATTATATATTTTAAATGTATAAATATATATTAGTATTGTAATTTAAATCATTAACACTTTCAAATTAAATTTGAATTATTAGTGATAATCTAGGAAGTGGATGTTAGTGACTATATAATAGACTCTAAGTCCATAATGTTTCTTATCCAAAATCAAAAACACTTTGAGCTAGTGTTTAACTTTTCTTATTCTCTTGTAATAAAATGTTGTGAGATGTAATAAAATTATTGTTTTGAAGGATGTGAGCGTACTTTGGTCAAAAGGTTGAGATTTCGATCATAATCATGTGAATGGATAGATTTTGTTGGTTTTTTCTCTTCCATTCTAGCTATGTTTTCATTAAAAAAAAATATATAATTTCAGAAAAATATTGAAAAATATTTCTTTAGTCAAAGATAAATGTAGCTGTAGTTTTAGTTTTCTTATTTTTCTTTGTGTTGAATGGAGGTCTTCAAAGTCAATAATAAATTGTAAAATTCACAGCAATCCTTACCAAAACCAGAGAGAAGAGTCAATGTCATGCAGCCATTACTTTAATTCACAGTGTACAACTCAAACTTGTCTCTTCACACTTTTGCTACATTTCTATAAGCAAGTGACTTTTACATGTTCCTTTACCATGCAAGTTAGTGAATTTTATTCTTGTTTCATTTTTATGGAATCATTGCTACTCATGTTACACTCTTCAAATCTTTCACCTCGTACCTTAATTATTCCCTTTCGACACGAATCTCAGAAAACAAGAGTATTATAGAGATAACAACACAGTGACACATCATTCATCTTGGTTTTCGCTTTCACTCCATCACTTCTTTCAAATCTCACATCAATTCCTTTTTCCTTCATGTCATACTCATAATTGTCATTGTCTTCAATATATCACTAATGCATGAATTATTATTCCCTCGAATTGTGATGCTACTAGTGAGTCCATTATACAAAACCAACGTACAATCAAAGCACCTTGTA
This sequence comes from Vigna unguiculata, assembly GCF_037176805.1. Classification (NCBI taxonomy): domain Eukaryota; kingdom Viridiplantae; phylum Streptophyta; class Magnoliopsida; order Fabales; family Fabaceae; genus Vigna; species Vigna unguiculata. Next base: position 65,981,267 of record NC_140794.1, read on the forward strand.
ATTATGATTGTTAAATACGTGATGAATGTGACAATGGTGCACTCTTTATTTTTCTTACAATGAGTATCTAAATTTGGATTTATATTCTTTTAATGGTTTAATTTGTGACAATAATGGTAGAAGTTCACTTCTAGCTAGTTTTCTTTTCATTAATTAAGAGGGTGTGTTATAGATCTATTAAGTATTAAAGAATGTCGTCAGTTTGTATTAGTTTGAGCAAACTATACTTACATAGTTGTTGAGTTTGATTATATCTTAATAGGTTTAATTAAGCTTTAAGTTGTTTATAAATTTGAATATTTTTAATTAATTTTTTATTAAAAAAATTGTTTATCAAGTATTAAAAAATTTATATTTTTTAATCGAGTCGTCAAAATTTATTTATTTTTTAATTAATTGAGTGAGATTATCTTGTCAATCGCATTGTTTTCTTGCCTCATTTTTGCAAAGTTTTGTAATTAATATCAAACATTAATAGGGTTAATGTAAGATACTTTTGACTTTTATTTATTTCGATATCATTTTATATTAATCATAAAACATTACATGTATTAAGAAGTGAAAATAAATAAACAATATAATACAATAAAGTAACCATCACGTCATCTAATTAACAAACAAACAAATTAATAGCTGAAACTCAAATATAAAAACTTTTATTATCAATGGTAAAAAAAATTAATAACAACAATGAAAATACCAAAATTCATGAAAGACATAAAACTTAACTAAGCCAACTTTAATATATTATTATTAATATTAATCTTCATAAATAAATAATTTACATTATTATTAACTGATAATATTTTGTCCTTCATTTTTCCTATGTGGTTTTTTTTAATTGATATAAAACAATATTACAGATAATATAAATCAACAATTGACTATTTCTTTAGAATTATTATTTTTTATTAAATGTGGCAAGAAAGCAAAACGATATAACAATCACATCAATTAAGAAAAAGTTAAACAATTAGGACTTAAGGGAAAATATAAATTTTTTTTACTATCCAATATAAAAAAAAAAAATCATTACAACTCGATGAAAAATACCCAAATTTGTTAGAGATTTAAAATTTAATTAAACCAACTTATTATTAAGTTTTAGTATCAATATTATCGATGAATAAATAATTTACATTATTATTAACCAATATGTAATATTTTATGTTAACATGACATAAAGTAAACCAAAATAATTTAAATTTTAAAGTTTATGGATGAAATTTAAAATCAATTCTTTCGACACTACAATTACATATTTGCGAAAAACTTTAAAGAGTAAAAGTATATTTAAACACATTATTTGGGTTTCATGTGTAATTTTAATTATAATAGATACATATAGTATCTTACAAAATAAACTAACTAATCATTGGGATAATTTATGTATAAATTTTATCATAGCATTTCAAATTGTGTCATGCTTACTGTATGCTGACAACCAAGTGGAAGTAAAAAAAAAAAAAACTATACAAAAATCAGGACTCTGCTATTTAATTGAAAGGCACGTAGTGAGAAATAAAAGTATGAAAATGTTAATAACATTTTCTTCATATATTTTTTATTAGTTGAAAATCATTAAAACACATAAAAGATCACGAACGAGTCTCACCTTTAATGAACCTTATCTATAATTTTATTATTTTCGATAAATTTTAGTAATAACTGGTATAGGATTTTTTTAATAAGATAAAGATGGTATTAGATATTTCTTTTTTTTTAGTTTAATGGTCCAGTCATGTTGTGCCTCATTAATCAACCACAAGTCATTAGTGTGACTTTTTAGTAATTTTTATAAAATAAAAAAAAATGTAATAATTTTTAATTGGATGAAAAGTGTAAACAAAATTAATTTCGTACATATTCACGTGTAGTCCACCTTGAAGTCAAGTTTGAAAGTTGAACAATGCCAGTTTTGAAAAAAAAAAAAAAAAACAAATTTATTAGAGCAACATCTTCAACATACTGTACTTGCAAGTGATGAATACATTCCATAAATGAAAGTTTGATTTTCCCAACACCAAACAAAAACACACCCCCAAACATGAGTCTTAATTTTATCAAAGTTCAACACTTCAACTTCTGACACCCAACAATTTCTTTTTTCTTTTTTTCCATTTTGGACATTGAATACGGATCCAACTTCAAAAAGTCTCTAAACATCCTCCTTAGAACTCACACCACTTCCATCTATCTTGGAACCTGCTCCAATCTAACCTTCCCCTTAACCAATACATCAAAAATCTAATCTTTAAGCACGTTTAGTACCACTTACATCTTCAACTTTTCATATCTTTCAAAAGTTACCCACCACACAATCTACGTTTATAAAAATAAAAAAACCCATAAATAGCCACATTATCTTCTCCAATTACGTACCCTGTCCACTCATGCCATAATTGACTTCAACATTGGATGTGTCTAATGAACTCTCCCTTTAACTCAAAGGCCACCCATAGAAAACATTCATTTCAACGTTGTAGAGTCTGACCAACGTTGGTATAACAAAACTCCCATGATGTTTGTCTGGTCCATATATATGGTCAGTCTATGACACAAATCATGATTACAAAGTCTCTTTGGGGTCGCAGATAACTCTATTCAAGCTATAAATTCAAACGCCAAATTGCAAAAAGACATTATGATTCAACATTATTACATATACAGTTGGAAAAATAATATTTCAACAACTTTCTTTTATGATTTTAGATATTATTTTTTAAGTAATTTTTTATTATTTTTATTTTTTTATATTTTAAAATCAGTTAAAAAAATACTAAGTTAGGTTATAAGAGAAAGATATTAAAATTTAATTGTTAAAATATCAGTGTCTATTTTGTTGGCATCAAGTTCAGTGATTAATCAATATTCCTTTTCATTGGAAGATTTATGGTTTTCAATGAGGCAATGATAGTTTGGGTTCAGAAAGGCCTTTGCATGAGATTGGTAATAGCGAGAGCAATAATTAAGGAAGTATTGGACAAGATCCAACGCGATCAAACCGAAAATCCCACTCCCTAATAACGAGTCAAGATCAGCCACCAAATCTTTTGAGTCATGGCAAATAAACCAATTATTGCGAAGGGAGAAAACAACATACATGCATGTTGAAGGAATCTAATTTCGTGGATCATAATAATCATTAGGTTTAATAATGAAAGATATCTCGTTGCATGATGATGATGAGTGTATTTTTTTTTTGGGATGCGAGAAGACACTTAAGATGAATATGGTGCAGTGAGATGGCCCTCCACGAGGAGGAGGTGATTCCGATGAGGCATGTGAGGGGAGAGGGGGTGTGAAAAGACGAGAGTAGGGTGGTGATGATGACGGTTAAAAGTTCAAGATCAACCGGAAACAAGAAAATTTTATCTATGACAAAAAGTGAGATATAATCTTTATCTTAAAAATCAATGACAAAAAGTAAGATGAGTGAATAGAGTGTGTGGTATATAGTGAGTGGTAGGGGGCATCTCCACCAAACCCCGTAAAACGCGCCCTCTCACTCACCATTTTCGTCGTTTTCGCTTCTCACCGGTCTCCATCTCATCCCTACCACCAACCTACTATTATTGTCTTCGATTTCTACTATCCAAAAACAAACTACTATTTTCTTTTTACACCACTTCTTTTTTTATCATATCTACACATTCACTTCCTCTTATCCACAACTTTTATTCTTACATGCCCAAGGTAACATCAAGTCTTTATTTTTTGTTTCTTTCTGATTAATCTGAGATAACATCTTACACTTCCTCTGTCTGGAATGGAAGTGATTGGTTCACAGTCGCTTCTCAGTATCCATTTTATCTTAGAGGTGAGGTATTTTAAAAAATATTCTGATAATGAAGTTACTTTTTGTTCATCACAATCGATAATTCACTAGGGAAATACAAAATCAATAAGATTTGAGTCTAATGACATAAGACATTGTCACCCCTCAACCTAAATGTGATATTTAGACTCACATTTGGATTCCTATCATTTATTAAATCGTATAATGATCCATCTTACTCTCTGAAATTGTGAACCGCGTAGTACACTTGTTTTTGTTTCAAACAACGTTTGAGAATCATAAGACCATTGTTTATGCGAACACTTATTCTCATTAAAGAAAAATTTCCTTTTGAGAATTGAGTTGTGGCTGTGGTGTATATATGCACGAGGTAAGGTAGAAAAGAAAAAGATTGGTTATCTATCTATGTTCCAGTGTAATTTGCTTTTTACTAGCAAACATTGGGCGATGGGAAGTGTGAGATGAGCATATCTACCATATGTTATGGAATATGTTGCGACCTAAAATACAGAATAAGGATACAGCTCAGTTGCCAAAAGCAGTGAAATGTCTCACAAACCACATTAAACTCTGCGGGCAATGTGGAAGGAAACTTCATTTCTAAATTATAGTACACTGTCTGAATGCCACCTATATATTGGGTAGAGGTTTGGTTGGAATAAGGCAAATCTAACTAACAACATTGTTCAGTTTACATTAATCACAAAGTTGGCATTGGTGTGAACAATATGGAGAATTTGTGATCATCCATTCATACCATCTTTACAACCTTTTTTCAATGCTAATTAGTGTGTCAAGGATATATCAAAATAGACCAAGAATTAATGTCATTCTTTATATTTATATATATATATATATATATATATATATATATATATATATATATATATATATATATAATAGGTTTGATAGAAAGAAAACTAATTTCTTTATAGGTGCATGACATTGACCTCCATTCATTAACATGATTGATGTGCTCTTTCGTATCTATGTTTTAAACACAAAAATTTAAATTAGGATTAGTATTCTTAAATTATAATTTGATTTTAAATTTCAATCTTACTTTCAAAAATAACTAAGCAGCATATTCTTCTTTATTTATATAAATTGTTTCAATTTTAAGTTTATCAAGTAATTTTTAAGAATCTAAGTGTGAGTCTAAGTTTTATATTGGCTAGAAATGAGAAAGTAGAGCACTATATAAGAATAAAGATCCATAAACTCATTGTCTTAAGATTTTGGGTTGAGAATGCTGTCAATACCTTATGTGATTGGACTCAGGTCTCATTAGTGTTGTATTTTTTCAATAATACTCCTTTATAAACCTAACAGTAATATCGTTAAGATAAATTATTATGCATTCGAAATATATTCAACTATGTTACGGTCCGATTATTATGTATGAGATATATTTAACTTTTATTGACATCGACTCTTTAAGTAATACGAGATTATCATATATTTGATAACATTTTAGGTTTGCTGATTTGGTTGGAATAAGAGGCATGCGTGGATTGGATATTGTGAAGGAAGATGGTAGATAATAGGAGACAAAATTGGACAACTGGTGACACCAGTACTTTAGCATGATTTGCGTGAAATGGTTTGTTTGTTATTTGTAATACATGAATTAATTAACCAGTGGAATTGAAACACTTGGGGTTCTTCGCTTCTGCCTAACACTTTGGTAATGCTCTTTTTTGCTTTAACTTTTAGTGGTTCCTTCCAATCATTATTGTTGGTCAAAACACGAGTGGTTTTGTCAACATTGTGAGTTGTACATGATGGATATATAATGAGATTCACTTCCATTCCTCAAATCTTTAAGCACATTGCCTCTTTCATTCTACAGTATATTACTTTTCACTGCATCTACTACATATACAACTCATTTTTTTTTTTTTAATTTTAAACTTCTTACGACATTTATAATTTTGGATGTGTCAACCAATCCAATTGAATTCCTCTGAAAATTATATTGTTACTGATTTTAAACCCTCAAAAATAAAATTAACCTAACTAGTTATTCTAAGTTTTTTTTTCTTTTTTTTATGTTCAACTTACGGATACAGAAGGAGTTTATTTCGTATTTGTATATAATAAAACGATTTTAAATATTTGATATCAATGTGAGTAAAACTTTATGTTTGTTTGCTTAAGAGGGTGTATGTTGACAACATATATTTGGAGGTTTTGTTTTGGTGACTTTATAGAGGGAAGTGTCGACAAGAAAGTTGGTTTATGAGTTTTTTTTTCTTCCTCTTTTCCTTACTTTTTATTATTATTTAGTTTAGGTTAATTCTATTTTTTCTATTTAATTTATTTGTTATTGTTGTTTCAAACAAAAGTATATATTTATTATATTAGAAGTGGTATTTGTTAAAAATTTAAGTGTGAATCTAAGTTTTACATTGAGTAAAAATAAAAAAGTGGAACATCATATAAAGACGAAGATTTTATCAAAACCTTATGTGGGGTTGAGGTTATGTCTCATTGATTTTGTATATCTTCAGTAATTATCTCTAAAGATCCAATCTTTTACATTCTACTAAGTTATCTTGATTCCATCAAAACTCATGTACAATTAAAGTCGATGAAAATATATCAAAATAAATAATAAGACAAATATGTCTTATTACAAATAACTTACATTTTTAAAATGCGATCAATTTTCTCTTATCAGAATAATTGTTATAATTATGTGTCATTATATTTTACTGAGTTATTAACTTAATTAACTTAAATGATATGATAATAGGTGCATCAGGATTAGGATTATTTTTTTTATATTAAATTATAATTCAAATTAAATTAGTCAATTTTAATTATACGATATCCTACTTTTCATAATTAAACTTTCAACACTTATAAGAGTTGAAAGTTTTCCTATTTCTGAGAAATGTTTATTCTCAATTTTATTTTAATGGCTATTTTTAACTTTAAGGTAAAAATAATAACTTTAGGACTAAGAAAGTATTTTTTTAAAAAGTAACTCAGAAAATGGTAGCATCATCTAATAATCTAATAATGAATAATCTTTATTCGGAAAAACATTTATTACTCAGTGAATATAAAATATTAATGAATACTTAACATTTATTGTTTTTAGATATCTACGATTATTTATTTTTGACTAATTTAAAATTGTCAAAATTAAGGTTATGTAATGACGTTAATATATTTTTAACTTAAAGCTGCTAACAATTAAAGAGCGATGACTATTATGTGAGCCGCTACAACTATTTTATAATATCTTACTTTAATTTCTGTGAAGAATTTTATTATTTATACGTCAATTTTAAAAATATTTTTGTAATTTTACTTCAATGTAGCAAAGATTATATGTAAGAATCTCGCTTTTAATAATGTTTTATTTGATTGTTGATAAAAAAAATTAAAAATCATATTTTGTTATATCATATCAGCACATTCTAATTAAGAGATTTTATAATTTTATATCTTTTATATATATATATATATATATATATATATATATATATATATATATATATATATATATATATATATATATATATTATCCTCGTCTAGAACTTAGTCATGCCTACGTTATGATGACATAAATCAAATAATAATAATCATATTCAAAAGAATTGTCGATAAAAAAATATATATTCAAAAGAATTACTTTATTTACTAAACTAGAATAGTAAAAAAATAAGATTAAAGTATTACAAACTTTACAAAGAAACTAATTAGTGTATGAATTAAAACCTTTATAATACAATTCACTTATCTTAGAGTAAATATATGGAATTTGTTTTATTCTAACTCTTCTACTTAAAATATTACCATCATTTTCATTCCAATTAAATAAAATATCATCGGAAAACAATAATATATTTTAAAATCAAATGTATTTGAAAAAAAAATTTATAACTTAATCCTTTTAGTAAGTCTTTCCTTTCATTGTTGTCCTTACAATTACAATTTATCAAAAAAAAAAAAAAAAAAACATTAATATGCATCTAACAATGGAGCGTGCAAGTAGTGAAAGAAAATCAATTCTTAATATATTAATTACTAACAAAAAGTAATTAGTGACTTTAGGTATCAGATTTATTATCGTTGATCCAGATTGTGTGTACTAGAGTTTAGTAATGGAAACGTTTTCTTTGCTAATCTTCTCTGCCAGATGTTCATCTTGAATCCTAATTTGTGATGACTTTGAATTGGTTGACTCTTTTAACTTCTTCTTGTTAGATAATATAGGACTCTAATCAATTTTATTTTTTTATCAACTTATAAATACCACACTTATAAAATATTATTACCACAATTTTCCTCTAATCAACTTATTGGTTTATTATTCTTTTCATTCCCTATTTTAAAAAATAAATAAAAAAGACAAAAGATGAAAACAAAACTAGCACAAATTCAATTACCGAAAAACCAAATTCATATTATTTTTTCCGGCAAAATACTCATGAATTGCAGGTCAGAATTCGTGTCCTATTATATATTATTTCCTCTACGTGATCGTTCAATTTTTCATCAATACTTTTTATTTGTAACATAATCGACATGTTCATTATTTTCACATATCATATTCATATAGTATAACTCTTGATAATTCTCAAATTCATAAATAACTCTACTTTAAAGAACAAGGACATAACTAATATGCCACTCTAAAAATGATTATGATTCTTATTCTAATATATAATTCATATAGTTCTACATTGGTTTAAATAAATATTAAAAAATTAGGCGTACAAGCTAAAATTATGATAGTGTTAGATTGTTGAACACATAAATTAATATATTTAATTGTACTGTCGGTTTGAAATATGCTGACCATCTAATTAACACCATTATTTAGTAGCTAACTCCAAACATGTTCCTAGTTTACCTCTTTCCCTTTTGTTCCAACTCTGTTTTCCCCTTTGGTTTATGTTCATATTCTCCCTTTTGTTTATTCCTTATCCTTTTTGCTTTTCCTTATTCAGTATTCTAATGGTGTGTTGTTAATTCTAAAGTTTCCAAACACAAAAGATACAATATAGCTGGCACGTTGCTAACTACTTCATCTTCAAACTTCAAACCCCACCCTTTCCACAACCCCAAAAACATATAAACCTTACATGACCCTGCCAAATGCCAACAATTAATTCCATTACTCATAAAAAATACAATTTTATATAGGATAATTAGAGATTTATCTAAATTACTTTTTTATTTAAAACAAGTAAACTAGACCCACCGATGATATATAATTGATATGTACACATGTAAGAATTTGAAAGGTTAATCATCCAATTTCTCTTGCTTAATTTCTCATGCTAAAACTTTTGATCATAGATGAATTGCTGAATTTATAATTAATCAAATTGATAACTTAGTTGATGTGAAATCTTCAACATATTTTAAGTTGAGTGATATACATTCTTAGTACGAGATTAGACGTTAAGAATAATGTGATAAAGAATGACACAATAGATCTAATCTAACAAACAAAAAATCACATTAGGATAGATTTCGGATGATTCCGAAATCATCTTCAAAAATTGATTTTAAACCTAATTTAACCTTACAAAACTATCTTATAAGTACTGTAAATTTATCTTATATATAGTTGATATGCAATTTTCATCAAGTTTCTGTTGGGTTATATTTTATCATATGGGTTGTAGTCATTAAAAGATTGTGATTTCATTAGTCTTACATATATAAGGCATTTGATACCATTTGTAATCCAAAACTTGAAGGCAATGGAATTATGGGTCTTTCATCTTGTATAATGTTTAACTTTGTCTATTTTATCTGATATGAAACTATGACTTACACTTGAACTATTCCAAACATTTTCTACCATTTTTTATGTAACATAACTAAGTACTATGATGTATTTTGTTTTAAATTTAAAAAATTAGATAAATGTCACTTGGATAAACACCTTAGAATTTACATAACTTTTTTCCTGGCTAACTTTTACTAATGGGTCATATCATAATCTCTAAAAGGAGGTTGAAGTTCTTGAGCAACTTTTACATGATTATATTGTATGCAATTTCTAAGATGTGGATTTAGGATGGTTACCCAAACACACTATTTTTTATCTTAAGTCCTTGATTTACAAGTACAAAAACTCACATCTGGAAGATTTTTCATGAAACACCATATGGGCAATATTGTTATGGTGAGGCTGTAACTGAAAACGGGCTTTTGTTGGGTGGCAATGGCAGCTTGGCAACGCGTTTCACCCATCTTAATTACCGACACTGATGCGTGCACTACTATAAATAAACGACCAAATTTTCGTGTCATCCACTTAATGTCCGATTTAAAGTCCTGAATGAAGATAACCAAAAACTATGTTTTGTTTTTCCCTTTTTTGGTTCACTAAGGTCAGGAATTTCCTACAGGGAGCGTGTGAGAGCGTAATGTAATGAGAAAAACAAAGGCATCTCTAACAACCCAATCATTTGTATGCAAAAGTATGCGTATCTCTGCCACACAGTGCTATATCTATTCCTTAAAACCCTTAGTTTAACAACATTTTTTCAGACCCTCTTTATTTATATATTAAGCTCATCCACTTTTTGAATGCAAAGCCTTTGAATTCTGCTGTTTGCACCCTTAAAAGCGGTTGACTTCACTGCTGTCTCAGAATATGAACTTTTTTTTTTTTCTGCAACTACCTCTGCTTGCAGATTTCCCATATTTTATGTATAAAACATTTTTTGGAATTATTGGCTTAGATGCATCTCCATGTTCTCTACCCCAGCTAACAACCAAGATACAGAAATTTATTTCCTTGACCAACCCATGAATGTTTTGGTGCAGTGCCTTGTAATTAATGCAAAATTTCAGATTTTTCAGCAGGAGGGGACGTAACTTCTTCAATTTCAAATAGAAATCATGACGCAAGGCCAAAGTCACTCATGTCTGGTTGGGTAACATTTTAATTAATTGGGGGGTCCTACCCTAGACCCAGTATATATCTATATATCTATATATATAGTATGTACTAATTCTTTAATTAGTATATAAGGAAACTACTATACATTTTAATTCAAACTATTACTTTGTTACCAGCAGCAACTGGGTTGCGAAAAGACATACAACTTTTAATTGTGGGGTTGAGTTAAGATCGTAAAATTAAGGCAGCATAAACAATAATAGTTTACTGTTTTTTGACACGTTACTTTTGTTATTTGAATGAAAAAACTATAGAAAATGAAGGTATGAATATCCTGTGTCATAAATATACCTGTTGGAACTGTTTGTACTTTGTGCACAACGCATGTTACCTTGTCCCAGTTAAACTGTAGATGATGTAACTAGTGAATGATCTGGGTTTTGTGCAGTTGAATTTTGGAAAGATGAAAGAGTTTGCAGGTTGATCCTGTTGCAGTGATGAATATGTGAGGGGCCAATGGATGAAAAGTGTGATGGTATCTTGATGAAGTAGGAGAGTAGTCACCATGTCAGCTTCCATTTTCTTTAATTAGCAAAATAAGTCTCTCTCGACCAATTTGTAAGCAGTTCCAATAATGCTCTTTTGTTATAACCAAACACCCACTTCGGGAATCTGATGAAGAGCTTCCAAAATTGAAGCTTTCAATGCGACACATGATGATTCGTGACAAAAAAAGTTTCGGTGTCGTCCCAGTCACATTCTACTCTGACACCACCACTCACACAACATAACATAACATAACATTTATCTAACAAAAAAACATCATCCAAGGTAAAAATAAAAAACAAAAACAACACACATTTTTTTCCCTTCAAGAACAAATGAACAATTAATTAACCACTTCACTTACACTTACACTGCGTACAATTTCCCTTTCATCATCAACTCAACCAAACCACTACGACCAACTCAACTCAACACAACATCCATCCCCACCATATCTCGCAAAAATCTAAATCCTATCATAAAACCGATATTTACTAATGGATCCACCTTACTTAAATTATTGACAACATATCTATGGATGAATGTTAGTTATTACAACTAATCAAATTACAGTCACGAATGGACGACGCAAGTATTATATATGTGTAGATACAAAACATAACATTATACGTTCCTTGTTTCTTTTCGATTTTTTTAATGTGGCATTAGCATTTGGCTTAGCAGGCGTAGAAGTCGACGAGTTCGTTGAGAGACTCGGGTTGTGGGTCGGCGTTGTCGAGCATCCAGAGCAGGTGTTCGAAGAGGACAACCTCGCATGCGACATTGATGGTGTCGTCTTGGTGGTCGGAGTCGTCGCGGGACCTCTCCACGAGTTCCCGGAAGACGGGGTTGTCGAGGACGCCGGAGGAGACACGGTAGAGGCGGCGGGACTTGCCGACGTAGACGGCGTGGAGATCCGATCTGGAGGAGGACTCGTCGTCGGCGACGGCGCTGGTGCTGTGGCGGCTCTGCCTGCCGTTGCCGAATGAGTTCCATTTCTTCAGCACTGATTTCAGCCTCATTAGTTTTCCACCTTTCGCCATTACGTCAAATCGTGAAAATTGAAATTGAAAAATTGAAATTGAAGAAGAAGAAGAAGAAGAAGAAAGAAGAAGTGAGAATGAGAGAGAGTGCATGTGGGAAAAGGAAGGAAGGAGGAAGGCGCGAATATAAAGGGGTGGGGAGGGGTAAAATGGTCAGAGAAAGGAATAGAAGTGGGGGCCACTTGTGTGGGACCCACTTTTAACAGTGGAGAATTCTCTTCTGTGTTTGTGTGTGTAGTAAGATAATGGTCAAAAGCAAAGGCAGAGATGGAGGGGTCTTAATTTTGGCCCTGAACTCAACATTGGTTTCATTTTCCTGTACTTCTTTTTCTGTATTTTTGTGATGTGTTTCTATATTCATTTATCCCCATCAATCATTTTAAGTTTCGATAATAATTTTTTTTCTTGCAAAATTTGGAAATTTTTATGATAAAATATCATGTTTGGATTAATTAAATTGTTCAAAATCAGAAAATCTCAAATTTTATTTTATAGAAAATAAGAATTTTTTTTTTTTTTTTACATTTTTAGCTGAATTCGGTTTTGATTGTGGATATATATTATTATTTTTATTAAGATTGAGATATTGTTAGGATTACTGCTTTTCAAATGATGTGGATTATTGATATAGACAACTATTGTTTTTTTGCTTGATATTAGTTATAGTTTTGTAACCAATGTTGAAAGAATGTTTTCTATCATATTTGAATGAAATACTTTTCATTTGATATCTATCATAATTTTTTTTTATAAGTAGTGCCATTTTTTATCATTATTCCTTTGCCAATAGTTTGTTAGGCTTCTTTTTTTCTAATGTTGATGGCAAAACTTCTTTTGCGAACATTAATTATGATTGTCTTTTTACCATATGTCAACTAAGTGGTAAAATATTTTAATCGTATCGATAAAAAAATTGACAAACAACCTCAATTATCGACATTATAAAAATAGTTTTTTCAGTGTCAGTCTAAATAAATATGTTTGACATAAACTAAAAATAATATAACATAAAAAGTTTTTATAAATATCAATTAAAAGAATTTGAAAATTAACATTAACCCATATCAAGTACAAAATATAATTAATTTTGATATTTTTAACTTTTAACAAATATTTTATATTTAAATAAATTTTTTTATTTAATAACAACTAAAACACTTTACCAAAACAACACAATTAAAACCCATTAAATTTGAATGTCTTATCCAGAGAAACTATTTAGAAATTAAAATAATTTAAAATTAAATTAGTTCAAATCCAATGTTTTAAAAATTCTAAAATCCCTTATCCAATACCTTATTATGACAAAAATTTTATTTACCACCTCAAATACTTTTTTTTTAACATTTTCTAAAATAAAGTAGATCAACCCTTTTTAATTAAAATTTTCCTATATTAAAAAAATTGCAATTAAAAGAACAGTTAGAGATACTCTAACTTATTTAAATATCAAATATATCAATGTGAACTTAAATAATTAAATATTTATTCTTTTATCAATTTATATTGGCTTTAATGAAAATTTTGTATAAAACAAAAATAAAAGATAAAAGATAAAATTCAAGAAGAGAAATGTAAAACTCTAAAAGACATTGTTTTGAAAGTGTAAGAATTAATTATTTTAATATTAAAATGTTTAAATATAAATAAATAGAATTGTTATAAATAAGTTTTATTATTTTAAAATATATTATTTTTTTATAAATCATTTCATTTCTCTAGAGTTCTATAAGTTTTTTTTTAAGGATTCTCCTCTTCATATTTACCTAGTTGAAGATCTATGACCTTAGGAATAATTTTCGCGACAAACTTTCAATTTAAATCGATCAATCTTTTTTTTTTTCGTAAGTTAAGTTTCAACCACTTTTTTGTTTTTTTTTTTGTTTTGCATGCAAGACTTCTTTTGCTTGCAAAGTTTTTTTTCTTGTTACTTTTTTTATTTTGTATTTTTCTCCCTAAAAGTTATTTAGAATGTAACTATATCCATTTTTTCTAAAATAAATATTATTTATTTACCTTGAAATAATCAATAATAACCTAAAGACATTGCTTTTACATTTTGGAGAGATGAAAAATAAAAAAACTTTCTACAGTCACGAAACTAAAAATTTATTATTTTACAGAGGAAAAAATGGATTTTAAATTTTAAAAACTGAAAGATAAATAAAATTTGGCAAAAACTAAGTAATAACGATAAAAATGCACGAATTAATCAATAAGTTAGAAATAAAAATAGTGACGAATCTTGTAAAGGAACACAGAGATCTCCATCCATAACTCCTAAAAATTTTCGCTTTTAATTTTTTAAAAGTAAATATATAAACACGAAATTATATTTTAACTCTCAAAAATTATATTTCAAGTTTGTCGTGCCTAAAAAATATTTCAATTTGATGTGTCATCATTAGATGGGAAAATGTAAATAATTACCATATAATCTCGTTAATAATAATAAGATCGAATAAATTAGTAAGTTACTGAGAAATTGATTAAACCTCACAATACATTAAATATTTAAAATTTCATTTATTGTATCTTATATAAGAGAAGATGACTATGATAGGAAAAAGTAAATGAGTGAAGAAAATTAATGTGATAATTTTATGAACCTTTTACTTATCGATAAATTTAATGGTATTAACTAAACTAATTACCTTTATTAAAAGGTGAAAATTAATTAGAGGAATGATATGTTTATAGAGGGTGGTACCTAGTATATAGAAAAGAGTCAGAGACAGATAGACATGTCGCAGTGCCTCAGATAGTGTTAAACAAAAATCATTCGTGGCCCACACAACTAAGTTGTCAGTAATTTTCACAATTACCAAAAGGAAACAACTTTCTTCACAAACTTTTCATATCTCAGCTGTTGTACCAGGAGACATACATAAATATTAATCATAATAAACTAATTAATGCTTAGACGATGAGGAAATGGTTACTCCTAAAATAATAAAGGAATTTTTTTATACGAAAAAGGAAAAAACAACAAAAATATGAAAATTACATTGTGTGACATACCCAATTTCACGAGTTAACTACAAAAGACCAAACTAATTTGGACAATCAGACCAAATCTTAAAATTATCACTGTAAGTGGCATCATAGTTGATGAGTCAATGCATTTCTTCCCTTCTATGTTTTTTTTTTCTCTCTTTGTTAAACCTATAAAGTAAAATAATATACATTAGTTTTAAAGTTTTAAAATATTTTTTAAAAAGTTTTAATTTATCAACATCAGTGTATTTTGTATATTTAAAGGGACAACATAAAAAACTAAAAAATAATCCAAAATTTTTCTAAAAGTTTCTAAAAGCAACATAACATTATCTATTTGTTCATGGCTTTGATCGTGGTTAATAAAAAAAAAATACATGTTTTAAAAGATGAAAGCGTTTTACATGGAAACTACCATAAAAAACTAATGTGATAATGTGAACGACGTCGTCATTGTTTTGATAGCCATCAGCGAGAACATGTCCTTTGTGTTCAAACTTTACCCTCTGATTGGATCTAAGCTGGAAAATTAGAAAAAGGAAAGAATGTCACCAAAAGAAAGTTTAAAATTCTAAGAAAATAAATATTAAAAATCATGAAACAAATGTTTTATGTATTCAACTTTTTTTCACAATAATAAAGAAATTTGTGAAAAAAAATGTATATGTAATCAATTATATTTTAAATAAGTATACTACAAATATTTTTACTATGACCAAATTAATTATGTGTAACTTTTGAAAAGTTTTCCAATACATTATAACAGTGGGAGAAACACAGTATAAGTAAATAATTAAATAATAAATTAAATACTTTTTTTTATATTTTATGAAATTATTTTAATTTTTTATTACAACAAAAATTATTAATATTTTTCAGTGATAAATTAGTTTAAATTTATTTTAATTCTAATTTATAATTCTAAAAGTATTTCTTATATTAAATTTTTTATATCATTTATTAACTTTGCACTCATTTTTTCTATAATTTCCATTTTGTTTTCAATTTAAACAATCTCATTTACGTTATATATTTTTTTTTCACTCTGGAATCCATCATTTTATCCAAACGAACCTAATAATAAGAAAAATGAGTTATATTACTTATATAATAAATTTATAATATTTCTATATTTCCTAATTTATATGATGTTTTTCTTTATTTTATTGGAGAAAATTCTAAAATTTATATAAATAAACTTCATCAAATAATTTTAATCATGGTACAATTTTATTATCATCCAAAATGATTTTATTATTAGTCTTAATTGAAAAAAAAATGATTTTATAATTTTTTTATTTCCTTTTTAATGCACATATACATTAATTTTATAGTATTTTATATCTACAAATCAATAACTAAATAAGTGAGTATACAAATCAACGTTGATTTAAAAATCTTTTATTATATAATGAAAATATATAATTTAGGTAACCAAATATCTTATATCAACATTTCTCTCAAGTTGGTAAATGAATGTCATACATTTCTAACTTGTCTAATAATTTTTCAAAAAGTTGACTTTTTATATATTTGTTGCTAATTGATCTTGAAATTGTATATTTTATTGGAGAGATACAACACCATAAATCTTGAGTCCAACTATATAAAGCATTAACACCACTCTCAACCCAAAATCTTAAGACATTGAATTTATGGGTCTTTATGCTTATGTAGTACATTTCTATGAATTTATGGGTCTTTATACTTATGTAGTGCTCTAATTACTCATTTTTAGTAACGTGAAATTTAGACTCACTTGGATTCTTAAATCAAAATTTTCCCTACATTTGAAAATTGAAGATTTTTAGAAGTATCGATGAACCCTACAGACAACAATTTCAGATTTGATGCAAATGAAAGACCAACAACATTATTCGATATAAACACAATTTTTGAAACTAAAATCAGGTTCGATTTGCATACCTCTGCACAGTGAATAAAAATATGATGGTCAGTGAAGTGAAGCAACGAGGTTTTCAGTGATGAACTTTGTGGGAGAAAACGCGAAGGAATTCCACCGAAAAGCATGAGAAAGAAATTTTGAACAGTGTTGAAGAAAATGGAGAAGGTTTAGAAAAGAATAGGAGGGAATGAGCGAAAAAAAAGTAAATGTTGTATTATAATTTGTGTAAATTATAAATCTCTCTAAAAAATAATTAAAACACCTATTATTATCATTTTAGGCAATCCACTCTACCCTTCTAAATCATGTTAGTTTATGTGGTTTTTTTAAAACTCCGTAAAATAACTTCCATTAAATATCATTTTTTTTAATGCTTCATGAAATTCTACTAGGTTTGAGTAAGTGATCTACACATTTTTATGAATTTGGGATAATTTAGTATTGAAATTATAAATTTGGTGTTATGTGAACATAACTTTTAGTTATAACTTTTTCAAAATTTATACCAAATTTGTAATTTTAGTGTTTAATTGTCATTGTAAAAAATTCATCAGTGATCTTAAGAAGTGAATTTTAAGTCTAATTTAACTTTATCAAATCAACTTGTAAGGTGAAGTTTACACTCATTTATATATTATAAATTGTCGTTATCTTTAGTCAATCTAAGACTTCCAACACATTTCATGCTAAGACATGTACATCTCAAATGAAACTAGATATTAATGGATGGTCTGATAGCAACCCAATAATGGATGAACCAATAGATTCAACAAATAACGAATCTCATTAAGATAAACTTTAACTCATGATTATGATACTATATTAAAAAATGAATTTTAAGTCTAATTCAACTTTATAAAATCGACTTATAAAACTAGGTTTTCACCCAGATATATATTATAAATTATTCTTATATTTAATCAATATGAAACTTTCAATAAGTGATCAATTGCAACAAATGACAAACAAATGACAAGACTCCAAAAAGAGGAACATAGGGTTTGATAAAGTAGGTTGAGGAATTTGTTTGTTGATTCATCTCTATCGTGAATATTTAAACATGTACTATAACATTAATAAATAGCCTCATATTCCATAACATGGCAATGTACTTTACAACATTTTAAATTATTTACACGGTTAAATATAACGAATATGCATGCACTACCTTTTCTCGAACAGCAAAAATAAGTGCTTCCTTTGGTATGCTTGCTAAATTTAAATGGAGATGGTAGTTAACAACCGTTTGGTTGTTGGCACTCCCAAATAAAGCATTGTACTGTTTCTGTCATTATCTTTGCATCCCAATTTATAAATGTAAAATCCAAAATAAATAAATAAATAAAAGAGTAAAAAAAAAAAGAAATGATATATAATATGGTCTTTGATACTTAGAAAATATTGTGGAGTGCAAGGTGGTTGATTAGAAAAAGATAATATAGGTTAATAGGTTGAAGACCTTGGCAACATATTTGCACATGTCTGTCGCTTTCTGTGCTAGGAGATAATTAATAATTAATAATTAATAAAAGGGATAATTCACTAATTTTAGTTGGAACAACTTCAATGTGACTCATAAACATTCAAAATGAAAAACAATGATTCCCAGAGACAAGGCAGAGAGAAAATTGGATCAGTTGGTTTGACAAATGTTGCATTTTATCCTAGGACTACCCAATTACGATTAAAACGTATTCATAAACACACATGTACTAGGTCATAGGTTTTTTCAAAGAGTACTTATGAGTTGTGAATAAATTCGTAATAAAAAATTTCAACTCAAAATTTTAAAACAATATTTTAGTTATATGTTATTTATTTTATTCATGTTTAATCGATATCAAAAATTAACTTAGAATCTCTAATAACAAATTTTAAGTGCCTTTTATATTAGAACAACACTTTTCTCTCAAGTAAATATATTATGGGTATTTTAACGATGATTATTCATCTGTACTACTGTTCTATATTAAAAAAATGAAAGATTTTTAATACAAATTTTATGCTTAAAATTATTACTGGAAAGTATTAGCATGAATTTATTATAATTTTGTGTTAGAAAATTATATCGACAATTTAAAAGATAAAAATGTTTATAAAGTGTTCTTGTATTAGTTTAAACTCATACATAACGTAGTATACAATGTTATGGTTTACGAAGACATGTCTCCAATCATGTTGAGACTATACAAATCCAAATTCTTTTTCCTTTCTCACTAATGTTCTAACCTCTTCCTCCCACCATTGTTTGGATCACCTTAATAATTTTTATGTTTTGATATCAATTTTATCGACATGAAGTTTAAATAATTTTTCTAGTTTTAATGTTCTGTCATTAAAGTTGTCGTTATCATTAGAATTATTAGGTATTGTATATTGTTTGTTATTAAATTTGTTGATTTGGTAACAATTTTTATTATAATGTGTAAAATCTGTTTTATAGGTTGAGAGAAAAGAGTTTAAAATAAATAGGAAATGAACAAATTAATTAAAACTAGGGTTAAGTATGTTTTTAGTCTCTGAACTTTGGCTCAAAATTGGAATTCATCCCTGACTCATTAGACCATTTGTAGCACTCATAGCTACAGCCCTAATTCGATTATTTCCTAATAATTGTTGTACTTCACAAGTTACATTAATTTGTTGACCAATAGTATCTCGACCCTTAACTAACAGAGCATTGTAAATATTAGGCATCTTTCTCGGGGGAAAGGCTACATCTAGTACCAGACCAATTATTTGGTCAATATGTCCCAAGATTTTTTTTTTCAATCAAAGAAACTTCAAGATCGGAAGTAGGAGGATTTATTCGCATATCACTTTGATAAATTTTGGTCCCTAAACTTTAAAAATGAATGAATATAGTCCTTTTAATCCAATTTTGTTAACTTCTTTTTAAGTTTCGAACGCATTTCTCAGTAAATATTGGAGTTGTTTACGCTGTTTGACACATTCTTGGCTCAATATTCACTGAGAAATGCATTCGAAACCTAAAAAAAAGTTAACAAAATTGGGTTAAAAGGACTATATTCATTCATTTTTAAAGTTTAGGGACCAAAAATTATCAAAGTTTCGACCAGGGACGAATTCCAATTGAGTCAAAATTCGGAGACTAAAAACATACTTAACCCTTACAACTATCATAAACGAAAGATATAGCTGTTCATTTTTCATAAGTTTTTATTTCTTTAAAACTATATTCTCTCTAACAAAAAGGTTGTTTTGAGAAATTGATTGTTATGTTTTGTTTTCTTGAATGAACCGTGAATTAATATATAGACTAAATTTCTTGATTTTATAAATACACTCCCGGTTACTAATTTCTAAAGTTGTATTAAAACATTGAATGAGCTGTGAATTATTTTATATATATATATATATATATATATATATATATATATATATATATATATATATATATATATATCATAATCTAAAATTTTTATTAAACCTTTTTTATGACAAGTTCTTATCTGCCTTTTTCGGTTTGGCTTCACTTTTGGACTCTTCTTTAAACTTTTGTTCAAGTTCCACGTGGGTGGGCCTAGCATGTAAAGGAGCAAATAAAATAAAACTAAACTACGTGTTTGTCCTTTAAAATTACTATTGTTTTTTTACTTTTTAGAGGTTATTTTAGCTTTTTTTTTTATTTCTTGTTCCAATTGTTTTATTTGTTGATTACTTCTATGATTCTAAAATATAAAATATTTAGATAGTGTCTTCCACTCTAATGCATTAATTTTTTTTTCTTGTAGGTGCAAAAGCTTGACTCATTTATATATTAAAAACCTAACATATTGTTCAAACTACACAAATTTCTAATCATTGAGTTGATTTTGGTGGATAAATTTTATAATTGTTTAAAATGGTAAAATTACAAAATAATGAAACGAAGTATTCTTTTTATTTTTTTCACCAACTTAGCACATTTGGCTCTTTAGTTTGAGTCTTTTATAAAAATAAAATCAACAAAAACAGTTTATGAAAAAGACTTCAAAGTAAGAAACACAATAAATGTTTCATAGCAAAGGAAAACATAAAATGTCTTCAACAAATAGGATAATATTTGGTTTTTGTTCTTGAAAAGTATTTTTTTTTTATCTCCCATCAAATAAAACTGTCAAATATGGTCTTTGTTCTCAAAAAAGAAAAAATCATCCCTTTCATCCTTAAGTCACATTTTTTTTATAGACGATGAACAAAAGGATACGTTAATTTTTAAAAGAATTAAAAAAATATTTAAATTTCTTTATCCTAATCATCAATGATAATTTTAGTAAAAGATAAAATTTGATGTTAAAAATATAAAATGGTTCAATATGATATTAAATTTTAAATAGGGATTCATTAGTTGATTTGAAAATTGATATCAGAAGTCAATAAAAATCTTTAGTATATAAGAAGGATTTGGATAATTGTGTAATTGCAACTTTTATCAGAAAAACTGTACCAAAACTTGTAGTTTTTATAAAAGAAAATTAGATGTTAAGTAATAATATTTTTTTTAATATTCGTAAATATAAACTTTGAAATATTAAACATGTGACATTTATGTTGTATTTTTATATATATTCTCATTTATGAGTGTATTTATGCTTGTTTATTAATTAATTCCCAGTGTATATTATTGAAATTAAACAATCGATTTTATATTTCACGATTTGAGGGAATAAAAGAATTTATATTATGAATTATAATATATAATTTATATATTTAAGCTTTTATTTTTATATATATTATCTTAATTATTTTTCAATATGTTTTTCTAGTGTATTTTCCTATATATTTTAACAAATACAATCTGTTCCATCTCTAAATTAAATTTATCTTTTTGCGAAATATATAATAATTAAAAATAATTGTATATCATGATTAATTTTGTATTATAAATCTAATTACAATTTATCAATAAAATATACTTATTCATTGAATTTTTCATAATAGTAAAAAAGTAGTTACTAAAACAATTATTTATTGTAAAATCAATTACTTCAAAAATATATCATTCACCACTGTCTTCCAAGATACTATTTCTATTAAACAAGTGAAATAAATAAGGAGCAATACTTGTTTTTAGAAAAAATAAAATAATTTTTATTTCTTCAACTTTCATGACAAAAGAGTTTCTTTTTAATAGCTAAAGTGTTCATATTTTATAAAACAATTCTCTAACTATATGAGTATGTTATGAATACAAGTTTCTTGGTCTATCTTTGTAAGAAAATCCAACACAGTATGAAGATTATTTTTCTCACGAAATCAACTTTTTTTTCTTTCTCTTAATTTTACGTTTTATCTATTAAATGGGAATATTCTTAGAATTAAACAAGCTATGTATTAATATTGCAGATAACTTTTACAAGTAGCTAGCGAATTTTGAAAATAATTTTAAAAATCACATTAACCCATGTATGTTAAAAATATTTCAAAATTAACATGTAAACCGACGAAAACAAAATCTATATCAATTTTTTTAAAATAAATAATATGTAAAATAATAAAATGCATAAAACAGATAAGGAAAAAATCAACAAACACCAACATTTTATAAGATGGAAAAACTTCAATATGGAAGAAAAATCCACAAGAACTAATTGAGTAAAAGGGTACATCATAAACTGTCTTAAAGATTCAAAGAATAAAAAAATATTATTCACTTCACCAATAAAGTGGACAACAAACGACGCCAAAGAGTACTTTAAATAAACAAGAGAAGGAACCTTAATATATGATATGAGTAATAAAACGTTTTTTTTTTTCAAGGTAGCTTATTTGTACAAACTGGATAAACTGATTGTTTTTTTATTATTCTTCACTCTCTGATGAATTCTTTTTTTTTTCTCATTAGAGGCACTCACAACTTTTGTCTTTTCACACTATTTTCTCTAGTAAAAAAACATAACCTCATGCAAAGATTATATATTTTAAATTGCATAATGGACTCAAAGTCCATAAAAACTACATAATTTTTATTTTTTTTCATTAAATTAGTGCCGATTAAATAAATTGGTAACCCATGTAACATTCCAATTTATACTACAACGATTTCAGTATAATAATATCTAAAATTTTATTATATATTACTTTTCATATATGATGTATTAAAATTATAACTAAAACTACATAATATAATATAATATAATATAATATAATATAATATAATATAATATAATATAATATAATATAATATATATAGTTAATAAATAAAATAAAATAAGTTTAGTAAAAATAATAAGATACAGAATACTAGTATTGCAAAAATTAAATTCATACCATCAGAATGACAATAATATTATGGAATAATATAATTACAAGTATATTAACAAATACATATCCGATTAATATATATATATATATATATATATATATATATATATTATAATATTATAAATATTATATAAAAATATATAATGTATATGTTTTTTTTTAAAATATGCATATAGATAAATTTATCTTTTGTATTGTAGGAAGCGACAGAGAACTCAGAAGTTAGCAGTTAGCAGATAAGAATTAAATTAATGAAATTCTTTTGGTCGCAAATCTTTGGATAGAATCAAGTGTAATTAAGGAAAGAATATTTATCACTTACCACATAATGATGGTGCACCACAAAACAACGACAAAAAAAAAAAATAGGGAGAAGATTAGATAAAAGGAGAAGGATCGGTAACCATAACAAAAAGGAAACATAACGGTAAAAAGCAAAAAGGAAATAAGAGTGAAACATGCTTTTATGCATATACTTTTTGATATTTGAGGGAAGGACGAGGAGATATTTATCATTTTTTTTTGTTTTTATTATTTTTTATGTCTTTTTGATTATGTTTATATTTAATTTAATTTATATTTAGTTTTTATGTTTATTTATTTATATTCAATCTTCAGTTGTACATTTATTTTATTTATTTAATTTATATTTACTCTCTTTTATTTATTTATAACTATTTTCGATAACGTATTGATCCTCTTTAATTATTTATATTATCTCATATTTACCTCCAATTACATACTGGTCCTTGGTCCTTCTCATTTATTTATATTTATTTTCAGTTATGTATTGGTCTTATTTATTTATTTATACAATTATATGCTTTAATATCAAAATAAAATTTATTGATAAATAAAGATTTGATTATTGTAGTTGGAGGTATGACCTTGAGAATTGAAATGAGTGGATATTACTCAAGATGAGATGTTTTTGGGATACTTTGTTGGTCATGATGAAACTCATTTATCCTGACTAGTTACTACAAAATTAATCAAAATATTTATAAAGTATGATAAAAAATCCAATTTCATGAATTTGAAAGAGGTTTTATTTTGTTTTATTTTATTTTATTGAGATATGCTATATTTTTATGTGATATTTGTCTCACTTCCCTATTTGATGATTGTGTATAAAAAAAATAAAATCTTATAATCTCATCGTATATGGTTGCCGCTAAAATGTCTGACCAATTCTTTGCCGATATCGTAGCTGTCTTTCCAGGAAACGCATGACAAACAAATGCAGTAAATAATTAGGTAACATTTCAAGGAACGAGAAATTCTATCATCACTTTCCTAAATGCTCCAAAATGCACCGATTATCCTTGAAGGATAGATTGAAGTCACCTTCTATTTACTCCCAATAGTATAAGTGAACCCTATTCATAATCTTTTTTCCACCACATGTTTGAAAGTCGGTATATGAGGGGGAAACTGTAAATAAATCATAATCCTTCATCTTCTAGTGTAGAAAATATAATATGTAACAAATGATGTAAATATAAGATGCATATAGGACTGTAAAATATATAAATAATATATGTATATATGAATATTTCAAGTATGTTATATGTTATTGTAGAATTATGTGTTAGAATTTTATAAGTGTAATATAGAAAATAATAATAACAAAAAAAAAAATTGATCGTCACAACCCACTTGACAAATCTCTCTCTCAATAATTAATAGGGGTTATAGTCAACCAATATGACTTTCTCCTTGTAAATAGCATATTTGCTTGCAGGTCAAATCTTTGTCATCATATCTGACCAATTCTCATGTATGAATTTTCTCTAATGAGAATTATTTCATCTCTAATGCTACTTGTATCTAAGGCTGGGCATAATTTACTAAATTATACTAAACTATAGTTAATTGTACTATATTAAACTAAAATATACTAAACTATTCATAATAATAATTGAACTGTATTATAAAATAGTTTAGTTTTAAGAAACTAAACTTATATTAAGTTAACTAAATTAACTATTGAACTATAGTAAATTGAAAGAGCAAACTACCTCAAATAAAATATTGATATTAAGATAAGAATTTGACTTATGTATTTTGTGTCTTACGTTCTATTCTTTCTCTTTCATATTGAAATATTTATTTTATTTTGTCTTAATTTTTTTCTTTACTCTTTCTTTGAGAAAAATATAAAATATCTATAATTAATTTATTAAAAAAAATTATAAATTAATTCAAGATCTTATTTTATTTTGAATGAATTTTACAATGTAATGTTATTTTTATGTTATGATTTTACAAAAGTTATTTTTAAAAATTAAATTTTGTGAGAGCTAACATTTTTATAATTTTTTATTTATATTCTTAAATATTGAAATTAGTATAATAAATATAAATATTGGTACTAACGTATTTTTTATTTTAAAATCTTATGTAATATTATTTTTTAGTTTTAAAATATTTATTATGTAACGTCAACTTTTTTAAAGAGAATTTATTTTAAAAAATTCTTAAAAAATATAAAAAGTTATTGATTAGTTGCTTCAAGAAATATATTTTAAAACTTCATAAAATTTGTAGAACATTTTTCACACAAATATTAATGAATACAAATGTTAAAAAAAATATTAATTTTTGAGAATTTTCTAAAATAAATCCTTTTAAAAAATTTGACACAACATAATAAATATTGTAAAACTAAAAATTAATATTACATAAGATTTTAAAATATAAAAAATAAGTTAATACCGATATTTATATTTATTATATTAATTTTAATATTTTAATTACATTTTAAGTTACGGAAAACTTTAATATAAATAAAAAAATTATAAAAATGTTAATTGGTGTATTGAAGTATGATGCATATTTCAAGTATTATTTCCTAAGCACTTTCAAATTATAAACTTTAGATTATTATTGCGTAGTACAATCATATGTAATTAGTGCAATTCGATTCAAAATAGTGTAATTAAGTTCAAAAATAGTGCAATTCAGTTCAAAATCAATGCAATTTGGTTCAAAAATAGTACAATTCAGTTCAAAAATAGTGAAGTTTATTCAAAATCAGTGCAATTTGGTTCAAAAATGGTTCAAAAACAGTGTAGTTAAGTTAAAAATTAGTGCAGTTCAGTTCAAAAATAGTACAATTCATAAAACAGTTCAATTTATATCATAATGCAGTGCAATGTAGTTCAGTCCAGTTTATTTTTAAGAATAACAGTTCAGTTCAGTTCATCTGAACTATTTTTCAGTTCAGTGTAGTTCATGAGAACAGTTTTAGTTCAGTGCAGTTTTTGGTAGTGCAATGCAGTTTGGTTTATTTTGCCCAGCCCTACTTGTATCCAATGATATCAGACTTCGATATGCTTTAACCTTTAATGAAAAGTTGAGTGCTTGTTGAGATGAATTGCACTTTGATTATCACAATACAAAATATATTTTTCTTATGATAATCCCAACTCCTGCGGGAATTTTTGCATCCATAAGTGCTCCTTAGCAGCTTCTGAAAGATTCTGTCTTTGTAGAAGATAGAGCAACACATTTTTATAGTTTGGATTGTCATGATATTGATCTCCTTGCAAAAGTCATCATATAACCAGAAATATATTTTCTATAATCCACATCACTTGTCATGTCTGCATTTGTGTAACCATTCAGCACAAGCTCACCACTTCCAAAGCATGAACAAACTCTAGAAGTACTTTTGATATACCTAGGTATCCATTTCACAGCTTGTCAATGCTCTTTTCCAGGATTAGCAAGAAAATGACTCACGACACTAATAATATAAAAAATGTCTAGTCTTGTATGCACCATGACATATATCAAACTACTAACTGTAGATGAATATGAAATATTTTTTCATTTTCTCTTTCTCATACTCACTGGTAAGATACTGATTTAAACTCAATTTGAAGTGATCTACAAATAGAATGCTAACACACTTAAAAAATGTTGGACAATGAACAAAGATAAAGAATATCGTTTGTTCTGCCCTGTGTACACTAAGAAATAATTGTCACTTTGAGAAAGAATTGTCATTTTGAGGTGACTCTCTGTTTCTTCAATTTCCCTCTACATTTTATTATTGTTGTTTTTATTTTAATTACCCATTTAAAAAATTAAATTTCTTAATTTAGGTAAGAAATTCATTCTGTATTTTGAAACACATGTTTTGTTCGTTTGATTGTTCTAAACATTTAAAAAAAAATAAGAATGTTTTCTTAATTATCATCCGTTGTTGTAAGATATTAGTTTGTGTACCACACTTTTATTACATTTTTTTTTTAATTTACCGGACCAAACATTAATCATGTTGGTAGAGTATTAATATTAATTATAATTAGTTGGGTAAATTTTACGCATAATACATGAATGCATGACAAATATAACCAAAAAGTGAATATATCAGATTTTTGTTTTCTCTATATGCAGTTAAAACAGCTTAAATATGCTGGGTTAAAGAAACAGTACTTTTTACAATGATTGACAGTGACACTTGGCATTCAGGGGCAGACCATGTGAGAAACACATGGATTCAGCATGTTCCATATGGTTGACTTGAATATACCATGAATCGTGAAAATTCATGGTTTCATTCTCATGTGATTTTTGTACAACTCATACAACTACATTTTCTTTTGCAAATTTCAAATTCAGGTGCCAAAATTCTTCATATGCTACTATATTCTTTTCTATAAAATTTATCTCATATAACAAATAGTTTCATATATATATATATATATATATATATATATATATATATATGCTTATATGACTTCATCATGTCACATAACATCTATTAGAACAGATGATAAGTTAGTATCGTGACTAAAAAAATTAATTCCCTTATATGCGACTATTTTTATTTTCTTTGCAATAATAAATATTTAAAGTGATGAATCTAAAAATCGCCAATTAATTTATATTATTATTCTTATAACGACCTTTAAAATTTATTACTACACATTGGAATAACTATCACTTTTCTCTCAGCAGTCCTTCCTCCATTTTTTGTGTGCCATAATTTGAAGTTGTTTTTTAAAGTACTGGATAAATAATTTATTTTTCTTGATATAAATGAAATAGTTATGCGGTGTCTACTTTATATTAAAAAAACAGATAAAAATGAACGCACAATTTGTAATATTGCCTCAAATTTTGAATATAATATTTTTTTTTTTAAAGTTCAATGTCGAAAAGTATATATCATTTGAAAATTTATATTGACATATTACATGTTGGAAGTTTTACATTGATTAAATATTATAACATATTTTAAGGAAGTTTGTTATTTATTAAATTTATTATTTTATTTTTATCGTATAATTAAATTTTACTTCTTTAATAATTTGAAAAAATATATATCATTTGAAAATTGATATTTGACATTCCTAACGCACTCTTGGATTATTAGACGTTTTTCCTTTGTGCTTTGAGTTTCATGCACTCACTATTACACGATTTCATAATTAAAGAGATAAAATTTACCTTTATAAAAAATAATAATATTCTACAAAGTTTGACATGTAGTAAAATTTGATCCAACAACAATAATAAAAAATAGTATCAATATGAATAATAATAAAGAAAAATTGATGTGATGAATTGTGAAGACGCCGAACATAACGTTGTCATCTTATGTGACTAAACTCCAAATGATAATTATTAAGGAAATTAGAAATACCTAAGAATAGTATTTTTCTTGAGTTGTGTCGGCATTTGGCCAATGAAAGATAAGCATGGCACAACGTTCAAAGTCACAAACCAAGAAGAAAATAAATCATGCGCACGTTTAGTGAAGTTTCTGAATGTTCATATGCATATTATTACACATAGATTCTTCTTGTCATGTATTATTGAAACTCCACATAATTATGTGCCACAAAACCTAAACATAATTATTATATCTAAACATAATTAGTTATAGTCTAACTCCACGAGGTTAGAGACAATTTGATTTTTGTCAGAATCAGAGTCAGGAAAAGAAGCTAATCAATTCATTTGGTTCTCCCATGGAACATAACAGCAATCTAGTTTTCAATTATTAATTCATGCTTTAACCTACTTTCAGTTTTGTATTATTCTCTCTCAAAAGAATAGTCCTAATCAATGGTACCAACATTAAAAACATTGTATTTGTATAAAGAGACAAGGTATGAGGATTTGAAGAAAATGCAGAAAGAAAAGAAGTGAAGAATATTAAGCACTATCATTCCAAGAGAGCGAATCATGTGCATCTGCATGGCTTTTTAAACTTTAAACTAAAACTTACCTAACACAAATGGTTAACAAATTTTTAAATCAAGAACTATAATTAAGCATCATAAACTCAATAAATTACAGTTTTAAAGACTAACTGATATTGAAAATTTGATGGTTTCAATGCACCCATATCATATCCATTGGCATGACATTGGGATCATTGTTGGATTAGCAATCTCTTTCCCATGTGCATGATAATGCTGCCAAAGAATCAGCATAGCTACAACATGCTCACTTGGTAGCACACATTCACCTTTATGAATTCAAATATTTTCCAATAATCAGGGTTGTGGAGGCACCATAGTTATATAATAATGCTTCTAAAAACATGTATTATATATGGTTGGAGTCGAGTATATTTATACATAATATAAAGATGCTAATTATATATACGCATTATATCATACATTATTATATCATGTCAGTGGTTGAGAAAATCTTTTCATCGGATTCCTCGTTACTATTTTTTATAACGGATAAAATGTTCTTTTATAACTATTTGTGATTTTTTATAGCAGATAAAATGTTTTTTCAAAACTTTGGTCTAATTTAGTCTTTCATTTTTTTGAAATACGTGGATTTAGTTTTTATAATTAAATTTTTTTAAGTTTATTTGATGTTTCGTACGCATTTCAAGATTGTATGTATGTTGTTTATACTGTTTGACACATTTTTGCTTTAATATTAAGTCAAATACTATTATGAAACACGCTTAACATGTCAAATAAACTTAACAAAATATGATTAAAAGGATTAAATTCACGTATTTTAAAAGATGAAAGACTAAATTGGTTCAAAATTTCGATATGACTAATTTCAAAATTTACTGAAAATTAATGAATCAAAAACATATTTAACACTATAATATAATATATAAATAAAGACGATAGAATTTTATACTTCAAAATGTAAAGTACTATTCGAAACGGATCGTTGGTTGTAGTTGAACATTTATCGTTCACAAAAAAAAAAAAAATACTTAAATAAGATTTCAGAAATATGTTGGGTGTTGATTCTTGTTGTAAAATCTTATTTTGATCAGCACATCTTTTCGATATAATTAATGTAAATTCTTATTGGTTTTCTCACGATGAATGAGATTATTTACTTCACTTTTAAGATAAGATGGATGCTTTAGATAAGTTAGAACTATTATGAAGATAATAAGACAAACAACATAGTAATATAGTTTAACATTTTTTTTTGGTGGTTGTGGTGTTGTCTTGTCTTGTGATTCCAAAGCAAATTTATATTACCATGTTTAGACAATGACCAGTGCAGATTCATTCTATTCTGAATCTGGATATGAAGCTGCTTATGGCATACATGGTGTACGAAGTTTGCAGTGGAAAAACACTGCATATTTATGAAGAAGACAAGGAATGCGTAATAGAGAGAGAGAGAAGAGAAAGAAAACAAAAAGGATATGAAAAAGTGTTTTGTGCAGGAGATTATGACTGAAACAGAGCATGTGCTTGATTAGGACATAAATGGGAATCTGCGCATGGATCACTGCTAAATTAATGAGCTTAATTAGTTTAATGTCGTCCATGGATTCAGATGAATCAGATTTCAAAAAGATTTCATTCATTACCACGACACATATTACAGCTGTCGCTTTACAACTGAATTCAGTTCCTCGTGACAAATTTTCCCATCTCAAAATTCTGCATAATAAAAAAATCAGATCTATCTATTTTAAAAAATCATTATTGTAAAAATTTTTAAAACGATTTTTTTTTAAACTCTTTCTTGTTATAAAAAAGTTATTGTTTAAATTTTGTAAATTTACTTAACTTCTTAAAATGATATCTTAAGAGTTTTTTAGTCAATTTTTGTTTTTTTCCATCTTCAAAATGATTACACAGTTGATTTATGTAGCGAGTATAATTGGCAGATTATTTTCAATAATATATATATATATATATATATATATATATATATATAAAATAATAATAATAAAATATATTGGAAATCCTACATCGATTAGAAATAAAGTCAATTCATAATATATAGAGGTGCAAATCTCACCTTATAAACCTGTTTGGTGGGTCGAACTTGTTTATTTTTTAATCATGCCATATTTTTTTTAAAGATTAGTGATGTATTTTATTGGAAACTAACAAATGAGATGAGCAATAAAATATTGTTTATTTAATCATGGACAAAGAGAATATACATAATTACGAAGAATATATATTTAGAAAAAAAAAATTAAATATTAAAAACAACGAATGAAATTAAAATTTTCGATCTTTATTTATTTTTATCATATTTTAAAATTAATTAAAAAATATGCTTAAAAATTATCAGTTATAGATAAAATTACCAGATAAATGTGATTTAATAAGCTAATTTAGAAAAAATAAATTTTGAATTATATCTGTTAACTATCGACTAAGTTTGCAGTTGTAAGTTAGTTTATATATTTCTTGTGGGACGTACTCTAAGAAAAATATTAGCTAATAATATACTCTATAATATAGTTTTAATACATTTATTATTATTGGTTAAAATATATAAAGTATTATATGATTATAATTATATTAAAATTAAGATAAAAAGATTTCATAATCCCTGTATTATTCAATAAATAATAAAACGTGTGTCGCAAAAAATATATCAAACAGAACAGTGTGATGTTATATTTTTTATGAAATTGCAACGAACCTAGATAAGAAAGAAAAGTGAAACTAAGGCAGAATTATTATTATTATTTATATTCTTTTAATCAACCGTATTAATAAAGACGTGTTTAAATTTGAGTTCCAAAATTTCAAACCAACTTTTATCTTTCATTCAATATGTAGATATTTTTTCTTTTGTATCTATATTTTAAAATATAAAATTTACCCTTTGAAGTATAATGATTTATTAAATTTTTAAAAATTAATCATTATTTTTATAAATTTTTTATAACACCGTTTATCTCTGTTTCTTTATTTATCAATTGTTCTCTTATCTTTTCTGATATATTTCATTTTATTTATAATAAATATAATTTTATTTATATACTAACTTAATAACATTATATCATTATCATCTACTAATATAATATTATACAAATTTAGAAAATGTGTAGCGCCTGTATTTACGTTAATTTTCAATAATGTATTTAGTAATTTTTCTTCTCGCAGGAACATAATTTATTTCAAATTTAAATTAAAACTATAACAAATTACTTTATTTTACCTCTAGTTGAATTTAATTCAACTCAACTTTGTAACTCAAATTCATAGTCTCACAAAATAAGCGTAGTTTGGGTGGGCTAAGATTTCACAAATTTGAAAAACGTAAATTTAAGACGGGCCGCAACCAGCAACGTTGGAGATAAAAATGGGCCTTTCAGTTTATTTCTTGTAATGGCTTATGTACTTTTTGCACCTCCTTTTGGGTATTTTATAAGAAACTTTTATTTATTTATTTCTTATACTCCTATTTTTTTTATTCTTCAGAACGGTTAAATATCTGCACTCACTTCAGCTATGTGGCTAATGTTTCATGGCTTAAATCATATTTTCCATAATTATTTTTTTGAAACACTATTTCTATTAATATTGTTTTTTTTAATATTTTAATATTTATTAAAATGAGCAGAGTAAGATGAAAGGGGAAAGTTATACACTACAATAATTTTAATTCACATAAAAATATACCATTTTCACTCGGGTTCTCACAGTCAAAATTTCAAAATAATTGTACAAGACTAAAAATGAACACACATTTCTTTACTGTTTTCCTTCTTTCCAGGTTCCGGAAAACTTTATCATTTTTTTTTTCCTATTTTTCAATAATGGTATTCATCTTGGATGTTCTAATTTTGTCCTTCATTCTTCATTGTTCTTCTTGAATCTTTCACTGTTACAATCATTACGCCTGCTGTTCTTTGTCTTCTTCTTTTTCAATTGACGTTGATTTGAATTTTCGGAGTACACTTAAGGCATTTCCAGAATTTTCTTCACTGATAATAACTGGTATACATTTCAAAATTTTGTTAAATACATTTTAGATACATTCCAGATTGATTTTTACACATTTTGGCTGTATTCACGTCATAAGTCACAAGTTCAGATCGCATTGTTTTCCAGAACACATTTTTGTGATTGTTTTTCCAAAGTGAACACCAACGATGAACAAAACAAAATTGTGGACACCAATGATGTTTAACTTGTTCCTACTTTTTGCACTCCTTGATGTTGATCCATGCAATGACAAGTAGAAACCCTAAATATCCAGACACAAAGGAAAAAAAAAACTAGACTAGAGTGACTCAATTTTTAACGATCCACATTGGTTGACTTTGACAGCATGATTACTTGCTAATCATGCCACATTATTAGAAAGTAAAGGACATTTCTAGAACGATGAGAGTTCGCATTCTTACTCTTGTTAAATTAAACCACGTCATTGCCATCATTTTCAGTCTTTCAAATATTTTATTAATTATGATGAATGAAGTAGAGTCTTGCACTAATTTGATTTTCAGTGATGACATCAACCATAATTTTTCTAAAGAAGTGCATGTGTTATCTTTATCATGAAATAAAATTTAAAAATGGAGCAATCTAGGAGATAGCAACTGATAGGTAACGGCGGTGGAATAAACACACTATCCGACAACACAATTTCAACCGTTGAACCCTCCGTTGCGGCGCCGCTCACCGGAATGAACCATATGTAATCAAGATTCTCCTCGTTCAATAAAACACACTGTACCATGACCGTCACCGGAACTACATGATATATGTGTTACGTTCCCATTTCATCATTAATGATTATTACTATTACTAGTTAATGATGGTGGTGCTTGCGGTTACTTCGTTGGTACCCGCGAAACCCTTTCCACGGCGCGCGTTTCGCGTGTACAGGCGCAGAAGGCTCAAAATCAATTCCTCGCTTCCGCCTTCACCCGCTCCTTTCGAGAATCTCTTCCGCAGCTTAATCGCGCACTATCCCTCCGTGAATTCGCTGGATTTGATAACTCCCGCTCTTGGCTTCGCTTCCGGCGCCGCGCTCTTCTTCTCCTCGCGCGCCAAATCCATCGCCGGCGGTGGTCACCGTTCTTCCCTCTCCGACCTCGGCGAGTGGATCCTCTTCGCGGCCCCGACTCCGTTCAACCGCTTCGTGCTGCTGCGGTGCCCGTCGTTGGTGTTCGAGGGGAGCGACGCGACTGAGAGGCACTACGTGAGGGGGAGGATTGAGGTGCGGAAGGGGAGAGAGAGGGAGGGTTTGGTGGAGGAGCTGAGGTATCAGAGAGTGTGTGTGAGTGGTGCTGATGGAGGTGTGGTTTCGTTGGATTGGCCTGATAACTTGGACTTGGAAGAGGAGCGTGGATTGGACTCCACTCTCTTGCTTGTTCCCGGTACGCCGCAGGGTAGTATGGACGCCGACGTTAGGTTGTTTGTGGTGGAAGCTCTGAAGAGGGGCTACTTCCCTGTTGTCATGAATCCCAGAGGATGCGCCGCTTCTCCTCTCACCACTCCCCGGTAACATTAACAACACTCTTTTCTTAAATAAGTATTGTTAGGTTAGGCTGCTCAGAAATTATTCATTCTAGTTATATTATTTGGAAGGCTGGTTCATCTAGGAATTAGTGGGTTGAAAAGAAGAGTAGTGATAGCAACACCCTCTCTACTCTAGCACTTTCTTGCGTAAAAAGAAAAAAACTAGCTTACTCTAGTGTTATAAGGCTTCTCTTCTCGCTATGCGTAGATATGTGGGAGAGTCATTGTAAGCTACATTGCCCTGAAATATACAAAGAGGCTACTTTTTATTTATTCAAAACCCATTGGTAATCGATCACGAGGACACAACTTCACTGTTGTGTTGGGCACACTTCACGCTGATGCTCTTTCTGGCATACTCCATGTTACTTTAAAGCTTATGGCAAACTAAAAATCATAAATAGGATTCATCAAGTATGAAGTGAGAGTCGTTGTGACTTTCAATAAATTTCAGTAAGTGACATAGATCTTGTATGCTTAAAAGAATGTATTAAAGAGTTAAGTTGTTAACATTTATTAGATAACAAAGTTTTTTTCATAGGCTTAACAGTGAAGAATGTGTTAATTACGGATTGGGATTTTAACCGCTAAATAGTTTTAGATATGTGTGTTTCAATCACAAATGTAATGGTTGATTTTCTAATCAATAATTATAACCCCTCTCATATTATCCTTTAATAAAGTGTACCCTCACTTTACAATGTGATAGGGACGCTAAATCCTTCATAGGATCTACACTTAGGGACAGGGGACTGCTACTCTTCCTTTTCATCTTCCATTCCCATCCAACTAAAGGATTATATACTTCTCCCTCTTTCTCGTCTTTCTCCAATCCTGGTATTCGGAATTTGTTTGACTTATAATGCATCCAGACCGCCTTTTTCTCTTTACAGATTTGTGGGACAATGGTGACGACTTCTTAACTACTTCATTTTCTGTAGGTTATTTACAGCCGCTGACAGTGATGATATCTGCACATCTCTAACGTATATCAGCAATGCAAGACCGTGGACAACCTTGATGGGTGTTGGCTGGGGATATGGTGCAAACATGCTAACAAAATACCTTGCTGAGGTTGGAGAAAGCACACCATTGACAGCTGCCACATGTATAGACAATCCTTTTGATTTAGATGAAGCTACAAGGTCCTCTCCTTATCATATTGTTACCGATCAGAAGCTCACTAATGGACTGATAGATATTCTACAAACCAATAAGGTAGATTAATTGCTTTCAATCTTCACCCACCTGTGCCTCCTTTTCACCCAGCTTGCATCAAGATGTCGCGTGCAATCTGTTTTTGTGGTCATACATATTTTTATCTGTTATATTTGAAATACTCTTAATGACTGCAATTATGACTTAGTTACGCACGTAATGATTCTGTAGGCACTATTCCAAGGCAAAACCAAAGGTTTTGATGTTGAAAAAGCTCTTTTGTCAAAGTCTGTACGTGATTTTGAAGAAGCAATATCTATGGTATCTTTTGGGTTTGAGGCTATAGAAGATTTTTATTCAAAATCCAGTACAAGAAATATGATCAGGGATGTTAAAATCCCTGTTCTCTTTATACAGGTACACATGCCACTATCTCAGTTAATGGCATCCTTTGCATGTTGTTAAGTTTTAATTTATCAAAAGCTGTATTATTTTGGGAGAAAATAGTATACTCCTAGTTACTCACAACACGCTGCAGAATTGTCTGCAATCGTATTTTTGTGCTTATGGCTACTAGGATAGTGAAGCAATTGCAACATCATTGAATTAATACTAAAGTGGATAACAAAAATAGCTATGCAAATCACGTCAGGTGTAGTTCCTATTTAGTTCCTCATGACTTATTTTTGTAATCCTTTGGGCATTAAGGTTAGAAAAAGAAATATATTATAAGCATTGATACAATTTTGATTGAATGGCATCATTGCGTTTGTTTGTATTTTTTGTTCAGTAGATAGATAAGTATAGAATTTAGAATGAGATCAATTTGGAAAATTTAGGTATACTAGAACGAGTTGAAGTAGCATGATTTCGAATAGACATAGAATTTAATATGCATACATTGTTAGTGTAAAAAAAAAATTATTGTCATTCCATCACATGGTGCTACGTATGCTAAATCTGTAGGCTTCTATATTAATTTCTTTAGTAATACTCGGGATGATTTCTGATTAATTTGATTATGTAAAAGTTTTTACATTGACAATGCATGAAAATTAAGCTCATAGAAATATGCAGCAGAAATAAAAGTTCAATTTTAGTTTCCTTTGTAATCACTTTATTTGGCACTTTTTCCTCCATACAAACAATTATCACAAGAAAAATGTATATTAGAATTATTGTACCCTAATTGTACAACTGAGAGAAGATTCTCATGGAGTCCATTGTGTTGGTAATTTGATTGATATCTCTGACAGTAGTAATTCTATAGTGTTCCATCGACTATCTGGATGTGTGCTGACTGCTTAATCTGACATGGGCTTCTTAAGGTTTTCAGCAAATTGACTGAGCTAGTCATAAGATTTAGTGCCACAGAACCAACAAGCCAAGATTTAGATGAATGAAAATAGTCATTTGTTGCACCATATCAGTAGTAAAAACTGTTGGCACAACATTGTTGACTGTAAAAGTAGTTGAGGTCCTAGCTGTAAACTTACAAGCTGAGGAATAGCAATACATAATAGTAACTTGGAAAGAATAGTCTGACGAGTTTGGGGTAAATTGCCTTTTGTTGTCATGTTCTGGCTTGCATAACTTGATATAATTTGTAGCAATGTGACTATAATTCTTGTAAATAAACTCTACTCTTGTATCTTTTCCTTTTTAGCCAAAAAAGTCATAGGTGATGTTACCAACTGTTAGAATGTATAGGTTTAGGCCTAATTCGATCCAGCAGAACTTGCTCCTAAAATGTGGTTTGCACTTATATACTTCATTTTAGTCATATCTTTAAACAATATGTGATATTTGATACATCCCTCATGTGAAGGACCAGACATCTGAATGGAATCCTAAGTATTTGTGGGTGATCTCATAGCAGCTTCATAAAAGCTTATCATATTTGCGAACCCCATGAACAGATAAGACTTTAAAACAAGAATACTTCCAGACCGATAACACAGCCAATGGTTGAAAATTTAGCCCATAATTTTTTAAAACCAGAAATATTCTGACAAAGACTTGCTTCCCCCGTGTGCCATTTTACACTCCAATTGAAATCATCTAGTCAATTCATTTGATTAATAAACTTTTTTCAAATATTCTCACATTGTTTTTGTAGTTTCATATAGGTGTAAATTTAAAACATATTGATTATTAACCCAATAATCCAATAGTCTTTGACTTTCCATGGAACAGATTTTTATGTCTTCTGTTGGAACTGGATCATTGACATCTGTATGCCCTCATAATTCCTTTCAGTAGCAACCGATTGAAAATGAAATTCTAATTCCTAGTGACACAAAATTTAGATACTACCAAAAATTTCTAAGTAATGAAAAAGTTCTACCAGATTTGTGTATAGTCCAAAAGATTGCTCAGATCAGATAATACCCAAACAACAGATAGAGACTAGGCAAAACCCAGACAAGGGAGATCACAAACAAGGAAATAACAGAAGTGATTCCATTGACATTCCATTTGCATTTGCAGCAGAGAGAAAATTAGGCTCTTGATACAATGCATATTTGATTGAATGGCTCTGATTGTCATTATTTTATATAAAAGTTTAGACTTGTTTTTTAGATAATATACTTGAATGTGAGACTATTCAAAGCTAAATAAATTTGTCTCCGCAAATACGGTAACTGCCTAGCTTCTGCTTCTTTAGGCTCCCTTGCCCTTTTATGTAGGATTCTTAATCACTAATAATCTATAGACATCCGTTCATTACATGTTTTAACTGTTTAACAGGAATAAATGTTATGTGCTAATCATGGCATTTTCATATTAGTTTTTTTTCTATTATTAATTCCTTTATGCATACATGCAAATGCAAAAAGTCTTATAAGAGGTATATTTTATCAGAGTGATAATGGGATGGTTCCCATATTCTCAGTTCCAAGGAACCTGATTGCTGAAAATCCATTCACAAGTCTGCTCCTATGTTCTTGTTTGGTGCCTAGTGTTACGGATACTGACATGTCTGCTTTGTCATGGTGCCAGCTTCTAACAATTGAGGTAACTATTTCTCTATCTATTTAAGGAAGTGGCTGTTCAAATTGGGAATTTTAATCCTAAAAGTGGAAGTCTTTGTCAGGGCCATATTTGTTCCATTTATTTACAGGTTCTAACAATTAGACTGGATTGACCAGTTAGACTTGTTAGAAAATATGATAAATATATGATGATATCTTTTTTATATCAAATGTTTTGCGGTACCCTAGGATTTTTTTGGAATCACCAAATGTTAAGTGGAGAGATTCAAATCTACAACCCACCCCTCTCTTCTTTCTATTCTTACTACCAAGTATCCCCAGAGTATCCTAGATGAGCTTTTAAGATTTATTCTTCTTTTATTATGGTTTGTTTGCCTAATTAGGATCTTTGTAATTATAGACATATCTTAATAGAATAAGATTTATAGGCAAATCATATCATGTACAGAGCAATAAATCTCCTGTAGGTATTTGCATTTATTGCAATTAGCCTATATAAAATGGAATCTATTGTGTAGTTCAGACACTTAGATTGAGCAACTTTATGCCTCTCTTTTCTCTCTTTTAACATGGTATGAATTCCCTTAATTTGTGAGGTAGAAGTTGCTTTTATCATAATTAATTTTTTGTTTCCCTTGTGTTGAATGTGAGATTTTCGAGTATATTCTTGCAAGTGATAACCTGAGAAGTTATATATGTAGTGGCTTACAGCAGTAGAGTTGGGACTCTTGAAGGGCCGTCATCCTCTTCTGACAGATATAGATGTTACCATAAATCCTTCTAAAGGACTAGTTGTTGTAGAGGAAATAAGGTCAAACAAGGATGCTGAAGTTGGCAAACTGTTGAATCTTACTCGGTCAGATGCATTTAATGGATACTCTATTGATCCCAGTAGTGACTTGCTTGAAGAAAATAAGAATAACACTGGCCTCCAATTTAGGTCCCAACAACGTCTACAACGGAACTTTGAGCAGGATAATATGAGCTTACAGGTAAAAGATGGTCCATCACAGCAGACTAGCTCCAGTGAAGCAGATTTGATTGAAGAGCAGAATGTTGTCTCAGTAGATAATGTTCAAGTTCTACAGACAGCACAAGTGGTAATAAATATGCTGGATGTTACCATGCCTGGTGCTCTAACAGAAGAGAGGAAGAAAAAGGTAAAACATATAGTTTTATTGCTAGGTGTCGTTTTCAGGTTTGGATATCTCGTTTCCTGTTCTTTCTTAGTGTCGTATTGACTTTTCTGCTAAAAGAACAAGACAGAGGGAGAACTTGCAGGTATGCCCTCAACAACAAGTGGGTGACAGGAACGGGGGGTGGGGTTGAGGACTACAATACTAGCTTTTTTCGCATATTTTAATTTTCTAAAATGGATTATAATTCATTTCTCAGCAACTTGTTCTTATACTCCTGGTGAATGTTTGCTTTAAGGGGGAGGGGATTTTCCAGGAATCTTGTTTATTGTGTCAGTTTGTCAAGAAATAAATTTTTAAAATGCAATATTTATAATTTGGATTAGTCTGTACCTATTTACATTAAATCACGTAGCAGCTGTTGCTAAAGAAATTTTTTTGTGGGGTTTCAAAACCTGTAAATATTTATAGAAATGGAATACAGAAATAGCCAGGATTTGATGCAATGTTTATCTAAAAGATGTAACCTCAGGTAAAAGTTTTAAGGCTTCTGTGGGGTTTCAAAACCTGTAAATATTTATAGAAATGGAATAGAGAAATAGCCAGGATTAGATGCAAGGTTTATCTAAGATGTAACCTCAGAGGTAAAAGTTTTAAGGCTTAGAAGAAAATATTGTCAAAATAACTTATGCGTACGGATTCTTTTACGGATAACAGATACATTTTAAATGACTACGGTAGTTTGTTTCTTGCTGTTTATCAAGCATTTTAACAAAAACTTTGGTACTACGCCACTGTTTGAAGGGCATGTAACAAACTCTTTCCACTTTTTTATTTTATGAAATTTCAAAGCTTGTTAAATTGTTGAGAATCAACTAAATTAGGCTCTCATTTTCTATATAAGTTGTTAGCTTCTCAATTTCTGTGAACTGTGTGTCTGTTTCATGTTGTTAAGAATATGTAAAAATAATAGTTACAATTTTCACTATTTGGGCTTTATTTATGCTTAAATGTTTGGTAAGCGACTACTTGGTTTTCACTATTCTATTTTTATGTAACATCTGAAATACTTTATCTGGATCTTTTGCTAGTTTTAGAATTTTGTAATTATAGTGTCATTTGTTACAAACTTCCAGGTATTAACTGCTGTGGGTCAAGGACAGACACTTATGAAAGCTTTACAGGATGCTGTTCCAGAAGATGTCCGTGGAAAGTTGACAGATGCAGTGAGTGGAATTTTGCATGTAAAGGGCTCTAACTTGAAGGTAGATAGAATTGTGAATGTTTCTCAGTCTCCTGAACCATTACAAGGGCAAAAGAACCAAGAAAAATCCGGAGTATTAGATGCAGAAGTTATGGCTGAAGACCAGCCCTCTGTGAATCAGATGAAAAAAGCTAGTCCTATGGATGGCTCTGATAATGCTCCAGGTAGCATTGGCGAGCTTGCTGAAGGAACAGAAACAGAAGTTATTCCCATAGAGACACCAAATTCTACAAATTTAGCCCAGTCTCAAGCATTAAATGATGAAGTTGGTTCTTCCATTTCTACCAGGAAAGAAAATGAGTCTAATGACAATAATGACCCAAATGAGGAATTGAAAGGAAAAGCTGTTCCTATTGTTGATTGTAGCAAGAACGAATTTGAAACAGGTTCTACACTATACAATCCTGGCCATCCTGATGGAGCTGGTGGCTTTCAATCAGCATCTGTGGGCGAGCAGAATAGCCAAGACAGTGGAATCGCTCAAATAGACCTAAAGGATGAACAGAAAAATCAGGGTTTTTCTATGAATCATAATAAAAATACTTCAACTGACACAAAAGAACCACCCTTTTCACCTTCTATGTCAGGGGAAAATAATTCCCTGGAGGATGAACAGAAAAATCAGGACTTTTCTATCAATCATAGTAAAAATACTTCAACTGACGCAAAAGAAGAACCCCTTTCACCTTCTATGTCCTCTGAGGTCCCAGCAATGGAAAGAAAAGGTAATGACAACGAGAAAAAAAATAACAAGAATGCACATGTTGCACCTCAGACCAACTCCAATAATTTAGATTCTAGTGCCCCGGCCTTCAGTGTTTCTCAAGCATTAGATGCCTTGGCCGGGATAGATGATTCCACCCAAGTGGCTGTTAATAGTGTTTTTGGTGTGATAGAAAATATGATATCTCAGCTTGAGCAGAGTTCAGAGAATGAAGAAGTCAAGGATGGAAAAGATGTTGAACACAAGATAGAAGAAAAACAAAAGACTAATAGCCAAAGAAAGGATTCCAACACATCTGCTGATCCTTCAGTAGATGATCACCATAATGAAATGTACTTGAATAATGGTTCTTGTCATACAGAGGAACAACAACCTCAAAATGTCAGTGAAATTAGTGGGAACGGTGTATTTGATTCTCACAGTTGTAAGTCTAACCTGCACCTAGTCCAGAAGGAAAGTAACAGAAATACTCAACTGGTTGACAAAAGATTACTTATTGATAAATGGGCTGGACCGAGACAGGTGGGTAGGGTGCCAGAGTTCCTAGCTGCAGGTTCATACGGGGGCTCTCCTTACAATGAAAACCTCAGCAAATATCTAGTTTCAAAGATTCCTATCAAACCACTTGATTTAAACACGACGACTGCATTACTACTAGATTATTTTCCAGAGGAAGGTCAATGGAAACTCTTTGAACAACCACAAAACGTGGGCATTGCTTCTTCTAATACTGAAACTGGTGAGGAGGCTGGGCCCAAGTTGAAGGCTCCCCCATCTTCAAAATCTTCTAATGCAGAGCATTATATTGAACAACCATATGTAATATTAGATTCTGAAAAGCAACAAGAACCTGTCAAAGAGTTCATTACAACAGATACTGAGAACAGAGTCACAGATACCAGTGTTGATAGGTCAGATGAATTGATACAATTTGTGAAAAAGAAGGTATTACATTCTTTAAAGAGAGAAGTTGGTCGCAAGCTGAATGCTGCAGAAATGATAGAAATGAAGTCAGATCTTGCTGAAGATCTGGAACATGTGGCAAATGCAATTTCACAGGCTGCTCTTCATTGCATGGTGCAACAACTAGATACTGAAAGTCAAAGTCTAAATGTTGAGGGTGCTATAGAAAAGGTTGGTACTCTTGACGGGGAGCATATTGTTAGCGTAATTTCATCCTCTGTTCAGAAAACAAACTGTCTGAGAAAAGTTGTTCCTCTTGGTGTTATTGTTGGGTCCATCTTAGCTTCCTTGAGGAAATATTTTGATGTAACTACACTTCATGATGATCAGAGAAGATCTCTGATCCATGACGATGGGGGAAAACCTAGCAAAAAGAGCCATGGCATTGGAGGTGCAACAGGGATAGATGGAGAACTTGAAGAGAAAACTAGTTTGGACCATCCTATTCAGACAGTGACAGTAGATGTAGAAAGTGCATCGGCAGATACAAGCAAAAATACTGTCATGGTTGGTGCTGTTACTGCTGCTCTTGGGGCTTCTGCTTTACTTATGCAACAGAAGGTATTAGTTTCAATTGGTTCAGATGGAAATGGGATGAATAACAGTTTGCTATTTTAAAATTGAACTGCCAGTTTCATTTAAGTAGAGTTGTGAGAGTTTCAAACTTAAAATTGCTCTATTCCAGGATTTCCAACAAGAAAATGTAACTGCTGAAAGCTCAGCTTTGAAAATGGAAAATCCCCATCAAAAGGAGCCAGATCAGCTTCAGGAGGAAGTCTTTGAGAAGAACCAGAATAACATAG
The DNA here is from genome assembly GCF_037176805.1 of Vigna unguiculata. NCBI lineage: Eukaryota > Viridiplantae > Streptophyta > Magnoliopsida > Fabales > Fabaceae > Vigna > Vigna unguiculata. The sequence goes on from NC_140794.1 coordinate 66,025,490, forward strand.
TCACAAGCCTTGCTGAGAAAGCCATGTCGGTTGCTGGTCCAGTTGTACCTACTAAAGAAGATGGTGAAGTGGATCAAGAAAGGTCTGAACACACGTTTTAACAACATCCAAGTGCTTCACTGCTTTTCTTGTTCTATGCAGAGTTAACATGACTTCCCTCTGTTGACAGACTGGTTGCGATGCTAGCTGATTTAGGACAGAGAGGTGGATTGTTGAGGCTTGTTGGAAAGATTGCTTTGCTGTGGGGTGGTATACGTGGAGCAATGAGTTTGACAGACAGGCTTATCTCATTCTTACGTATTGCTGAACGCCCTTTATTTCAGAGGTAACTTGAACTGGAAGTGTTCAATTCATCCTATGTTACTAAGTAGTGCTAATAACTCCAGCCTTTCCATTTTTGGAATTACTGCTGGTTGAAAATGGAAGCTGCTTAGATTTAATATATCATAACCTGTTGAATTACAGGGTCAGATTTAAAGAAAAGATAAAATTTAGAGAAGGCCTTCTTATTCACTGCAGCTTTTTCAAAAGCATCCAATGTAGTTCTTTCTAACATGCACTCAAGTAGGAATGTATATCTTCCCTAGGTTCTGCTATCTATATGGTTAATAGCTAAGAGTGTGAACTTTTATCTTTATATAACTCTCAAACTCTGCGTTTTTCTTCTCTTCTAGGATTTTTGGGTTTGTTGGCATGATCCTTGTTCTGTGGTCTCCTGTTGCCATTCCATTACTTCCAACAATTGTTCAGAGCTGGACCACAAAGACTTCATCCAAAATAGCTGAGTTTGCTTGCATTGCCGGCCTGTACACTGCTATAGTGATACTTGTTATGTTATGGGGGAAAAGAATCCGTGGATATGAAAATGCATTTGAGCAGTATGGGCTGAACTTGGAATCACCACAAAAGGTAAATGTTAGAGATAAAAAATAATGGGCAAGTCCTTGGATATTACTTCTAAGTTTTCACTCCTGTTTTTGCCTTTGCTTTCCTTTTTTGTTTGAAATATATATGTTAAAATTGAAATTACGTGTAGCATTAATTCAATATCATAGATAATCTTTACAATGATGTAGAAAATGACAATTAACAATATGCTAGAATTTGCTTTGAGGGGTGGGGGACAGTTGAGGAAACCCTTGTTACGTTTGTAATAACTACATGTTAGAATGTAGCAAATGGGAATTGATATGAAAATGGTTCTGCTGTGTGCATTTAATAGGTAAACTAAGATGATACTCATTGAAACATTTATAGTGATTCTTACTTGCTCTAATTTAGATGTGATTTATTGTTAATGCCCAACATTTACATTTTACTTTAAATTGCAAAAGAATAAGAGATAAGAATAAAGCGAAACATGATGTATAAGAGACTAGTAAGCAACATTCTTCCCTTCTGTAAAGTCAATTTGGCTTCATTCTTCCTGTGTTGCTTGTCTCTAGCTGGAATTAATGCTCTGGTTCCCCTTTGGCACATTCTTTTTTCTCCAATTTTTGAATGGGAATAGAGCGTCAGGAAATAGGAAATTTTATTGAATATATTATTCATTAGCATTATTTGTGTACTTGATTCTTAAAGCAAGCTTATTTTTAAATCCTTGCTGCAGCTATTTGAGTTCTTGAAAGGTTTGGTTGGTGGAGCCATCTTCATTTTTTCAATCCATGCTGTGAATGCATCTCTTGGTTTTGCAAGTTTCTCTTGGCCTCATATTCCAACATCTTTAGATTCCCTAACTCGGCTAAAAGTGTATGGACATATGGGTCTGGTAGTTGTTCAAGGAACTGTGATGGCAACTACTATTGCACTGGTGGAAGAATTGCTTTTTAGATCATGGTTGCCCCAGGAAATTTCAGTTGATCTTGGATACCATCATGGAATTATCATTTCAGGGATGGCATTTTCTTTCTTGCAGAGGTATGTCTTCTTTTCCGGAATCAAAATTTGTGTACTGTATTAATAAGTTCCATCTTTTAAACAGGTAAGGCCTGATTCATTTATAGATTCGCAATTTGCCTAATTTGTTAAAAAAAGGTTCATGCACCTGAATGAAAACCAATTTGTGCTAAATAGCAGTGACGACTACATAAAAGTTGTATGCACAAGAACAATTTGTGAATTATTATCACTTGGAAAAGGTTACCTATATGAGGGGAAAAATATCTTTATTGAATTGACTAAACAGTACTTAAGTATATATAGAAAACTCTACCCGTAGAGTAATGATAGATGTCTAGTACCTTAAGGCACCACACTCATAATGATTACAAGATCTTGTATTTCAGCAAAATATTTTCTCCTAACTCAATATAATCCTCTACATCTCTATATACTAAATGTCATAGAAGTATTGGAAGCTAATTATGTTTTTGGTTCAGCTCTCGGTCCCTAATTAATCTATTTAAGGATCAAGTCTCATTAGACTGTATTTAATAGTTTATCATACATCTTAACAATCCAGCCAATTGCATTCAATACAAAACATAGACAAACTCATGGACATTAAGTCCTTGTTCAATCTACAAAACTAGTTTATTTGGTGAATTTTTCTAAGTTTTATAAGCCCTTTTTAAGTCATATATCGAAAGACTCTAATTAAGATGAGCCAAGGGTGACTGCATTCTTTCTTAAACTTTCTCCATTTGTGTCTGTGGGTCAAAGCATTCTTTCTTAAACTTTCTCCTCTTATGTATAGTTCTTCTCCACTTTTTGAAGTGAGATATGTCCTTTTAATGAAATATCCCCTTTTTCTTTTCTAGCTTTGTGTTGGTATTTACCAGACTATATTACAATCCACTCTCATTCTGTCAAAATCTTTTCTTCTCTTTTATGGAATATTCAGGTCTCTACAATCAATACCAGGACTTTGGCTTTTAGCTTTGTCTTTGTCAGGTGCCCGACAGAGAAACGGAGGTAGCCTCTTCATCCCCATCGGGCTACGTACAGGAATGATGGCATCCACTTATGTGCTGCAAAATGGTGGTTTTTTAACATATCATAATAACTGCAACCTTCCTCTCTGGATAATAGGGAGTCCTTTTCAACCGTTTAGTGGTTTAGTTGGTTTGGTATTTTCTTTATCATTGGCTATACTTCTCTACCCCAGACACACTTTACAAAGAAAGGAAGCTCAGGAATAGGTAAACAATTTAGAAGTAATATCACTACAATTTTGAATTTGGCGATGCTATCGTGTTAATATGCCAAAATTGGAGGTGGCCAATGGCCATTTTCGATTGTACTATATCTGTACTGTTAACTGGAGAGTAAAGAATGAGAAGACAGCAATTGACGGCCAACAAAGAAAGATAAAACTTAGGAACCTTAAAAGCTTCAATTCTGAGTACCGTGTAAAACTCTCATGTGGAACCTAGTGGCAAGCACCAATCATGATGTGGGTTTTAGATTTATAGATTATAGGTATAATGTAGAAGATGAAAGTAGAAAAGCTACAAGTTTGTACATATGTTTTGTGTTATATTTTGTAGTCCATCATCCAATCAAAGTGTACAGTAGGTTTAGTGTAAGTTTTGGTAGTTGTATCACTATTTTATCACAACAGAATATGATGCACAGGAATTAGGATATATATAGATAGCTCGGGTAGATATAAGTGCTGTTTTCGTTTTCTTTCTCCTATGTCTGCCATTTTCAATGGCATATTCATATTGTAATACTTGTATCCAATGATTTTGCGAAAAAATTTAAATGTATCCTTGTCATAATATCATTTTCCGTGTTATACTGCACTTCCTAATAAATGTTTATTTTTATTATCATTTGCCATGGGTTTAGAAAAACCTAAATCACATTTAACTTTGTTCCTGCTTCATGATTTCTATATGCATGAGTTAAAGAAAAACTGTTTAAAGAATTGAAAATTCAATCTAAATCCTTTCAATTAAAAAAGTAATACACTATTTTAAATTTAAACAAAAAGCTTAAAATTAGTATCATTTTCTTTCAATTGTAGATATAGACTTGTTATTATAAAAGGGTATATATACAATTAGATGAGAAAGGAAAAGGATATATATATTATTCAATTTGTTTATAAAACTATGATAATTCAGTTCTTAATTAAACGCTAATAGTAAAATAATTTTGCCAAAGGTACTAGTGATGAATTAATTAATTTTTTAAGAAATTGCTTAAACCACATCATAAGTGCCATGAAAACAAAACATTATAATGGTCCATAGGTATTGCGTTTGCATAAGCTACTTGAAAATAATTCTCGTTCCTCAGATGCACTGACAAATTACACTAACCTTTCAAGTTTAAATAAAAAATCTACAAGGGTTTTAGAATACACCAATTTTTTTAAGTTTAAATTAATTTGACAATACAATTTGAAATAAAATTTATTTTTATTATAGTGGTTTAAAATATAAATAAAAATAAATTTTCACAATATTAATATTATTTTACTTTTGTTATAACTAGTAAATATGATAAAAATAGTCTAAATTATTCTTAAAAAATAATAAGATTTATAATAAGATTTGATAATATTATAATAAGGTATGATGTTGAAGATTTAAATAAGTAAATATTTTTGTATTACTTATTAATAACAATTTTTATTGTCCTTAAATGTTTATTTTCTTATAATCTTTCTAAATTTTGTCATCAACTCTTATCAATTTTCTACGGAAATAATCATTATATCGAAAATTTAGGCACATATTGTCTAAACATAATTTGGGGGCAACATATAATATTATTTTTAATAATTATATATAATCGTAAACAAATGCTAATTTAATTTAGATTCAAATTTCGGTAAGCCAAAAGAAAACCATAAAACGCCGTTGCCGGGGATCGAACCCGGGTCGTCCGCGTGACAGGCGGAAATACTTACCACTATACTACAACGACATGTATGTTGATTGGTTAGAAAAATATGTTCATGAACAATTGCTTACACTTGTTTTTAGTGAGTTTCGTTGAAGAGCATTAATGGCTACCTGCTTAAATTTGAACAGCTTTCTGTGTAATTGTTCAGATTATTGATTAGTTTTTGTTTAAGTAACTACCGCAAAAACTAGTTATAAGGAATTGTCGTTTTTCATGCTGTCATTTAGTTTTTTCCTTCCTTTTGCCGATGGTCAGCAGTAATAAAGCATTACTTTTGAATTGTGATTAAAACTAAAATGTTTTTTCTTTTCTTCAATCTTCTGTAGATATGGATATTTCGTCCTGGATTCAGAAAATGACAAGAAAAAAAGTGAAGGAACTAATTCTCAAGGGATTCAAACAAACAAAGATTCGGAAGCATACAACATCCTAAATAGATATTTCACACCTTCAAGGAGTTGTTACACAAATTTGTTCTTTCTCACATATTCTAATAACTGAAGGTGATGTCTGTCATCACTACTTCTGATCTTCGTTGATTAGTAAAGTTCTTTGGATGATAAAAAAATATAATTGATGTGCCATTTTCTCCCGCTGGAAAAAAAATACAAATCTTTTTCCAGAAAAATCCAATTTGATGACAAAATAGTTCACACTGTATGTGTATGACAAGAAGGAAGCAAACAAAAAAGTTAGTAATTTACGGGTTAAGTTTAACTTTCTTTTGAACTAGGCCCGTTGATGAGAGGGCCCAAAAAAAGCTACAAAATTTGACGTTCACGTCCATTCCCAACAACTCATAAGATTTTATTCATAAATTGGTAGATCCTTCGCATGACGAAAAATATTCGTGACCAAGAAAATAAGCCCGGTTGAAAAGGAGTTGCTTCACCGATTGCTACTCCAGAATTATATACTTATGCAACAATGAGATTTGACAAGGACAAGTAAATCTTTAAATTCCAACGTCAATTTTCACTTTTTTCGTATTCATAGGCGAGGGTCCCTCTTTAGTCCTACAAAATACTATACTTATTATGATGATGTTTTTTTTTCCATGGTTTTGTTTTGAGTTTATTAAAGACAGCATGAAAGTAAAGTTAGGGGAAGGATAAGATGTACACGACAAAGTAAGAAGGCACGGCTTAAAAAAACTGAATTGATGGGCAAAACACCCCAATTCCAAGATTTTTCAATCAAAGATCCAAATCATGCAAAAAGAAAAAAAACAAAAGAGCTTTTTTTTTCCTCTCTCTCTCTCTCTTCTTATCGAAACTTAATCACAGAATTAACATGATGGACATTATTTATGAAACTCAAGTACGACAAACTCCAAATGAGAAAGAAAAAGCCGGTTCCTCCACTTCTTCATCATCCTCAGTTTTTTACTCAACAGCAAGGGGCACAGACTCAGCCTGAGGTAGTAAAAAAACAACGAAAACATAAACATTAACAAGTTGAAAGACATTGCATAATGTTCCATACATAATATGTAACATACTAAATAAACATACCAATTTGCGGTACTTGAGAGCATAGAACATCTCAAGATAGCGGCGACTCTCACGGCGATCGAGGTTAGAAACATGCTTCCAGAAACCATAAACACCAGTGAGTGTGAGAAGCCTCTGGGAGTAAATCTGCCATGTGTACCTGTGGAGGAGGAACAAAGAAAGAGGTTAACTTTTTGATTTCTGATTTCTGATTTCTGATTTCTGATTCATAAATTTTTGCTTACTTCTCTTCAATACGTTGGAGACCAGCTTGAGAGATTTTGTCCCAGTGAGATGGGTCAACCTTGCACTTCTCGAAGAAGTCAACAAGGAGATCAGCAGCACGGTCACCGTGGTAAGGATCAATGTGGAACCCAGATTTTCCATGAACAATGATCTCAGCAGGTCCACCATTGCATGTTGCGAATGTTGGCAACCCACAAGTCATGGCCTCCACCACTGTCAAACCAAATGCCTCATACACCGCAGGCTGAACAAACGCACCCCTCGTGTCACAGATCACACGGTACAATTCTCCGTTCCTCACACGGTTCATCTGAGACGATATCCATCTGAATTGTCCGTTCAACTTGTACGTCTCGATCAGGCCATACATCTTCTTCATCTCCGCCTTCTCTTCCAGGTCCTTCGACTCCTTCCTCCTGTCTCCGGCCACCACCACAAGGTTCACCAGCTCCCTCAGCTTCGCGTTCTTACCGTACCACTCCACCAGTCCCGTGATGTTCTTCACGCGGTCCAACCTCGCCATCGTGAAGATAATCGGCTTCGTGCGGTCCTTCAGCACACATCTGTTCAATTCAAAGTCGTCACAGTTTCATTAATTAAAACCTTGCATCATATAATGATTAGATAAGACAAAGGAAGTGAGAGGAGACACTAACATGTGTTCTTCGTTCTCGACTGAACTGTAGAGAAGCTCTTCGATTTCGGGGTGGAAAGAGGTCAACCTGCGGCTAGTTTCGGTTGGGGGGAAGTAAATGGTTTGATCGGCTCCGGGAGAGACAATGTTGAATTTTGGATCGAACACATCGATACCGTGCACAACACGGTAGAGTCCAGGAAGGGTGAAGGCTGTGTGAGACTCATACTGTCCAACAGTGTCCTTGCTGTAAACGATTCAAGAGATTTGGTAAGTCGATCAGTAAGAAAATTGGGTGAAAGAACAAAAGAACAAACTCACCTTCCAGCAATCTCTTGGAATGTACTGGTGATAATGAAATCAGTGTGGTTCATGGCAAAAAGATCAGCTGTGAATTGGCAAGAGAAGTGGTATCTCTCTTCCAGTTTTTTCCAGTAAATGTCGGATTCAGGGTATTTGGTCTTCTCAAGTGCATGAGCAATGGTACACTACATTGATAAACATAAAATCTTAGGCCAGGATGTTCCGATATATATCCATAGTTATCACAACTTTAACAAGATAATCGTGGACCAACCTGAGTGACACCTAATTTATGTGCCAACAAAGAGGCAACAATGTTTCCATCACTGTAGTTTCCAACGATCAGATCTGGCTTGCCCTGCAACTCTTTGGCAAGCTCATGAGCAACATCCTGTTAACAAGAGACAATCGATTAGAGAAGTGAAAACACAACAAAATGCTTAACCGCTGTTAAAATTATGACGAGGTAAAAAGTTTACCTCGGTGTAAGTTTCCAAGTATGGCCAGACTTCAAATCTTGAGATCCACTGGCGAACAATTCCCTTCTCAGTTCTAAAGGGAACTCGAAGAATGTGAGAGTGTTCGGTTCCAAACACCTTCTCAAGACGTTGGCCGCAAGTAGTACCTACTGCATCTGGGAGAAGACGGGTGATCTGCATTTAACAAGCATCAATTAGAAGAACAACATATCCCACATGCCACTAATAAGACATAAAAAATGTACGTATACTAGGACGTACGATGAGAATACGAGGAACAATGTCCAATCCTTGTTGCTTAATGCGATGGAGCATCTCATTCTCCAAAGCACGAACTTGATCCAAGATGTAAACAACCTGACCACCAGTGTCGGGGTATCCCAAGACATTATCTTGGGCAAAGTAACCGTGGGGAGAAAGAATAACAACATTAAACACCATAGGGATTCTTCCAAGGAAAGTCTCAAGGGTGCAAGGATCAGGGGCCTCAAGAAGATCCAAGAGAAGTTGAATTGACTCCAGCACACGCTCAGCGTTGTCACCCCACCCTCTCTCCAAACCAATCTCCTGGAACTTGTGCTCAAATGCTGAGTAGGGGGTTTCAGGAGGCACCGTGCCCAGATACTCCTCAGCTTTCCTCAGAACATGTTGAAGAGCATCCGGGTTTTGAATTCTGTCATTCAACATCAAAGTCTGCATACCAACAACATAATCAGTCAGCAAAACAACCAACTAACTACATGCCTTGTGTTTAACATGTTAGAGAAACTGTTTCCACAACCATAATAGATTTCAACTCCAGATCTGGTTACTAGACATGGTACAAACATGGATGCAGATACTCAACTCATTGAACTACTGAAGAATGTGCCTAATGCATATCACTCTAGTTTAAATTAAAGGCCAGAAATAGATCCCTACCTTTCCCTTGACGCTGTGAAGCCTGAGGAATTCCAAAAGCGGGTGCAGGCTCTCCTTGTCATGGAAGAGTTTGGCAGAAAGGTGACGGTTGAGGAACTGCACGCCATTTCCAATTGACTTGTTAAGAGTTGGGCGAGGGAAGGATGCGGTAAAGGGTTCAAAGTCCAACTCAAGCACGAAGTTGCCATTAGAACTGCAGTAAGAGTGAAAAAGACGTTTACAAATAGTGTAAGTAACATAAGAAGTACACCATTTAACACAAACTCCGAACATTTTCTTCACCTTCCATCAACAAGTTCCTCCTTGAAGCGCAGGTACTCAGCAGGTTGCAACACCTCAACAACAAGAGCGTGCACATTCACTCTCAGATACTCCCACACACCAGGCCTTGGACGAACGGCCAGAGCAACCCATGGTGGCAAAACTATGGCTTCCTACAACATACAAAGAGAATAAACAACGAAATGAGAAAACCAGAAAAACAGACACCATACATCATAGCTAAAAACCTCATGTACAAAACTCAAAAGAATTGGTTACCTGAGTAGATCTCAAGACTTCTCCAAAAGCACCATCGGTAAGCTTCTGTCTGCTCTCCTCGGGGATTTCCTCGAACTCGGCAATGACCTGATGGTGTTGCAAGATCCCCTTGCCCTTGCCTTCGATCCTGTCAAAATTCCGTAAATTTGTTAGTGTTACACGATTTGCTTCCCGACACATACGTAGTAGAACTTTCACCACCTTTTTACGACACAAACACAGACACAAACATAACTTGAGCTTTCCTTGAACCAACTCACTGTCTAAACACAGTTAGTGGAACTTCCACTAGAGAGAAAACACACACACATACACGAATTGAACAATTTTAAACAAACTCATTGTCTAAACATAATTAGTAGACCTTCCACCACCTTTAAAGAGAGAAAAAACACACGTACAAAAATTATGCAACCTTAAACAAACTCACTGCGTAAAACCCTTTGACCATGAAAGAACTCTTAAACCAAAAACTGAAATGATGAGTTTACCTTGACAGAAGGGCCAGAATTTCGTTCCTGTTGGCAGACAGGGTTTCATCGAGCCTCTCACGGAGACTGTGGACACGGGTCAAACGATCGGTAGCCATTGGCTTGGAAGATCACAGGGAAAGACTTCAACTGCGACAACAAAAAGCATTGTAAGACGCGGATCAAGGATATACAAAACATGTCATCACGAAAAACCATTAATCTCGAGTAATCGCAAAGTCAATACCCCCAAACAATTGATCAAACAATAAATAAAAACATAAAAAATATTCTACAAAACTGGATTGGATTTCAAGACCAATACCACCCACCCCCACCAACCAACTGTCCACAAAAATATAATACCAGATCTTCTACTTTTTTCTACTGAGATTTCAACCTTAAACAGTGCTGCAGAAGAATAATTGCAAGATGCACTTTCTTTTTCCCCTGTCACCAACTTGTCCTTTTAAATCATAATTACATTAATTAATTAGAACAAGAATAGCAATTAACAACCCACCAAAGTGGTTGAAAGAAAGTCCTGTGCTTGGACTATTGTTTTAAACATAAATTGAATATTCCACTCAAGGCTTAGCTTAAACCTCTCATAAGTCTCAACCGTTCATCCCGAAGAAAAAAGAAGACTTCCTTTTGAATTTTTAATAATAAGAAACCAACAAAGAAATCCTGGGTTCGAGGCCAGGCTGTACACAGTGTTATCTTCATTTGTTTTGTTTTGTTTTTTTAAGACAGAACACGCATTCAAGAATTTAATCCTAGTAACAGGTTAAGGAATAACAAAAAAACAGACCGACAGGATCATCTTCCTCACAAACCGAATACAATCTAAGAACAAGTTTTTCTGAGTAAAATTGAACAGAGTAGACCCAGAAACAGAGTTGGTGTAACCGCACCACCCCATGATATTATATGGCATTATTAGAGACCCCTTTATCAGAGAATGGTGTCTGATCCATTGGTTAGAATAGAATGAACATGCAAGAACATGAAAATCGGTCTAAAGTGGAAGCGGTGAACAGAGCACCGAAACAGGGGAGGGACAGAACAAGAAAAAGAAAGAAGAAAAAGGAACACGAAAGAGAAAAGAGAAAGAGAAAAGGAACAAACAGTACTTACGAAAACAAAATGAACGCAAAATAGAGAGGGGGTTACAAAGAGAAGAAGTGAATGAATGGAAACTGAGGTGGTGGCTGCGTCAATTTATAGACAAGAGGAGCACCAAGCAGAACGGGAATTTCACATATGCGAAATAAATTAATAAATTAAATAAAAGCTTTAATTAAGTAAGAGATTCACCAAAGGTCAAAAAAAACTTTATCTATCTTCTTTCTTACTCCACCGAGGGTGGTTGAGTAAAAATGCACAGGGTATAATAAAGGTATATTCTTAGTGTTGCTGCAAAATATAAATAGAATTATTAGAATATGCATTCTTACAGGGATTACTTTGTGCCACGTCAGCCTTTTATTTTATTTTATGGTATTTTTTTACTTATACTATCGTATTATTGCGCTATATTTCATCTGTTGAGCTGGATCAGAATGATTTTATGGTACAATCATTATACTCTTTTAACTGTACGAGATGTGGCTTTTTTTCCGTGCAATAAGGCGTTCTTTTATGGAGAACAGAACATTTTTTAATTTATTTTTATTTGAAAGTTAGTGCAGTAACTGAACATAGCTGTGACTGTTTAATGAGAACGTTAAATGTGTAATAAATTATGCCCAAATTAATGTCATTATAGTTCAAGCTTTGTGTTGGTCTCAGGATCATAAGTATTTCGAATGCATAAATCCATGTTTCAAAAAACCGTGTGCGCAACAAATCAGGGTACTATTGCATCCCCGATAACTACGATCCGTACACCTGTCCATTAAAATGAAATAAATGTAAAATGTTACAAATTAAAAGAAAAAAAAAAGGGGGTAATAATGAATAAATGTATTTACTCTGGTGCTTGATGCCCAAGGAATTAATTAAAACGAGTGATTGATAAGTTTTATCTTGTGGACAAATATTAGCTATTTAATCATCATAACTGCTTAGACATGAAGAAATCAAAAATCATGAGAGAACATAACTCATGTTATGAGAGTGTTGTGTACGTTTTACTCCATTCAATAAAAATTAAGCGTGAAAACCTTTTTGTTTGATAATAAATGGATTAATTTTAGAATATTATAAAAGTTTGGGGTATGGATAAAATTGAAAAGTTGCGCTCGGATCACGTGGGATTGCAAGGATGAAGTGTCACGTGAGGTGTGAGTAGTTTGAAACGGTGCTTACGGTGGATTGGTGGGTGCATTGTGATGTTCGTCACAACATAGAAAAGACTTTTCGATTATATGTGTGTATAAATAATATTGTAATAAAACTAAAAATAAAAAAATAAAAATAGCTATATATGATGAGGTAGACCTTATGAAGAATATGCTCTGAATTAAAAAAAAAAAAAAAAGAAGTCAGATGAGTAGCCAGTGATGATTACTATATGACAATTCACCTCATGCAAATATCGAAAATACCAAATTTTGACGTTGTAAATAATATACGTGTTTCCATTTATAAATGGCAACTTGCATTTGAAATGCCAGAACTCGGAGGAGGAAACAAAGCTGTTATTATTGCTATTTATTATTTGAAAAGAATAGAATTTGGCCAGAAAAACAAGAAATGTGTTAAAATGAAAAGAAAAGGATTTGTTGGTTCTAGCGAGTTCCAAAATTCACCTAAATTTACCATTTGAAAGAAACGGTAGTGTTTGATAATATTTTATAGTTTGCCTCGAAAAGAACCATTCATTATTACTAGCATGCCAACTTTGGTGTGGTTTATTTGTTGTTTTCAGAAACCACTTTTGTCTGTCACAGCTACCGTTCTTGCACTCTCTCTCTCCGACTCATCGTCTCTGTTTTTAAACTCGTATCCTTATCCATTTTTCCCCACTCCGTTCGTACCCAGCACTTATTTTGTTCTTATTATATTATACTAAGTATGTGCTAATTTTGCAGCCCTAATAAACAATTCATTTCTTTAATCACCTTTAGTATTATGTGGTTCCTGTAGTATTTGACTCAATGCTCTTGTCGCATCCTTTAAACTGCTGATGGGATTGTTTATGTTACAATAATAAACGAGTGTCATCAATGGTGCTATTTAAAGACAAGTCTTACCAATGTTTCTAGAAAAATAAATCACTTCTAATTAAAATTCATTTCGTTTCTGAAATTAGGTTAACTTTATGATGATTCAATTATTATTCTTTTCCTGTGTTTTTCTACACTTTACTCATTGACTTTATGTGTAAGAATGGATAGAACGTCCTAAACAAAATTTATGCCACTAGAAAATCGTAATCGTTGATAATAGTTCTAACAAGAAGACTGAAATTCCTTAAATTTGTTTTTCTGAGAAAAAAAAAACCTTACAATTTTTTACTTATTAAGTCAAAACAATAAACTACAAAAACAGTACAGCGATTAAATTAAATATTTAATAAGTTAGATTGGTGAAGGCAAGTTTTATTGAGAAAGGTGTCGTAAACTAATGTCATTTAAAAAGTTGTATATAGAAATTGTTATAGTGATGAATTTCTTACGCATTTAAATAAAAAGTTCTTCTCCTTTGTATTAATCAATAGAAAGACATACGTCAGTTTACGAATGCATTTTTTTTTTGGACAAGATGTATATATGGTCGTTCTTTTACATTTGTAGATAAAAATAAAGCTTAATTATCATATACTTACCGTATAAAAGCTTTATTTATGGTTATCCAGTCTTTAATAAAACATTCTTAACCTTTACAGCAAAATTTTAAAAGTTTAAGTTTAGTTTCTGTGTATTATATACATATATAAAATTTATCTTACGTTTAAAGTAATAAGTGTAAAAGGTAACAAATATATCATGTAAATTTTTTTGTATAATTATAATTACAAAATATTTACTGATTTTATTAGTTTACCAATCTGTCGAAGAATTGTACTTATTACCATGTTAATTAATAAGTTTTCCTTTCTTAATATATATTTTTAGATGTCAAACTCAAATTCAGATTCTTTATTTGAATAACTTACTTCTAACCTTGCATTACACTTAATGTTTACATTTAAATATTAGAAAACATGTAATAAATTTAATTTAATGATTAAGTGTTTTACATTTAAATATTATGAAAATAATTTATTTAGTAAAGGTTTTGTAAGTGATTTTTATTAGAGATGACAATGTGGGACCGGTCATGCAAGTTGATCCCTTGGTCCCCAAGACAAAGTGCGAGATAGATCGAGTATTTTTGCACTAGTGCAGTACCCCCTTTTGGCCCCGGTTATTTTCGAGATTCTGCCTCGGTTTAAGAACCGAGGCATATTAAAGCGAGGCCAAAAGACATTTCTTTTGGCCTCGGTCATTACCCGAAGCCATAGATCTCTTTTCTGCCTCGGTTGCAAAGAGACCGAAGCCATAGATTCAATATTTTTTTAAAAAAAAATAAAATTCGCAGCCTCCGCGAAGCTTCCTCGCGCACCAACCATGGCAGTTCACGTTCCACCATTGTCGGCAGCCACCGCTTTTCCATGTTCTCTACAACGCGCAGCCACCGCAGCACCGCGCTTGCAGCTGAACCATCACCACCGCGCTTTCACGCTGCCATCACCATCGAGAGTTCATCTTCACGCTTCCAAACCTCGATGTTTGCTCCTGTTTAACGGCGGCGTCTTCCTTCTCCACCAAAACGGCATCCACAATGTCGTGGTAGTCGCCGCCGCCCGCGGCGACGAAGGCGACGAGAGCGGCCTGGACGGGGTCGAGGTAGGGATTAAAGGCGGCGGATTCCAAGTAAGAGCCTTTGTAAAGATTGTCGTGGCGGTTGAGGAGGGCGACGCCAGAGGGGGAGGCGATGTAGGGTGCATGGGAGAAGAGTTGCAGAGGGCGTCGTCATCGTCGACGGTGTGGTTTGGGATAAGAGTTAAGGCGTTGTGGTGGGTTTCCAAGAGAAGGGGAGTGGAAGACGAGAGGATGTCGTGGGGGCCGAATTGGTGAGGGAGGAAGTGAGAGAGAGGAGGGTGAATTGCGGCGCTGATGAAATTTATAAATTAGGGTTTCTGGGCAGGGTTATAGGCCTCGGTTCTATTTCAACCGAGGCCTAAAACTGTCCAATATTGCCTCGGTCAAAAAGCAATCGAGGCCAAATGTGTTCTTGCTGGCGCCAATTTTAAAATTTTCATTTTTGGACTGCCTAATAGGCTTCGGTTCTTAAGGAACCGGGGCCTAAAGCCGCTTACGGCACCGGTTGTTTGTAGAATCGAAGTAATATAGATTGCTGAAATTGCAAAATTTCCACCGCCTCCTTATAGGCTTCGGTTCCGCCATAACCGACGCCTATAAGGCGAGGTAAATTATCAAATCTGCACTAGTGTTGTTATGTTTAATTTCACATATATTCAAATTCCATTAATATTCATATATAGAAAACATACAAAGTTTTTATAATAAATCAGTCAGCTAACACCTTAAGGTTCTAATCCACTCACTAAACACATCTTCTTGTTGACGAAAAGTACCTTTTCAATCAACGATAGATTTAACCCCAAATTCAACCGGTAAAATACATCAGAGGACTAAATCATGCTAGCAAATCACAATACACTAATGTAATGAGTAATTCAATCATGTATATATTTTAAAAAAAGTGCAATTAACTTGCGTCCCTTAATTGTTATCTTGTTTAAACAGCTCTATAAATGTCAAACACTTATAACTCCATAGGTTGCTCTATCTACACATAGAAACATCACAAGAACGATCGACATACCGTTATGATTATTGATCAATAAAGGACTCATAGTGATGATTAAAAAGACGCATGCAAACATATAAGAGAGCTAACATGCAGCAGAAAACAGAAATAGACAAAAAAGATTATGGAAACTCAACTTTCGCAAAACGGATAAACTGATCGGTCCAAATTGAAGAGCTCATCGAGAGAATCAACTCTATGGTCTCGATTTTTCAATCAGGCGACCAAAGAGACAAAACTCCTAGAGAAAAGTCAAAGAATTTTAGAAGAAAAGTGGTTTCTAGATAGACTATGTGTTTTAAAATAATAAAACTTTTTTATAACAATTTTATTTTAATATTAAAATAATCGAGTCTCAATATTTTTAAATCACTATCACTCTTAAAATATAATTTTCTAGAATTTTACGATTTATATTTTAATGTGAATTTCACATCTTCAAGTGATTTTAAAAATTAATTTTGGATGCCTC